>NC_132875.1:3782549-4092827 GCF_048164855.1 Canis lupus baileyi | reverse complement strand
GGTAGAAAAATGATCAGTCCCTACATGCAGGTTTGATATTGAAAATCTCCACAACTTCTTCAGAAAGATGCTAATTAAAGTGGGAGATGGACCAAAGCTTCAGATGCTGAATTTGCAATAAGCATTTGAAACAGGAAAATACACTCTTATGGGAATTTAAGTTAGAAACGCTGCTCCCCAAAGACCATCTATGGGACCAATTAAGCAGGGGGGTAATACAGGAGATAACCATCCTAGGAACAGGCAAACAGAAAACACTGGATTATAAATAAATTACCAGCCCTGTCTTGAGAAAACAACTGATTCATCCATATAAGTGAGATATTGGAGATTTGACATCAGAGAGTGCACAGAGCTCAAATGTAAACTTCATTTGTCATGAGGCTGTACCAGCTGGGCATCCCACAATTCAACACAATTCAACTCAGTTCTGACACTACTAGATACCCGCAGATAGCATCAGATTCCTCAGGGTAAGGGTTCAGTCTTACAAGATTGCTCCTCCCCTACAGATGCCAGTCATACCCCAGGCTGTACATGGTACTTCTGACTGACTGGCTATAATCACCGGAGGCTACTATGACCTCCTCCAACTCAGAATGCCAATCGAAAGTCCAGCTGGTTATCCTTACTTCTGACCAACAGGCTGGGTTCCAAAGACCCTCATTGGGTTCAATTTGAACCCAGACCTCAGAGAAACACTTGAGAAATCTGTCTCACTTACCAGATTACTGGTTTCTTACAAAAGACTGAAACTCTGGAACCTCCAGGTAGAAGAGACTCCCAGGGCAAGGTGTGGTGGAAGGGTGCTGAGCTTCCATGCCCTCTCCAGACATGACACTGTCCCTGAACCTCCATGTGTTGGCCAACCTGGACACTTTTATGACCTAGCCCTTTTGGGTTTTCTTGCAGACTCCATCACACAGTCATGGTTGATGAAATCATTGACCATCATATCCTCACCCGATAAGTGGGGAAGGGGACAATAGCCTTATTTCCAGGAGTTTGTGGGGAAATTTTAATTAGATAACACCTAGAAAGTACTAAGTGGAGGTGCTGCCTCATTACTGTTGCTCAATAAATGTTAGCTATTTTTATAAACTTTAGTTCGCTAAGCTAGTTAAAGCATACAAATATGAACACACAGAAGGGTGTGTGAGGATGCACACACACATCATACATACACACACTCAGAATCCCCACCACCACTTCTTTCAAGGAGGAAGCAGGGAATCAGACAATCAGGCTGGCCAAAGTAAGCACCTCTGTCATCACCCTGGGTTTGGTCACCCCACTCTTCAGTGGTGCCTCGGTCTCTACAAATCGAACATACATCTGAATTTGGTGTTTCCAAGAAAAAAAAAAGAAGACACTTACTCTCTATATGCAGTTGTTGGAAATTTATAAGTCAAGTTATCATTGATTCTTTATTGTCACTCTAGCTGCTACTATGGCTGATGTTAAATCTCAGGATCCCTCAAATCAGGAATTTAGGGAAGACCATCTCCTGACAAAGTGTAATCTCAGAAATTGCCTGCTGCAATTTTTAGTTTGTCTATGTGTTGTTTGGTTGGGTGGGCGGTTTCTGTTTTTTATGACTTGGGAACCATTATAAAACCAACCTTTGAACTGAGTGTTAGCTGAGTCAATTTTCCCAGAACAGGAATTTTAAACCTAACAATGGCTTGCTATTGAGGAGCCCAGAACTTTCACTACTGAATGTCTATAAGTTGACTAGCAGGTAGTGTTAAGAAGTGCTGTGTAAACTCTAAAGTGTTTTATTACTATTATTGTTATTAGCATTAACCAAAATCTAGTCAAAAATGTTTTGGAATGTCTTGAGGGCATATTAGTAGATGAGAACTACAACACACACACACACACACACACACACACACACACCCCAGAAAGAAGTCACAGGTCAGAAACAGTTCTCAAAGAGAACAATAAGGGTACCTGGGTGGCTCAGAGGTTGAGCATCTGCCTTTGGTGTAGGACGTGATCCCGGGGTCCTGGGATCGAGTCCTGCACCAGGCTCCCCACAGGGAGCCTGGTTCTCCTTCTTCCTATGTCTCTGCCTCTCTCTCTGTATCTCTCATGAATAAATAAATAAAATCTTTAAAAAGAGAAAGATAACAAGAAAAAATCCAAGACTTCTTTCCAAACGGTGAAGTTTGAGCAAGAAGTTGTTGTTGCAACAGGAGTTTCAGAGGGAATGATGAGAAATGTCAAAGTAGAAAGGCAACACAGTGAGGGAGGTCAGAGTAGGGTCACAGGAAGATGGCTTACAGTCCACATGGAGAAACTTCTGCTAGGATGTCGCATGGACTCAGGAGCCACATCACATTGTGAGTGACAAAGACTTTTCACAGAAATTGATTTAGTGTGAGAGAAAAGCTCCTTCTGGCAGCTGGAAGGCGCAGCACTGTGAAGGGTGTTGCTTGCAGACACGAGGCATGTCCTGTGTGCCTTGGACCTGGAGGGAAGGTAAGAACATCAGATAAGGGAAGAGGTTACTGAAGGCAATGATTTGAACCAAACAGACCATACAGTAAACCCTGAAGTAAATCTTACTATTGGGAGAGGGTCTAAGTAGAAATGTTAGTATCGGGGATACCTGGGTGGATTAGTGGTTTGGCACCTGCCTTTGGCCCAGGGCGTGGTCCTGGAGTCCCGGGATCAAGTCCCGTATTGGGCTCCTGCATGGAACCTGCTTCTCCCTCTGCCTGTGTCTCTGCCTCTCTCTCTCTCTCTGTGTCTCTCACGAATAAATAAATAAAATCTTTTAAAAAATAATCAGGAACAGAAGCAAAGTTTTTGCATAGTCGTACTTTTTCAAAAAATTGTTTTGTATATGCGCACACACAATACCAACCTAGTGAGACAGTGATGCAGGTGTTACTGAATCATCAGGGCTTCTTTTCTTCAGCCTCCCATTGCTGAGAAAGTCTGGCTTACCCACTGTGACCTATATGTCCACTGACCACGCTTTTTGCAGTAAAGGGGCCCAGAACTTGTGAAATGACCTAAGCTAACGGCCACCTCCTACCTTCCATTAGGCCTTCAACAACCACCACAAGTAAACAACCCGAAAATAATTCTACCAGCTTTAGCAGGCATTTTGTCACTGTCTTTTGTTTTACCTGGAACAGGGATCCTTGTGCCAGGTCCCTCTGGGTTCTGTTCCCACTCATGGCAGACATAAAAAGAAGTCTGCTATAGAGAGCCAACCTGGAGAATTCTGTTTCCAAATTCACTAGACTTTGTCCTGGGTTTATCCTGTCAGTATATAGCCTAGAGTAAATAGCCTTTTCTTTAAACATAATTTGAGTCATTGATGTGCAACAAAGAGCCATGAAGGGGATTTGACCCAAGGAGACCAGACGTTAACTGCCTCTTACTAAAAGACACATTTTTTATTCTTTGTTAGCAGCTTCCTTCCTTTTTGTGAGTGAATCACAGCTATTGCAAAGAGAATTTGGCAACTGGCCCAGTAACAATTTTGGACTGGCACCCAGTACTAGGTTGCTCTCATTTTCTGTCTAACCCACCTTGGGCAGGCATATCTTGTTAAAAAGTGGTGTGGTCTATAGAAAGAACAGGGACATGACAACCAGATGGATTTAAGTCCTCCTTCCTCCAATGACCAGTTTTGTGCCTTCGGGCAAGTTACTTAATCTCTTGGCCTCAAGTACTCATCTGTGAAATGGGGATAAAAGAAAAACACAGTCCTGTGAAAGGTGTTGCTTGCAGACATGAGGGATGTTCTGTGTGTCCTGGAACTTGGCAGGAAGTTAAAAACATCGAATAGGAGAAGAGGTCACTAAAGGATCTTTGGGAAGATTCTAAATAATCTAATTAAGATACTGACCACAGTGGATAAGAATTTTGACCTGTGAACTGAAGAGTGTTTGAATACAATTTTATTTTTCTGTAAATCAATTTAAAATCTACAGATGCATCCTTAATCTACTAAGAGGCAGAAACTTTGCCTCAATCAATTTGGTGAACCAACATCCTCCACCAATATCCTCAGGGCTTGATTTCCAGGGAGAGATTATATGGGGCTGAACAAGGGTTTAGGGCGCAGATCAGTCAGGTCAAGGGGAGAGAAGAGGAGCATCTAGTCTGGGCTGTTACCCATCTGGACAGGTGCCTGTCCGCTGGTTTTGTTCCTAACCAGTCTTTGGTTCCATGAGGACCACTGTTGAATCATCCTTCATTCTTAACCCAAGATCCTCTGTGATTGGTATCCTCTCAGAGAACCCTATGTCCCACTCTGGGATTGTTGTACTGCTGTTCCCACATCACATGAGCTGTGAAAATCCAGTGGGGCTGCACATAGTCCTGCACCAAATTCATGCTTCTCGCTGACTTCTTGGCTCCTCCATTATAGTGATGGAAGTTTTTAAACCCTCCCAGGTCTATCAGGCTAGACATTCCATATAGCTCCTTCTATTCTGGAGTATCACTGCCTCACTGCCCTCCATCCAAGAGGAAAGGAACCATGGGTTCTCTCTGCAGTTGAATCTCTAAATTCATCTTAGAAACCAGAATACCTGTTTATTTCTAGCTTCTTCTGTGACATGCACCTCCTTCATTCCAGCCCACTGCCTCATCTACTCCAGTAAACCTTAATCATTTTGGGGCATGAGAAATAGGTCTGACTCATTTTGCATCTTCTATACTCTACATCTTCTCAGAGTCCAGGCTTCTGAAATTCAAACCTTCTCTCCACAGTATAGTATGTGTTAATGTGCATGATCTAGGTGCCTAAACAAGGGAGGAGTGTTAAGGTGATTGGAAATACTAAGAAAAAAAACCACAGTATTTCAGAATACTATTCCATTGCATCACTTAATAATTATAGTAAGTAGTGTTATTTTAATAACAATATTAATATTAATAATAAATTATTGAATGCTCACTGGAATTCCTAAGAAGGAACAATGTTTGGATGACTTCAAGTTCTGACATGAAGGGAGTAAGAAAAACAAGGAGGGAAAAATGTACAGAATGTTAAATGGGAAAGATCTTAGAAGTCATTAGTTGATATTTTGGTTCCAAATCTTTTATCACCAAAAATTCCTCAGAAGTCTTTTCTCTCTGAAATTAGACACGTTGCCCTGAAAACCCCTATCTATACAGTAATATCTGCTATCAATTGCTTAACTTCCTTATTCTTGATTAATCAATAAATCCATATGACTTATTGGTCTTTTGATTCAGCATGAGGCAGCCTTTTAGGGCTAGACTCAGACCCCATATTAAAGGGATACTAGTCAGAGCTGGTGATCCAGGAGAGATAGAAGCTGCTCTCATACCCACTCATGCCTTCCATGGCCCCATCTCCATATCGACCACTCTGTGTATCTTTGCAGATCCCTACCTGCCCAGCCCCCCCAGCATTAACATTGAATCTTTCTCCTTTTTGGTGTATAGCTTGTGACCTTCCTCTGGCATATGCTGCAGGTCTTTCCTGGAACCGTCTTCATTGCTGGAGCCCTTTGTCTTCTCTTCCCTGTCTCACTGTCTTGGGCTGATTCACACTCCTCTCTGGCCTGGGCCCCTGAGGTCCAAGGCCCAGCTCTGTGTCTGTCTTCAATATGAATATAACAAATTGAGAAAGTTGATACTTTGATAGAACATGGTAGGCAATCCTCAGATTCAGAATCATTGGTCCACTTAATATCTCTCCAGTAATGCTGTACAGATTCCCAATTCCAAGCTTTGTTTCCTGCAATCCATTTCCCCAGAATTCTCTTACTTCTATCAACTCCTCGGTGAACTGTACTTCAACTTGGTGTCTTCTACTCAGGAGAGATTTTGCCTTCCAATGAATTGTTACTCCCCTTAAGCCACTCACCTGGCACTTGCCATTAACCTCCTTGGGCTGGCTTGCTCTGTAGTAGGAAGGGCATGACTACAGAGTCGGGCGAGCCGACATTCACATCCCAAAGTCACCACTTCCTAGGCTTGTGATCACCAGCAAGCTACTTGACTTCTCTGAACATGTATCTCTTTAGCTGCAAAACGTTGACAATAATACTTATTGCACAAAGTTGTTGTGAGGAGAATTTGAGAATCTCATCTGCTCTGGCCTCCCTGGTGCGTGTTGTCTATTTCTTTTTTTCTTTTTTTTGCTCTCCCTCTCCTCTTATGAGCTAGCTGTCCACAGGGAATGTGCTCTGCTCCGCCCCTGTGCGGGTGAACTCCTCCCATGAGGATAGCCTCCCTCATTCAGTGTAGCTGAGAGAGTTGATGTACGTAAACACTGACATTCGGTATTAAGAAAATTTGTCCACAGATATAAGCCATACCCAGTAAATGGAATACTAGTTAGAGGTGGTATTACTTAAATATAAGTAATATTTGGGCTCAAACTTATTCCTTTATCTTATTTTATATTTTAATTGATGCAAAACTTTGGCATAAAAGGATATAGTTCATTGGTGCTCTTGCATCCCAACACTTTCATCTCAATGGGCCTCAAATTATTCATCTGTAAATTGAGCTAGATGCTCTTTAGGGTCATTTCTAGTTCTGAAAATCTGCAATCAGGGGGGAAATGACAGTATCTCACCCAATGCATGGCATATAGTAAGTATTCAACAAGTGGTAATGTTCTCAGCTTGTGCATAGCAATACAGAGATGAGCTCAAGACTAAGAGTCTTCTTTGCTTTACAAGAGGATGAATGGATGCATTTTGCATAGCCCCTTAAACACCCCAGTCTAGGCAGAACTTCGAAAACCAGCTAAAGCAGTGTTTCTAGCCTCCTCATTAATAAAATGATGAGCTATTCCCAAAGTCTTAAAAGACAGGGCTTCGAGAAAAATTAACCTGGTTACAGGATATTCCCCGTAAAGACCATTAGGACTTTAATGAGATAGCTAACTATCCCATACATTCATCCATATATTTTCTGGAAGCTTTCAAAATAGCAATGTTTGGGATGTGTATGTGGTAGGGGGAAGGGTAGCTTGTCCTAGAGAAGATGATTGCTAGAAAGGAAATCCCACAGGCATCTTTTGATGGCCAGCCATGCTGGGTTTTGATGGCTGAATGGCACTATAGCCTGCGGGTCCCCCACACTGTCAGGCTTGCAGCTGATGGCAGATGAACACAAGATTATGACAAAATACAAAATAAAGTATTGATTTGGTTAATAACCTGGGAAGGACTTCATATTCCAATGCAAACTTTTATGGTCTAAGCGAGGTTAGAACATACAGCTATACAGCATTCATTTTTTAAAAAAATGAAGTGCTTTCTTTCCTCCTCCCCTCTGTCTATTTTATTTCTTAATCCCAGAGAGTGATGCTCCTACACAGTAGAAGTCAAGGCCAATCTGTAATGCAACCCACAGCATTAGAAGAAAAGGCAAGATATACTGAGTATGTTTGTCCCCAAAGCAATGTTTGGAGGCACTACTATTGTTCTCATAATATAATTCTCATAATATAATTTTTGTTCTACAAAAATATAAACCAAAGCACAAAAATTATAAGTAAATTGTCCAAGACAGCATAGCTTGGAAATGGTAGAATGAGAATTAGAACATGGGAACTCTGGCTACAGAGTCCTTGAATTTGACAATTTCTCAGTAGAGAATGTTATACAATACTCCAAATAATACAATATGAATTTGCATCCATTATTAAGGTCTTATGCAGAAATTAGAATTCAAAATTGAAAAATAAATTAAATTTCCTTCCCTGGTTTTAAAAAAATATTGATAGGGATGCCTGGCTGGCCCAGTCATTAGAGCATGGGACTCTGATCTTGTGAGTTCAAGCCCCATGTTGGATGTAGAGATGACTTTTTAAAAAATACTATCAGTATTTTAAAAAATACTCTAAAATGTTACCCTCATTCATTTCTTACTCTGTTTGGTCTTAGCCACAGCTCTATGAATTTCTCCTTTCTAGACATCCCTCAAGGGGTGTTTAGAAAGTGTTTTGGTTTTGTTTTGTATTTTGCTTTGACCTTCTTCCTTGTGACACCTGCTTTGATGCTCTTCACTTCACTCTTCCACCTCTGCTGTTTCTGATGTGGACAATCCCATGTGCACTGCCCAAGTCTTCAACTGGGTACATTTCAAAAATAGAAAAATATAAATTGTAGGATAATAGTAGCACAAAGGAACAGGAAGGGAATGGAGCTATGTATAGTGTATACTGTTGTAATTACATTGGTAAACTAGATTATGATAAATTAAAATGTTCATTGTAATCCCAGGATAATCACTAAGAAAATAACTTATAAGAAAATAAAATAAATGACAAGGAAATTAAAATGGTACCCCCCAAAGCATCTATTTAACAGAAAAGAAGACCATAATGAAGGGATAGAGGAGTAAAAAAAAGACACATAGAAAACAAATATATGGGAACCCTGGGTGGCGCAGCGGTTTGGCGCCTACCTTTGGCCCAGGGCACGATCCTGGAGACCCGGGATCGAATCCCACGTCGGGTTCCCGGTGCATGGAGCCTGCTTCTCCCTCTGCCTGTGTCTCTGCCTCTCTCTCTCTCTGTGACTATCATAAGTAAATAAAAAATTTTAAAAAAAGAAGACAAATATATAATGACAGAATCAGACTTACCTACCAGTAATAACACGAAGCATACACTCCAGTGAAGACATAGGTTGGCATAATGAACTTTATTTAAGTGTTTCAACTATAGATGGTCTACAAAACACACTTCAGATTCAACGACACTAATAGGCTGAAAGGTAAAGGCTGGAAAAAGCTATACCATGCTAGCAATAAGCAAGAGAAACAGGAGTGTAGCACTAATTCCAGACAAAATAGAATTTTTTAAATTTTTATTTATATATTCATGAGAGACACAGAGAGAGAGAGGGAGAGACACAGGCAGAGGCAGAAGCAGACTCCATGCAGGGAGCCCGACACGGGCCTTGATACCGGGTCCCCAGGATCACGCTCTGGGCTGAAGGCAGTGCTAAACCACTGAGCCACCCGGGCTGCCTGACAAAATAGAATTTAAGATAGAAATTGTGACCAGAAACAAAGAAGTACATCTGATTTGGGTTCAACTCAACCAAAGATAACAATTATAAACATTTATGCAACATCAGAGCCCTAAAATACGTGAAGCAAAAACTGCCAGAACTGAAGGAACTGACAGACAATAGAAATTTGAAGACTCACTGTCAGTAACGGATAGAACAAGTAGTCTTGAGATCAACAAGGAAATAAAAGACTTAAAAAGCAATATAAACCAACTAAACCTAAAGGTATCTATAGAGACTTCGCCCAACAGTGGCAGAGTGTGTATTCTCCCAAAGTCTGCATGGTGTATTATTCAGGATGGACCAAGGGCCATATATTAGGCCATAAAATGAGTCTCAATAAACTTAAAAGTATTGAAACCATACAAAGTGTGTTCTCTGGCCACACAGAATGAAGTTATAAATTAGGTGAGTCTTGGGGGTGCATTTACTCTAAAAGACCATCTAAAAATTGCAGATTATATTATCATGGGGAATAAGAGGGATAGGTATTGGGGGATGTGTCTCCATCTCTGCCAAATAGGGCTGATGTGGGGACCACAGAGAATAATATATGAGCAAGACTTTTGTCATTCATAAACCATTATTCAAAGTGAGTCATCATTATTGCTCACGGGTCAGGTTGGCAGGGATGCCAGCCATCTCCAGGGCTGACTCAACCTGTAACTGAACAAACGTTTTTATAAAAAAAAAAAAAATAGTTGTTTTATTGAATTCAGCATTTATTGGCCAAGATTGCGGACTCTCCAGGCAAGTACAGAAGAGTTTTTCTCCACAATATTGAATATAGAATAGCTCCTTGATGCCAATAAGTTCCCCCTAAAGCCCAGGTCCTGTGGCCACTGGCTTCCTGGGAGTAGGGACTCCATCTACAGCAGGTATCGCTATGGGAATTGTCAAGCACCAGATAATCCGAATAGTCCGTAGATGCTTTTTTCTCTCTGATAACTTTGTTTCTATTGAACATTGCCATGATCTGTGATTCTTCTAAAAGCTTTAATGTAATTTCAGTTTGTGTGAAAGGGAAGTAGGGACTACAGATATGGAACTGAATGAACATAATCCCTAGCCTCTTGATCTGTAGGTACAGGCAGAGATTGGAGCACCTGCAAACTCTTATCTTGGACCTACTCCATCAGATTTGAGGAAACCAGTGATAAAACACTTCTTTCCCCTCACACTGGTATCCCCCATCTCTGTTCACAGAAGGGTTCAAACAATCTCGTGGTCATCTCAGCATCTAAAACAGTTTCTATATGTTGAGGAAGGAATACAAAATAAATAGCAGGCTCCTTCCCAGACTTGCCCATTAAGGTATTCCATATTAAAATAAATCATAATATATAATCTCTCTGACATGTAGCCAAAATGCTCACTAGAACTTGGCAATTTCTTTAGAGTCTTATATGTTATTATAAAACTTCATATGATTTTGCATTTTGCCTTCGAGATACCTCTGTGTTTGTTTTGTGTTAAAATATCTTAAAGCATGTATCTTCAAATATTAAGGATATTCCAAGGAGGATAACCATGTGGAACATACAGCTGCAGCATCACCATGCAACATTGAACCCCTTTTAGAAATCTGGGGATGGGTAATGCCAGAGCTTGATTAGTATCTCCCACAGGTCCCCACCCCTTGATCAGAAGCATCCTGTTTTTGCTGTGTCTTCTAATCCTGTTTCTCTTCTGATACAAGATTCATGCTGAAATGCTGGAAAGTTTTGCCCTAAGACAGAGTGGTGGGTCAGTCCTACCAGGGCCTTGTGCTGATTATTCAGGAGACACCCCGTGTCATTAGTCTGTTTGTTCATTAATGTGTCCTAAGTGCCTGGAACAGTAGAGCACATGGTAGATGCCACATTAATATTTGTTGGGTAACTAATATCTTCTAGGGGTCTCATTTGTCAGATCTTTTATTCCAGCAAATAAGCAATGTGTCTGATATCACAAAATAAAATATTTAATGAGAGCTATCATTTATTGAGTGCCTATGTTGTACCAGGCATATAAATATACTTCAGCTCTGCAAGAGATTTTGGGTGGGAGAGGGTCCGTCTTTTACAGAGAAGGAAAATAGATTTAAAAGATGAAGTAACTTGCTCCAGGTTAAGTAATTAGTAGGGAGCCTGTCTAAAAAACATGCTTTCTACGAGGCTTCACCAACTTTCACTTTCAGAAGGCCTCACTTTAAAGGCTGGTGACACAGAGATCCTTTGTCCGGGTGATACAAATTGAGAGTTATTTACATGGCTTGGTTTTGGGATCCAAGTAGTTGATACCTGTCTGGCGTCCCTGGGGCTCACTCACTGGTTTCATTAATATTTCTCTGCACCATCTAGTGCAGTAGCCACTAACCACATGTGTGGCTACAGAGCACTTATAATGTGGCCAATCCCAACTGAGATATGCTACGAAAGCAAAACACACACCAGATTTCCAAGACTTAGTATGAGAAGTGGAATATAAACTATCTTAATAATTTTTAGGGGCACCTGGGTGACACAGTCGGTTAAGCATCTGCCTTCAGCTCAGGTCATGATCCTGGCATCCTGGGATGAAGCCCTGCATTGGGCTCCCTGCTCAGTGGGGAGTCTGCTTCTCCCTCTCCCTCCCCCACCCTGGCTCATGCTCTCTCTTTCTCTCTCTCTCCCCCAAATAAATAAATAAATAAAAATCTTTTAAAAAGAAGAAAAAATGAGCGGGAAATATCAGAAAGGGAGACAGAACATGAGAGACTCCTAACTCTGGGAAACGAACAAGGGGTGGTAGAAAGGGAGGTGGGCAGGGGGTGGGGGTGACTGGGTGATGGGCACTGAGTGGGGCACTTGATGGGATGAGCACTGGATGTTATGTTAGGTGTTGGCAAATTGAACTCCAATAAAAAAAAATAATAAAAATAATTTTATATTGATTACATGTTGAAATGACAATATATTATTGAAATTAATTTTTTTCATGCTTCCTCTTACTTTTTGTAAGGTAGCTACTAGAACATTTTAAAAAAGCTAGATGCGTGGCTTGCACTGTGTTTCTCTTGGATACTGCCAGGACAGCTTCCCGGGTACACTCTGAACCACTTCGGGAAAGACCAAAGAAAGAGGTAGGCCACTCCACACTGGAGGTGGCAGGTCTCATAAGCAAGGCTTGTCTTGGGCAGATGCAAAGCACTAGATCTCTGTGCCCATCCACCAAATGTTAAAAACTCCTGTGGAAGTCATAGCTGGGTCTCGGAATGTGTCAACACCACATCACTATCACAAGGCTGTATCCTTGGGGAGGTCTCAGGAAGCAGGGAAGGCAAGCGGAATGCACATTCCAAGGACAAGGGAGGGGGTGAGGAGCCTCTGCATCCCGGGTCTTGCTCACAGTTTCCACTGGCGGTCACATCCCCTCGATGACTTCTCCCAACATACAGCTTCTCAGTTCAGTTCCCACCATGCTAGGCCCTGAGCCACCTGTGGCAGGATGCACGGAAAACAGAGAAGCACGATCTCTGCTCCTCAGGAACTGACCACTATGTGGGAGAAATGGACACACACACCCACAGTGGTAATCAGAGGGCATGCACAAGCCGCCTCTCAGTATAGACGTGTGTTGTCCTGAGCACCCTGTCGACCCCTCCGGTCAGTACTCTCCCTTCATAGTCATCTTCAATCAAGCCATTGAGGTCACCTGGATGGTGCAGCCAGTTAACATCTGCCTTGGGCTCAGGTCATGATCCCAGCATCCTGGGATCGAGTCCTGCATCAGGGTCCCTGCTCAGCTGGGAGTCTCCTTCTCCCTCTCCCTCTGCCCTTGCTCTTGCTCGTGCTCATGCTCGTGCTCTCTCTCTCTCTCTCTCTCTCTCTCTCAAATAAATACGATCTTTAAAAAAAAATCAACCCATCAACACATGGAACAGCATCATCAGGACTTGAGCATGTTATTTAGAATCACAAAATCAGGATCCAAATTGTGGCCCTACTTAGACGAGTCTGGTAGCTTCAGCTTAGCAGTTCTCTGGTGTGATTGTAAAATACAAGTAGAAACACCTGCTCTGCCTGCAGACTCCCCACTGAGCAGGGAGCCCAATGTGGGGCTCCGTCCCAGGACCCCAGGATCATGACCTGATCATTGAATCATTGATCCTTGAATCTTTGATCCCTAAATCATTGTCCTTAAGGCAGATGCTTCACCAACTGTTCTAAAGATGGGATGGGGTCACGGTAGCAATCTCACAGGACTGTTAAAGGTTAAATGAGTTAACACGGGGAAAGCCCTTAGCATGGGGCCTGGCACACAGGGGATGCTGTGTGTACCCAAGTATTCCAGTGTTTATTTCCTAGGTGGAGTTTAGCACAATCCCTAATGACTTCCCTGATTCACTTGCTACTTGTTTATTGTTTACCACCTCCCCGCCTACAGAAGGCAGGTTCCGTGAAGATAAGGAACACCACGAAATTTTCCACACCTCGTCAAGAGTACACACGATAGGCTTTCAATAAATATTTGTTGAGTGAATCATTGTCCTTAAAAGCTGTAAACACAGGATGGAGACCGTAACAAGGACAGAAAATGACAAATTGAATACCAGAATGAGTTTGAGATTTCAACAAAAACTTAACTTTCGCTGTAGTGGACTAGGCCCCACCTGCCCCTAGGAAGAGAATTGTAGGGGGGACAAATGTTTTGGTAAGTTGGACCTGAATCTGCCTTACTCTCTTTCTCTGCAGGAAGAGGTTCTCAACCAAATAGGTTAGAAGCTATTGAGGAATTAAAAAAAAAAAAAAAAAAAACGTGGGATGAGACAAGTGTCATCCAGAAATCAATCTGAAGCCAAAAGTAATATCGATGCAGAATGTTTGGAACACCTCATTGTGTGGTACCTGTGTAGATATTCTTTAAAACATCCTGTGTACCCGCTAAACCCATGGTGAGAGACTTAGTCCTTGGTAAGGCATGTGGCTTGGGCTGTTTTGAGGGATGTGATGCGATGCTGGGTTTGGCCTCAAATGGAAATGCAGTGCGCCAGGATCCCACTGGACAACGGGACAGTGGCTACAGTCCTCTCATGAGTGAGAGGACCAGGGAATGGTGTTCCTCAAGTAAGAGAAAAGAGAAAGAAACAGAGGTCCTGAGGCCTACGAGGTAAGACAGAAGAGTCTTCCCGGGATGGAAGCAATATCCTAAGATGGAAGCAGAGCAATGACCAGGGATCCATCCCAGTAGCCGTGGCCCTGATGGGTTGCCTAGAACCATATGAGTTGACGGTAAGGCAGCTGTGCCAACCCAACACGGAGAACAAGCCTGGATCCTTACCTAGGTCTTCCTAACCTAGGAAGTTGGATGAGCCCAAGCCAGCTGTTTCAGCAATGCCCTCTGTGGGGGCTCAGGCAGGGGTCCCGGGGAGCCTCCTACAAATACAGGTTAAGATTTGGCCAGAAGAGAGAATCTTGAAAATCTCCCTGAAGTGACTCCTTTCTTCTGGGCTAAGGCTCAGCATGGGTTATAACCTGAGACCACAGCTGGATCACTGGGGTTCAGGGCCTGAGTGCTGAGGTGATGTGCTCATGCCGGAAGAAAGAGTGGCTACGGCCTCATTACCATTGTCCACAAGGAAGCATTTGGTGTTTCCCAAACACACCAGACTATGGCTGCTTTGCTCCCTCATGGTTTTGGACTCACCTGAAATGATCTTCTTGGGCTTGACCAACTGCCCCAGCCTCCAGGGAGGCCTAATTTCTCCATCCTTTTGCTCCTGATGGTCTCTTCTCCTCCCTCCATTTAGCCTCTGATATACCCTGTGGCTCTTCTTTTCGAGTCTGCCTCTGCCAAAACAGTGAGCCACCTGAGGACAATGTGTCTCAATGTATTAATAGCTCCTGGCCTACAGCCTGATTCATATTTGTTTTTTTGTTTTTAATTTTATGTATTTATTCATGAGAGACACACAGAGAGAGGCAGAGACACAGGCAAAGGGAGAAGCAGGCTCCCTGTGGGGACCCCAAATGCGGGACTCGATTCCAGGGCCCGGGGATCATGCCCTGAGCCAAAGGCAGATGCTCAACCACTGAACCACCCAGTCTTCCTTGATTCATATTTGTTAAACCTAATGAAATCATATTGGGGTTGATGCAGCCTTTCCGGGAATATCCTGTGATTCCAGTTCCTCCCCCCTTCCTCCCTTCCCCAAAACTCAGTTCCTGTAGCTTCCCTTCCACAGATATCTGGTACTTTGAGGAACCCCCAAAGCACAAGAACTTCTTTGAACTGAAAAGCTCAAAGAGGTCAGGTGATTAAGGGGCTGTTGAGAGAGCCCCAATGGAGGATGACGGAAACCTGGCTCCCGGTCCCTGTGTGGCCCTCGTGGGCTGTGACACTGAGCAAGTCACTTCACTCTCTTCTGAAAAATGAAGTGAGATCACCAGAATTCCTGAATTTAGGACAGGATAAAAAGCCACTTTCGATCAGGGAGCCAAAAATAACCTCTACCACGAGTGTGAAGACAGTCTCAAGCAAAATACTCTTCATGAATTAAATATATGTAAGCATGGAAAAATTCAATGAAACGTCAACCACCACATCAGAGTGATTATTTCCAGAGGAGGGCCGAGGGAAGGGGGACTACATCTAACAGGAAATAAACAAAGCAAGTGATGGCCCTTGCACAGACCAGTGATGACCATTGGCCATACATGAACGTGCATCTGCCCCTCCACGTGCGAGGTCCCAAGGGTGGCAGGAAGGTGGTTATCAGGTATAAGAATTGCTTGGGCCATGTTGATTGAAAAAGGAACAAGCAGGGAGCAGGGATGATGACATGTGGGCAGCGCTGGGGTCAGGATGGCTTAGGAAGAAAAAGAGGGCACACATGCACCCCAGGAAAGTTATGAAATGAGGAACATAAAGCTGGAAGAAGGGGAAAGCCCTGCCCATGTCTATGGTCTCCAGACGATCAGTCCACCTAATCTTGTCACCAGGCCCTGCTAAAAAGCAGAAGGTCCCTTCTCAAAAGCTTTCCCTGACTTTACATAATGAGACATTATGTAAAGGGTGAACTTAATTTAGACGCTGGTGTTGACCAGAACAAACAGCAATAAAGCAGAAATGATTAAAAACACGTCAATCACCTTTATCCCTCGGAGCGTACAATGTGTACACAGCCTCCCAATCAGCTGGGTTACTCCAGCCACCAGACCCACCGATCCGGACTCTTGGTGTTGAGAAAAAAGCCAAAGGCCTAAGCAGCCCCTGCATCTCGGGAAACACTTCTGTCACCACAATACCTACCATCTGCCAAAAGACCTGCTCATTTCTCAGGGAATGAAAGGATGACAATGAGAGATCGCCCTGACATGCTTCTGAGGACGCGCCCTGAATTGTGTCCCCCACAAAGTTCATAGATTGAATCTCAGCCCCCAGGACATCAGAATGTGGCCAGATTTGGAAATATAGTTTTTGCAGATGTAATTAATTAGTTAAAAGGAAGTCATACTGGAGTTGGGTGGGTCGCTAAGCTGATATATATGACGACTTATCAAGGGGAAATTTGGACACGGACACACATATACACGTGCATGGAAAGAACATCACATGAAGATAAAGGCAGAGATTGGGGTGAGGTTTCTATAAACCAAGAAACACCAAAGATCATCAGCAAATCGCCAGAAGCTGGGAGACACATGGAAGGTGGGACGGGTCTGCTGCCATCATTTCTCAGAAGGAATCAATGCTGACAACACCCCGATCTCAGACTCCTAGCACCCAGACTGTGACACAGTACATTTCTGTTGGGTAAGCTGTTTGCTTTGTGGAACTTTGTTACAGAAGCTCTAGTGCACGAGCCCACAATTTAATGAATAAAGAATAATATGTTACATTGGCTGGAAAATATAATGACCAGAGCTCAGGCCTGTGCTTAAGAAACAAGCTGCATAAGGACAGAGCCTGCAACCATCACCCAGAAGCTATGAAGCCACCAGAACACTACTTGACCTTCAGTATCTCAGTCTCCTTAACTGTAAGATGGATATAATAATAGTCCTACTTCACAGGATGAAATGAGCTAATCCTGTTCTTGGCACAGTATCTGGCACATAACATGCACTCAATAAATACTCACTTCTATTATTAGCGTGCTATAAATAACAAACACTTCCATGCATTTCAGTTCACCTTCCCTCAAATTTCATGAGAGTAGTGCTATTATTCACATTTTACAACTGGAGATTCCGAAGCTCAGATGTTTTAATTACACAGTATGGGGTAGGTCTTGGGTATAGGAAGATCTGGGTTAGGATCCTAACTCCAACAACCCCTTGCTATGTATGTAACTTTGGGCACATCTCTTAACCCCCACCAAATCTCTGTTTTTTCAGATTTCAGATGAAGAATTGTGTGCGAGAGATGTGCATGGCTGACATCTGGTTGATAGTTGGCCTTGGATAAAGTATTTTTACGATTATTAAGTAACTTGTCCACAATCATATCAAGTATTGGTAGAGTCAGGACTTGAACAAGCTTCAGAGCTTTCTGTTCTACATCATCATCTCCCTGAGAGCAGAGAGTAAACATCAAAATGGGAAAATGTTACAAGATATAGGGGAACAGGTCATCTCTCGGAGAGAAGGATGAGAGGAGGACCGGACAGTAAGGTGTAACATTGCAATAGAGGTAGGGGAAGAATGGCAGGCGTCCCCTGCAAACGACTCACCATTAAGAGGTTGACTGGTTGTCTGAAGACATGGTGCCCATCAGGGACTCAGCTTTGATCTCAATTTTCTCTGCTCTTCTGTTTCCCTTATAATTAAGTCCTGGACCTTATTCTCTGTTCTTTCTGCAACAAAGAAGACCTTCTGTCTTTCATAATTTATTTTAAATTGGTGGTGAGTTACCCTCAGCCTTTCGATCTTTCTCCAGTGCATTAAAGACACTGAAGGCAGTCATCCATTTCCATAGTCTTTAGGATTACTATTCCCCACCACCACCACCACCACCAACCCGAACCGCTCAAATACGTGACATCAGGCTCTTCTCAAGGTGTTTCCTATCAAAAGGTCTGATCAGGACCAGGAACTCTGCTGTTAACAGTTGCCCCTTAGGGAATTTATGGGCTTACCCCTCTACAATTCCTTATTCTCCCAGACTTTACCTTTAATTATTCAATATCTTCTAAGTTTTCCCGTTACCTTTAGATAGGTTTTCTACCTAAAGCAAGATAGGTACCTAGCCTCAGACCCACTATCAAAATAAAAATACCAAAAATAAAAATACATTTGTCCACATTTTCCTAATGCATAAGTCGCCTCTTTTTTTCCTTAATGATTTAGATGGTCTCCTTGTAAATTAAGAATGTTATTTAGCTGTTGTGTGTGCTACAGATATTTTCTTCTTGGTTTATGGTTTGACTTCTAACATTATTTGAAGGATTTCTTTTTCCCAAATAGATTTTTTTTTTAAAGTTCTTTATGTAGTCCAATTTATCTCTCATTTCCTATGTGACTTTTGGATTTTCTCTCTTGATTAAAGGCTTTGCTCATTCCAGGATTATTAATATATCAACCAATGGTTTCATTTGGAAAGTATGAGTTATTTTTATGTTTAAATCTTTAAACCATCTGTAATGCCAATTTTATTTTCCACAGGAAGAATAAGGGAGATTTTTGGAAAAGAGTCTTAAAATATTTTGTATTTCATTAAATCAGAAAGTATCCTTTCTACCTTTTTCTTTTTTTACACAATGTTTTCTAATTAGACAAACACATCTTTTATGGTAGAAAATGTGAAAAATACAGAAAAGTATAAGAAAGAAAATTAAAATATCAATAGTAAGTTCAGTAGTCAGAGATAATCCCTGTTAGTATTTTGGATTATTTATTTTAGGCATTTGAAGCATAGCTACAACCTGTATAAAACTGATCATACATCATAGATTTAGATCTATCAATATAGATTTGATTCCTGATTTTGTATTTAATATCGTACCATCAGATTTCAGCTCTATATCATTAGATAATCTTCAAAAGCACAATCTCAAAGAGCTATATAATATTATATTACATGGATGTGGTATAATGGTAACCATTCCAACAATTTGGGAATGGATTAATGAAAGTGAAATTAATTAAACATTTGTACATGTTAAAAATATTTCCCAAAGATTCTTCTAATAAGTAATATTGACTTCTACTTCTGCCTACTGTGTTTAAGAGCTCTCACCTCACAACTGAATATTTCATTTTAATATCTGCCAGTTTGGAAGGTAACAAATGGTTTATTCCTACAGGCCTTTTCTACACTGTGTGACTTTCTGGGAATGATGTCTGCCCAGAAAGAATTTCCTAAGACTAATTGAAGGAGAGCCCTGGGGTGCTTGAAGGGCTCAACCAGTTAAGCATTTGACTCTTGGTTTCAACTCAGATCATGATCTCAGAGATCTGGGATCAAGCCCTACAGGTATGGAGTCTGCTTGGGATTCTCTCTCTCCCTCTCTCCTTGTCCCTCCCCCACCCCCCTCCCTCTTTCTCAAATAAATAAATCTTTAAAAATAAAAAATCAAAAAAAAATCTTTAAAAATAAACAAATAATAAAAATAAAATAAAGCAGAGCCCTGAAAGTCCTCAAGTCTCCAACTGTTCCAATCCTGAGGAATGTAAAATTTTCCTCCCAAATTCCCATGTGAACCCAGAACCCAAAGCAGGAAGTCACCACCTCCCTTCTCCGAAGGACCAAAGCCTCATATAGCACAGAAAGTCCATCACTGGTTGGGTTGTTGTGTCTCAGAGAAGTCACGTATTCCCTGGTCCTGTCTCCTGAGTAGAAAGCCTACATTTAGATTCATACAAAGGTGGGATCTCTACAGGGTTAACCTGGAAGTAAGGAAAGACAGAGGAGAGGAAGAAAAGGAGAAGAAAATGTGTGCTGGGCCTCATCCCTGGCTATCGTTTGCCTGGATGCATTTGGAGAAACCCTAAGGCTGATGCTTACATCAGGTTCTACGTGAAATCTCAAGGCTGGAGCCTCATTAAGGGGGTGGCTATTTATCAAGAAGACATTGTTTCCCCACAATAAAGAACAGCAGTGGAACAACCAGGAGGCTAAGCCGCCAGGATGGAGGTGGGTCATCACACGGATACTCTCCAGGCCTTCCTGGTGAGTGGATTCTCGCTCTGATCTGTTGGGGAAACCATTCAGTGGTCCCCTCATCTCAGAGGCGGACCAGTGGGAAGGAGAAAGGAGGGAAGTAACAAAAATAGCATTTAACAATGGCTTTGTATACGTGAATCACTTGCATACCACACGTTATCATATTTGATCTTCACAACAACGCTATTGGATGTTTTTATTCTCATCTTGCAGATGAAAGACGAAGTACAGAAAAGCTCAGAAATTCAACATGGTTATGCATCTAGGAAATCAACGGCTAAGCCGGGATTTAAATGCACATGCCTGATTCTGCAGCCCACGCTCGATCCACAGAATTCTGGTTCTGTCATGAGCGAAGCATTTAATTTCTGATAACTTGACTGTCCTATTTTTAATGTGGAAGAAGCAAAAGTCATCATGCAAAGTTATCAGAGGCAGACCCATCCTCTCGTGGCCTAAAACCTATGAAGTTATCTGTAAATTTGATCACAGTGATGCTTATGTGTTTGCAGTCACAACATGAGAGTCTGTGACTCAACATTTAATGTATTCCTATGATAACTTATTTATATCACAGGCAGTCAGCATGCTCTATAAATAGGGGGTAATAAGATCTTATTTTTAAGATTCATAAATTTAATTAACTACTTAAATATGCTCATGTCTCCATTAATGATCAACTCTTCAGTTAAAAACAGTGCAAGTCTGATCCAGCAACCAGAGTCAGATCTACCACAAACCTCTCATGGGGGCGAAGGAAGGAAGCCGATGGTACCCCGCTTTGCTCTCCCTGCCCTCCTGCCTGTGTGTCTGCCCACCAGGCTCTCTGTTTCTTTTCTTCTGCTCTTCAAAACCCATTCTTAAGAGATCTAGCTCGCAGGTATCTACAATTTAAGGTGCATTTTAAACAGTGTGCTCCTGGGTATTTAAGTCATTCATCACTTAGCTTAGCTGCAGGAGGTACAAGAGTAGAGCAGAGGGGCAGGTGCACTCAGCCCTGTACACTGAGAGTTATATTGTCATTATATCACTCCCAATGCTGAGAAAGAGACAGAGGAGGGGGAACGACAAGCTTTTCTTTTCTCTCTACAGAACAATCACAGACATTGTTCAAGAATGTGGGTGGAGGGGCACCTGGGTGGCTCAGTCAGTGAAGCATCTACCTGCAGCTCAGGTCATGATCTTGGGGTCCTGGGATCAAGCCCCGCGTTAGGCTCCCTGCTCAGTGGGGACCTTGCTTCTCCCTCTCCCTCCGCCTGCTGCTCCACCTTCTTGTGTGCTCTCTCTTTCTCTCTCTCTGTTAAATAAATTAATTAATTAATTAATTAATTAATTAATACTTTAAAAAAAAGAAGAATGTGGGTGGAGACAATGTGAAAAGGAGAAAACACTGGCCTTAGGTCCCCAGACCTGGCATTTATCTTCCCTGCCACTCCCCAGCTTCCAACTTCAGGCAAATCACCCTTCCTGTTTGGACCTCTGTTTCTCCACCTGCAAATTTAGAAGCTTGAAGTAACCACTTCAAGGACCTTTCAACATTGGTTTTCTAGGATTCTGATACTTGAGCATCCTTGAAATCCCAGCAGGCGGATTAATGACAACCACGGTTATCGTTTTTAAATAAGCAGATTTGCACAAGAAGAGCTTCATCCCCAAACTCCAAAAGCATACTTCCCCTTTCCTGGCATATGGAATAAGCCCCTACATGATGAGATTGAATTATCATCGGTTTCACCCAAATTCCTGCCCATCAGCCCATGCCATTTCCACTCTAGCCTGGGACTCTTTGTGCTGCCCGTGTGCCTCCTTCCCCCATCCTCCACTCCAGTGGGCCCAGGTGCTAATACAAGGCATGCCGTGGAGGGGAGAAAAAGCCTCCTCTTTCAGGTGCTGGCCTGAGAAACCCAAAGCATCACCCTTTTCATGACAGTTAGTTGTGCACCATTCCTGCCAGCTCTCACACTGCCCAGACTCCCAAGAAGTCACTCCTCTGGGCTACCTCCTTCTCTTGGTAGCCCCACAAACCTCCCCTCTCCTACCCCTCATTCTCCTCCCTCCCCTGCCCAGCAGCTCTCACTGCAGCTGGGAAAGTACAGGCAGTTGGGGAAAGGGCACAACTTGGCTCCTTTCCCAAAGCAAACAATTAGGAAACATTAACTTCCCTTAATGGGCAAAGCAACATTAAGCAGATGGAAGCTCAGACCCGGGTCACTTTGCACAGAGCCCAAGCTGTGATGGGGGTGCCAGCGTGCATATGTGACCTCTAAATTGAAACTTAATTGGCCATTAATGGAATTCATCTAATTAAAAACACTTGTAATTAAGCATGAAGAAGAAAAACAGCCTGAATTTGACTTGGAGAAAGCATAACTACATTTGATATGGTCAATAAACCCATACTTAAGAGCATATTCAATTATTTCCCGTCTTCTATCATGCAGGGTTTGCATCACATAAGAAAGCTCACTGTAGAGCCCTCCACTCCCTGGCTTCGTGCCCCACAATCCAGGAACTTCAGGACCATTGGCAGCGGGAGCTGTGGGAGCTCTACAGTGTCCCCCAGAACGTAAGACAGGTACAATGAGGAAAGCCTCTAGAAATAGTAAGAAATTGCTGCTATAGTTTGGAACAGGTCGATGTGCCCCATTTGGAACCCCAAAGTTTAAGGGGTCCTCCCAGATAAGGATAGAGTTTCATAAACTTATTTTTTGTCCATTTCAAAAATGCAGATAGAAATAGTATGTTGATCTGCAAGGAAGACGCAAAATGAAGAAAATAGACCCTCAGAGAGGTTGAAGTAATTTGCCCAATGTCACAGAGCCCAACATGGCCGAGCCAAAGCTTTGTAGTAATCTTGCCTTACCCATCTCGTAGGTCATCGGAAGGATTTAACAAGATGACATTTGTGAAAAGTAGAACCTATAACTATAAAGTATATAATCGGTAGATCCTATTGTACCTTTTTTAAAGATTTTATTTATTCATTAGAGACACAGAGAAAGAGGCAGAGACTCAGGAGAAGCAGGCTCCCTGGGGGGAGCCCAATGTGGGACCTAATCCTGGGACCCTGGGGTCACGCCCAGAGCTGAAGGCAGATGCTCAACCACTGAGCCACTCAGGCGTCCCCTGATTGTACCTTCTCGAGGATTGTCACTTTGGGCGACCCAAACCCCTCCATCACAATACAATCCCTAATGTGTACACGGCACCTAGGCCGGTGCCTCACAGAGGGAGGTACAGGACGGTGGTGAAGAGTGCAGGTTAGGACCAGAATGCCTGGGCTGGATGCCGACTCTACCACTCACCTACCAGCCATGTGACCTTTGGGGAATTTCTCTCTCCCTAGGTCAGTTTGCCCATCTGTCAGATGGGGAGAACAATAGCCCCATCCTGTTGAATTAAATGAATGCATAAAACATTCTTCAAACAGGGTCTGGCACATAACGAGCCCTCGTGAGTGTTAGCTATCATTATTAACGTGCCAAGATCAACAAGAAGTCCAGTCTTTCTCTCGAGCTCCCCTGCCCTGATAATTCCCAAATTTCCCTGCGTGCCTAGTGGCAGATATTAACGAGATCGCTCCTGGCTCCTCTCTCAGCTCATGCATTGAGTCAAGATGCTCATATAGTCCTCGGGGGCTGCAGAAGGCTACAAAGCTGTCCTAGATGCCAGAGCCAGCCAGCTCTGCCCTGCTCTTGCTGCAACAGCAACTGCCCAAAGCAGAGGCCCTGTGCTACCCCTTACTGGCGGCCTATTGGAACCCCCACTCCATGCCTTCTGATATCTAAGGAGAGAACAGGGCTCCCACTGCACCACACCGTCCCAAGCACAGCCCAGGCTCACCTAACAGCAATGCCCTCCCTGACTCACAGGGGACCAAGACCAAGACCCCCACTGAATGCCTGAAACTGCAGCTAGAGCCAAACCCTATATATATATATATATATACACACACACACACATAGCATGTTCTGGCCTATACATACATACCTGTGATCAAGCTTAATTTCTGAATTAGGCACAGTAGGAGACGATTAATAACCACCAATAATAAAATAGAACAATTATACAATATACTATGACAGTTATGTGAACATGGTCTCTCTCTCTGGAAATATATTACCGTAGCCACCCTTCCTCCTGTGAGGATGTGAGATGATAAAATGCCCACATGCTCAGATGACTGAGTGGAATGACACAGGCACCGTGACACAGCATTAGGCCACAACTGAAGTCTTGATGCTGCCTCAGAAGGATGATCCTCTGCTTCAGGCCAGCGGTTGACGAGGTGTAGCAGAAGCCCTGGAAAGTGAAGCCCCAGACAAGGGGGGACACCTATGGCATAAACTAAGATCTGCCCAAGGGTCCCCAATGAACGTTAGCCCATCCCCTCTCTCCCTGTCAGCCTGCCACATCATGGGGGCCGTTACCAGCTCCCTGATACCCTAGAACCAGGTCTTGTCTTCTTCTGGCCCAGAAAAGAGGACACCCAGCCTGCCTATTTCTGTCCCAAGACTAAGTAACCCCTGCCAGGGCTGCTTTCACGGCATGTGATGGGGGCAGAAGGGCTCTGCACTTGGGGTTTAATGCTCTGTGGTGACCATCTGGGAATTCTTAATCATTTTATCTTTGAATGTATGTTTTGTAAGTGAGGTCCAACAGGACAGTGGGGCACGTGCTGTCACCTCCCCAGCTCCACGGACACATTCTCGGCCTCCCTGTCCTCACCCCTGCCCCATGACTCCTGTCATCCTCTGCTCAGGGTGACCACACCACCTGGATGGGGGGTGGGGGATATCGGAGGTATGACAGGAGACTAGTGGCTGGTGTCTGGGTCAGACCAGGGCAGCAGCCATCCTCCACACCTGGTTGGCAGCACCAAAAAGCAGTTGGCAGGCAAGCAGAGGTGACAGGCAGAGGGTTGATGGGGGTGGGGGGGTCTTGCCAAGGTTGCAATCCCTTGACGACTGCCTGTCCACCAGGGTCTGGGGCAGTGGGCCATGGAAAGGGAAGACTGATTTCCCCATCCCCTGCCCAGGGCCCCCATTTTCATCCTGCATCGGGTGGGCAAATTATGTAGTGAGCCCCCAACACTTTGTAGGATGATTGGCCATAATAACACCAATCACCTTTCAGGAAAACCCTACTTCTTCTACAGAAATATGTCAGACTCCATGACCCCAACAAGCCAGGGTCCTCAGATGCGATCTGTGGTTACTTACCACAAATACCATGCCAATATGAAATCATGTTATACCACAGGGTTTCATGTAGTATTAAATTCCAAAAAGTGGCCCTACAGGTCTCCATCCTTACAGGGCTCCTTTATGATAATAAGAATGGTAAGTAGACCTGAGACCCAGTCTCAGTTTGCCATGCAACTGGAAACAATGAGAAGGAATATTGTTCAGGAATGTTCTGATGAAAGCAAGGACTGAGAATACAAGGGTAAGACTTGTTAATTCAATGAATCACACAGAGCTTAGAAAAACAAGAGAATAGTTTTCTTTTCTTTTTTGTTTGTTTTTTTTGTTTTATTTTTTGTTTGTTTGTTTGTTTTTTGGGGGGAATAGTTTTCCAAACAGAAATTTAACTTCATCAAAACCAACTATGGGGGTAATTTCTTCGGCCAGAACGTGTAGCCAGCAGCATGTAGAGCCTTGGAAGCACCACTTCCCATTCAGGAAAATAGACATGACTCGAGACCATGTCTCATTTCACCTGACTCCCCAGCACTTTCTTGTAGATGTTAAGGTTCCTGTTGCTACATAGGACACCTCCATCTAAAAATGCAGCCATCCCCAACTCATCAATGGAGAGGCTTCTAAGGAATCTTGGGCTTTTCCAAAAGAGTAGTAACTCAAGGGGCACCTGGGTGGCTCAGTTGGTTAAGCATCCAACTCTTGATTTTGGCTCAGGTCATGATCTCAGGGTCCTGGGATCAAGTCCCATATCAGACCCCATGCTCAGTAGGGAGTCTGCTTGAGACTCTCTCTCTCTCCCCCTTCTCGGTCCCTCCCCCTGTTCACTCACTCTCTCTCCCTTTCTCTCCCAAATAAGTAAATCTTAAAAAAAAAAAAAAAAAAGAGTTGCAATTCAAGCCAAACCATCTCATCTCACTTGTTCCCACTCACCCAAGAGGTAAATATTATTACTGGCCATACAGAGACAATTTCCCGGGATGCTGGGAATGGTCTTACACAATCATGCTGAGGTTCCTGATGAGGTAAAGTGGCTGCCTGCATTTTCTACTTTTTCTGTAGCTTTTGGCTGCCCTTCTGTTTCCTACAGACCAGCCATGTGACTCGGGCAGAAAGATGTTGGCTGAAGGAATGAGAAGTGTCAGTATCTGGGTGGAACAGTGGGGACATTGGTTAATAGACCTACATAGTTGCTCTTCCTGCTAGACAGGAGCCACCTCTCCAAAAAGAAAGTCTCCAGATTCCACCCACAAAACAGTTAAAAAGTCCTAATAATCCTAAAGAGGTTGTGGTTCTAAGTTCCACTGGTGGGTGGAACCATGTGCTCCTCAACAGTAGGAAATGCGTCTTGTCCACCTCTTCATCTCCAGGACGTGGCCCCATGTCAAAACACATTTGGTGTGGACTACACGTGGGAGGAAAGGGTGAGGACACCAGCCATTACAACATGGGGAGGAATGTGGGGGTTTTGCCTCTACCAGCTTTACAGAATTCTCTGGAAATTTATTTTGAGCACAGAGATAAACATGGGAATAATTGAAAGCTGTGAGCCTCTTGAGGTCCAGCATGTTTATAATTTCACTGCTGAGCGTGGGGCCAGACATGTAGTGTGTGTGGAAGGGGTGTCAAGAATTATTTGTGAATTGAAAATGTTGCTACTTTCTGAGACTTCCCTGTGGCAGGCCAGGTCACCGTCGCCCCTCTTTAGCACTTCACTGCTTGTCTGTGATTCTGGATGCAGGAGTAAGGCCTAATCTCAGAGCCTTCATGAATGTCAGAGAGAAAGCTACCCTAGGGAACCCCAGAGGGCTCCTCGTGCTGGTAAACCTTGCAGACCCCTCCCTCCTTCCTAGCAAGGAGAGCCCCCAAACCTGTCAGGACTACCCTGCATGGAGCAGGGGCCAGACAACTCAGCAATCTGCCCCCTCAACCACCTACTTCTCACTCTCTACTTTCCCTGGGGCCTGAATTACAAGGTCAGAGGAAGTCAAACAGCATAATGATGTGCTCTGCACGGCCTGGCAACCCCTCATCTCTGCAAATCCCTAATCAGGAGAGGCCTATTGATCAGAATGATTAGCTTGGCCCAGCTGCTGCTCGCTTTCAGCAACTCTCTCTGTGTGAACTCACAAAGGGCAGCTGCCCAGGAGAATCCAGTTCTGGCCCGCTGGAGAAGAACACGGACCTGCCCCATACATTTGGGGCTGGCCTATGCCTATCTCCAGCAGGCCCCGACTGGAGATGGATACCAGCCATCTGATCTGTTCACATGAATTACCAAAATAGAAACAGGTAAGCAGCAAGGTCCAGTGGAACTGGACTCCCTCCCCTCACGTGCTTCGGGCGCTGGGACGGGATTGTTGTAGATAAACTTCTGTTAGACGCTGATGGATGTCTCTCTCCCTCCACGCACAGCCAGAGAGACAGGAAGCCAGCTCCCACTGAGGGAAAATCCAGCCATCGATTTTCTGAAAAGAGAGCACTACCAAGATTCCTTGAAAACATAATAAGACGCCTCATTTTAGAAAATAACGAGCATTTTCCTCAACACAAATGCATCAGTGTTGTCTAAGGGGCAATAAACCGGATGTTGGAAACACCATCACACAACAGATCTCTGGCCTCTAGGGGAAAATGTACCCTAGGGAAGCTTGATTCCAAGGTTGTGAATGTAATGTTTTTCCTTTAAGGGGCAGGTATACTGGTTACCACCTCACAGGTAAGAGGTAGGACTAATTTCTTTTTTATTTTTGTTTTGTTTTTGCAAAACTATTCACCAGGCAACAGGTGCATGGATAATCGTCAATTCAAGACAGGGCTCATTCATCAGTTTCTGACAACAGCAATGTTATAAACAATAAGGGCCATTGCTTTTAATGTACAGAGTAGCCCAACGTTCCTCAAACTGTGGCTCCCAGATCAGCATCAGTACCACCTCAGAACTTGTTAGAAAATGCACATTTCTGGACCTTGCCCCAAACCCACTGAGTTAGAAATGCCAAGGATGAGACCCAGGTATCTGCATTTTAATAGGCCCTCTAGAGATGCCCGCCCCTCGCTTCTAGGGAGATTCAATTTCATGGGTAGAGAGTGTGATCGGGATTTTTATAAGCTCCCCAGGTGATCCCAATGTGCAGGGAAGTTTGAGAACCACTGGGCTAGGAGTCAAGAACTGGTCTCCACACAGTCTTGGAATTCCTTTTGTGCCTGGCATTTGCAGCCACTTCAATTTTGAAGAGTAAATTTTCAAAGAGTTACTTGCCTTTCAAAGTGTTGATGGAAAAACTTGGGCAGGGAGGCTGCTACCAGGTGAGAGCACTGTGCTGTGGCCCTGTGCTCCTGGACGTACTCTCACTTATGGAGTCTTGTGGAGACCCTGTGCTCAAACTCTACAGGTAGGTTACCGTGAACGTGCTACTCTTTTTCTAAAAATAAAAGCATATTGGGGTGCCTGGGTAGCTCAGTTGGTTAAGCGGCTAACTCTTGGTTTCAGCTCAGGTCATGATCTCAGGGTCATGAGATTGAGTCCCACATCAGGCTCTATGCTGGGTATGGAGTCTGCTTAAGAGTCTCTCTCTCCCCCTCTTCCTCTGCCCCTCCCCACACCTCCTTAAGCTCATGCTCACTCTCTTTCTCTCTCTCAAAAATTAAATTAAAAACAAAAATATATTTATCAAGCCATGTAAAATCAACAAATATTAAATAACCATTTTTAAAAGTGGTACTTTGGGACAAAGTTTAAAAGTCTTGGTATGAAATGGTAACCTTCTCATTAATAATAAGTAATAATAGTTCAGTCTTCTTTTGTCAAGTCATCCCATATCATTTTAAAATCAAAAAGTTTCCCAGTAATTTAACTCTAACCTCCATGTAGCTCAGCCCTAGAGTGACCCTTGGTTGCTTGTTCCTAAGAATACTTGTAGACTTCGCTTCAGTCAGAGGCAATCCAGCCCATGACTTAGAAGCCTTGAGTTCAAGGGAGGGATGTCCTACTTGGCCTCGGGGAGCAGCAAAATGGAAACGCCAAGGAGACACTGGACCTGGGAGTTAGATGGCTCCAGAGGACTAGAGGATCACGGGATGGGTGTGGAGGCAGAAAGGCAACACCAGAGCAAGTAAGCCGGGATCAGAGTACGGGAAACAAGGCAGCACCAATCAGTGATACGAACAAGGGATCTAAATTAGATGTTAAAGTATAGAAAATTTCAACAGTGTACAGGAGGGTAGGCACCAGCAGACAGAGTAAGAGGAGTCAAGAACTGAGAAACAGGCCAAATGCAAACACTGAATGACAACAAGACACAGAGAGTTTGCAGTACAAATGTCCCTGGTCCTGTTTCTGTTTGAAACCAAAGGTGGCCTACAGCAGGACAAGGAGACCACAGAGAACCAAGTTCCAGTGGCCACATCATCGGGGGACTGCATGCCGTAGACATTCCATTGGCGTTACAGAACAAAGAGTCTCAAACTCATCCCTGGTTGTAACTGCATAACTGTCTCTACCAGTGACCACACTGTGTCTAGCACAGCCTGCCCTCACCCTGTTAGAAACGCATCTATCACAGAGCTGGAGGGGAGAATGGAAGTTGAGGTGGGCTTTGGGTAGAAATCACCAAGCTCTGGGTTCATAAATCTGGATTCCCTCCCAATGTCCAAAATAGATTCCCTCCCAATGTCCAAAATAGATTAGGACAAATGTCCTGAGAAGTCCTGAGTGCCCCCAGCCTTGCTCTCCCAGCTGGATCCCAGCTCCACTTCTAACTCATTGTGTAGCTTTAGGCAAGTCCTTTTAAAGCTCTGCGTCCCAGATCCTCTCCTGGATCATGAGGCAAGCAGGATGGGAATACAACCCACTCGCTAAAGCAGGTCTTGACTCTAAAAACCACTGGCTCTGCAGAGCAGTCACATTTCCCCAAATCCATATCACAGATATGGTTTGTCCTGTCAGATTACACAGGCTCCCTGTGCCTATTACTGGCTCCCTGTGGCTGGTGATCTTCCAGACATTTCTAAGGTCTCCACAGTCAATGGGAAGTAAATGTGATCTTTCAGGTTGTTCATGGGGCCAAAGGGCAATCCTGTGGATAGACTGATGCCAGCCTTACAGGGCGTTGGTTGGCCAAGTTTAACTGGGGGCTTTGCAAGTCTTCCCTAAGGAAAGCCCCGTATCTTGCCATCACATGCAAGGAAGCAGAAATCAGAGGCATGGAACCAGATGTCTAGTTTTAGCTTTGGTCTTCATGCACTGGGGTCAGAGGTGGAGGTGAGGGGCAGTAGGACAGCCGAGAAAATTCGGGAAAAATCCAGACATAGGAGAGCATTCTTCCCTCCTTTGCATCCTCCAGGGGCCAGCCCCGCACCCAGCCCGCTACGTGCTTCACGGCATTCTCAGCCAGATGTGGGTTGGCCCAAGGGGCAGCCATCTGGACTTGAGAGCCCATTATAGCCATAACAGACAGCTGAATCTAGTTACCAACGCAGCCTCTCCCAGCCTGCATGTCTCAAGCTGGAAATCGCACACTTAGGAAGCATCTGTTGGGGACACGAGACACCTCTCCCATGGGGATGGAGGGAGGAAAAGAATGTGGGTACATGGACAAAGTCACACAGGCTGCCAGCAGAAGCAGGAGGTGTGCAGGCTCCTTCCTGCCATCCCACCCCTGCCCGATTACCGTCTCTCGCCTACCCATCAGGAGCACGTACACACCCCTCCCTGGAATCACCCTCTCAGGGCCACTGCTGCAAGCAGGCCTTGGTTTAAAGCAGAACCAGATGACAGATACCAGAATGTCTGGGACTGTCAACCCAAGCAAAAAGTCGCTTGCCCTGGGAAAGTTACATCCACAGACAGCCCAGGCCTTAGACGGGGGGAGGCTGCTCTGGGGGCTGATGGGGCTGCAGAGGAAACACTGTGCTTACCTCCGCAGCTCTTTTTCCATGAACTCACAGAGGGCCGCATGGGGTGTCAAAGGGCTGATGGCCATATAGGGGATGGGACACACAGGAGCAAATGCCACCCTGCTCTGCTCCAGGTGGCATGATGCCCAAATGTGCCTCCCTTCCTCAGGATGGGTCAAGGTTCCCTCCCAATGTCCAAAATAGAAGATTAGGACAAATGTCCTGAGAAGTCCTGAGAAGTCCTGAGTGCCCCCAGCCTTGCTCTCCTGTGACCGGCTCTGTCCTGCCACAGCTAACCAGGCTTTTTTCACCACCCCACATGTTTTCTTGCTTCCATGTGGGCTCTCGCTCAGCCCGTCCCATCTTCCTGGAGGCCCTCCTGCTCCTCCCCATTTCTTCAACGTGCTGAAAGCAGGAGAGGAGTCAAGACCATCACCTCTGAGCACCAGATCTCCTGGGTTCCAATCCCAGCTCGGCCACCCCTAGCCGATGCTTCCTAGCCTGTCTGCCCCTTACTTTGCTTTCCTGGAATGTGAGGACGACGTCTATCCAGTAGTTAACTTCACACAGTTGTGTTAAGAATTAAATAAGCCAATACCTGTGGAAGATTAAAAACAGCACCTGCTCCATCTGAAACATGGAACGGCTGCTGGTCATTATTCTATGAACACCTTCCTGATTCTTCCCATCCTCGCTCACCACTTTCCCCAGCAATTCCTAATTCGAAGGGTCATGTTGTTTTGCCATGACGAATTTAGATGCCTGTCGGCTGCCCTAGTCTTCCAGATTCTCAAGGAAAGAGATCTGACTTCTTTATTTTCACACCTCCGATACAAAGTGTTGGGCATCAAGCAGATATTTCAAGTGTGTTGGATTACATGGGATGGGCAACTACTAACAACGCCTTTCATTCAGTGGGTGCCACCTATGTGTTGGACAGGTTGCTAAGAAGTTCATTTGTATTCATAAGTAGCTTCTTCAAATTTCACCTCACGTGTTCTCATAGCTCACAAGTATGGCTTTTGGAAGCATGAGGGAGAATTGCTACTACAGATTTGAGGGCTTAAGACAAAAGAACTGGAGAAGTAGAAATAGACAAATATCGGTCCTCGATGGCGAGGGACATGTAGGAAAAGAACTGCCAGCTTGGAGTCTTTCAACACAAAAAAGGTGATTCTGTGTGGCCAACTGAGCTCTCAGGAAAGCAGACTTATATCCAGAAAACAGAGATATATCATCAGACATATGACCAAAAGAGAGTGGAGGCTCCTCAAAATAATAGAAAAATAAGGAATAAAGGGGGTCAACACAAAACAAACCAAAGTAGATGAATGGGCTGTTCTCTACATTATACATAGAATATACATACACGGTCTCCCTCTGTATATAATACATATATGTCTATATGTTAGATAATATATATTATAGTGTTAGTATACTATTCTTTTATTTTTTAATATTATATATTCTTAATTCTGTTAATATTTCATGTACTATTAATGGAATAATATTAATGGAATAATATGTTAATATATATTATATGGAATTATATTAATGGAATAATATGTTAATATATATTATATGTGAAATAAGGAGCCACAAAATGGAAGCAGCTCAGTCTGCAGTCACTGTGGTCTGGGACTGTGAGGACAGGTGTCAGAATAGGCAAACTCCTGGAGCAAGCCGAGGCAGGAGGAAAATACTAAGAGAGCAGAGAAGGCTCTCTTCTGAGGGGGAGCAGGTGCTGGTATGATGTTCAGAAAAACAGAAAAGAGGGAAACCGGGACCAGCAGGTTAAGAAGGGCTCCGTCTGGGTAGATGGCAAGGAAGCTGAGCAGCTCTGTTGTAGTTTCCTCCCTCCACCCAGTGAGGACCAGCATTGGCCAGGACCTGGAGACGAATTTCATCAAGAGGCTGCTCATGACCAAAATATGTGAAATGATGGTAACAAAGTCCTTAGCATGTAAAAGAACTTAAACCTCTTGCCCGGGCAAATTTTTTTTATAATAAATTTATTTTTTATTGGTGTATGGCCAACATACAGAATAACACCCAGTGATCATCCCGTCAAGTGCCCCCCTCAGTGCCCGTCATGACAATCACCATTTTATGGTTTTTAAAAAGTCTTTTCATTGTGCTATTTTATGAATATAGCTTCAGAGTGCCTTACGAGGTGCAGAATGAAGAGTTGACGGGGGCCTTTGGGCAGAGCCCTGCAGAAGTAATTCTTTGGCTGATGCAGAAAAGAGTCAAAGAAGAGAGAATTAATCATGTGGCATAGTTTTATCCTTTAAAAAAGTATTTTTTAATGTAACCCCACTTCTATCATGAAAAAAATTGCTGCCTCATAAATCGCATTAAAAAATGAAAGCCCCGTTTAAACAAAACAGGACCAGCAAGTGTGCAACGTAGCTAAAAGGTGAAGGGAGGGGAGGCTCCCGCCCAGCCCTCCTGGGCTTTCCCCGCATTTCCAGCCTTGAGTGCAGCGCAGAGGCCTCAAGGCTCAGCGAGTGGTTTAGGAGCGCCACCCCGTGTCACACTCAGAAGCCACAACAGGTTTTCACAGGAGGAGCTTTAACTGGAGGCGTCCGACTGAAATTCCAACCAGAAACTCATTTCTTGCCTGTGGTTATATCTGGAGCTCATGCGACCTAATTCCAACACACCTATAAGAGTTCTATATAGGATGATTCCAAAATGTCTGAAAGCAAAATTGGGACTGGGTATCATCATCACCATCACCATCATCATCATCATCAGTGATGGTTAAGTACTCCCTTGACTACACACACATGTGGTCTAAAGATTCAAGTGTTACAAAGTGGAAACCCTCTCACTTACCGACTATGTTAATATCCTTGAGTCTTCAAACCCTCTCCACCTTCACACCCTCCGCCTGAATAACAGAATAACAAAGCCTCACCTCAAACCCTTCTTATGTCTTCAAAACTCTGCCACCTGGGCAGCTCAGTTGGTTGAGCCACCAACTCTTAATTTCCACTCAGGTCCTGAACCCAGGGTCATAAGATGGAGCCCTGCGTCAGGCTCTGTGCTCACTGGGGAGTGTGTCTGAGATTCTCTCTCTCCCTCTGCCTCTGCCTCTCCCTCCAATCATGTGCTTGCTCTCAAATAAGAAAAGAAAGAAAGAAAGAAAGAAAGAAAGAAAGAAAGAAAGAAAGAAAGAAGAAAGAAAAAAGAAAGAAAGAAGAAATAGAAAGAGGAGAAAGAGAAAAAAAAGAAAGAAAGAAAGAAAAGAGGAGAAAGAGAAGAAAGAAAAGAAAGAGAAAAAAGAAAGCGGAGAAAGAAAGAAAGAAAGAAAGAAGAAAGAAAGAAAGAAAGAAAAAGAGAAGAAAGAAAAGAAAAAAAGAAAGAGGAGAAAGAAAAAGAGGAGAAAGAGAAAAAAGAAAGAAAGAGGAAAAAGAGAAGAAAGAAAAGAAATGAGAAAGAAAGAGAAAGAAAAGAAGAAAGAGAAATAAAGAGGAGAAAGAAAGAAAAAAGAAAGAGAAGAAAAGAAAGAAAGAAAAAAGAAAGAAAGAGAAAGAAAAAGAAGAAAGAAAGAAAGAAAGAAGAAAGAGAGAAAAAGAAAGAAAGAAAGAAAGAAAGAAAGAAAGAAAGAAAGAAAGAAAGAAAGAAAGAGAGAAAGAAAGAAAGAAAGAAAGAAAGAAAGAAAGAAAGAAAGAAAGAAAGAAAGAAAGAAAGAAAGAAAGAAAGAAAGAAAGAAAGAAAGAAAGAAAGAAAGAAAAAAGAAAATGCAAATGCTGCCACTTTGGACCTTGGTGGGGGGGCGGGGGAGAAAGGAGGCAAAAGCTAGTTTAGGGCCTGTGGGTGGGCAGGCGGCGCACGTGGGCAGGGGGTGGGGGTGTGGGGGAGAGAAGCAGGTGCTTCACCTTCAAGGCACCTCTCCTGAGTATTTCCCTCCTAATTTACCTAAAAGGCTAACATGTTTGGTGCCTCCGAAATTAATGTTCTTCTGATGACTGTATAGACCACTTACATATACCCTGTAAAAAAAAAAAAAAAAAGTCTTTAGCTCTACTTGCAAAATAGTAACCCTGACCTTACTGTGTTAAAAGTAAATCTAACTTCTTTTCTTGGTTTTTATTACAAATGGTCCCCGCACTAACTCAGATGCTTCTGCTGATTTCCAGAACAAAGGGCAGAACAAAGGGCAAACCTTGAACCAAGGTTCAAGTCACTTCTCCCTGGTCATAATTTTCCCAAACATGTGACCTGTTTTGTTCCTGGAACATAAGATACCTTCAAGAGGTGAACAAACTCAATTTTGGAGTCTCTTCATCTTTCTACCTGTTACTTCCCTCAACTTGACTTTCATTTCCTCAAGGCAAGGATCATTTTTACCTTTCTCCACAGCTCTCCTGCTATTGAGCACAGCAGCAATGCTCGGTGCACATGTGCTGGATTAACCCAGAAAGAATAGCAGTTGATATGGAAGAAACTTCTTGACAGCGGCAGTAACAGAATTCCAGAGTGGGCGACCAGGGGCAGAAGCAGGATCCCTGACTCTGAGCTCCTTACGAAGTGAGGACATGTGGGGCCCCTGGGTGGCTAAGTCAGTTAAGGAAACTTCTCTGTTTCAGCTCAGGTCATGATCTCACCATTGTGGGATAGAGACCCTAGACCGGGCTCCAAGCTTAGTGCGGAACCCACTTCAGGTGCTTTCTCCCTCCTCCTCTGCCCTTCCCCACTTGTGCTCTCACTCTCATATTCTCTCTGTGTGTCTCTGTCTCTCTCTCTCTCAAATAATTTTTTTTAAAAAAAGGAAGTAAGCAGACATGAGGGCAAGAAGTGCAAAATCTTAAGAAAGATCTCTAGCTTCTCAAACAGAAATCTCTTTGATAAATAACCCAGGAGTTTACAGCCTGTGAACCGCTGCGCCAGCGCAGAGACAGAGAAAATGAGGATGAGATGGAAGCAGGAGGAGAGACGTGCAGGTAAGAACCTGAAATAGGTATGTCCACCTTGTGCCTGGAGGGGGATGTTGATGTGCACTCTGCCCTGGTTGCTTCCAATTCCCTCTGGGAGCTTCCAAGTTCAGTTGTTTGCACCCCTGAAGCCATTCCCAGGCTTCTCTTCTTAATGGAGGGAAGGTTGAATGGAGCTTTGCAGTCAAGGAAATCTTTAATTTGTCCATTTCTGGGACTGGGTCAGATGGGATTGTAAAGCGAGGGACATCAGCTTCTCTGCACAGGGTGGTTGGGTTCAAAGTCGAACTCATCTCCCTGGAAGCAAGAAGGAAGGTCAGAATGTTTGGGGAGGCCTGTGGGTCTAGATGGAGAGCGACCATGACCCTTTTCTCTCATGCTTTTGCATCCCACTCTTGAAGATCTCCTGAAAGGTTCACAGGAGCTACTGGTTTGTAATGGCCTCACCTCCTCTCTCTCCAGCAGGTGGCACAATAAGATCCAAGATGATTTGGAAAATCTTCAAGACCTCAAGCCCCTCTGAAGATTGGTTTGGGGAGAGGAAGCCTCAACTCATACCCTAGACAAAAGAAAAGAACTTGTGGGGAACATGGAGCATGGAATAGGCATGTATTGGCTAAGTTAAAATAATCTGAGACTGAAGAGAGAGGGGTCATAAGAGGAGTAGGGAGGTTTGTGGTGGCCTGGACAGAAAAGCATTTCATTACAGTTTTCCTCCTTCAAGACTAGACCTCATTTCAAAATGTTAATCATTGATACAACCACGGGTGGTTCTTTCACTATTTTACCGATGCCTTTCCATATTTTCCAAATTTTCTGCATGAAGCAGATCTTAATTTCATACCGACCAAATATTAAACATCATTACAAAAATCTTTCATATCAATATTTTTTCGATATCCCTCCAAGTTATGCTATTTTCTACCCTTGTAAATAACAAGTTTACTTTTCTTGGATGATTGGACATTTGGGGAATCATTAGGTCAATTGCTGTAAATATTATGTGTCCTGACACCATATTGGTAAGTCATTAGAAACATGAACACTTCTATCATCGACACCATAGAGTTATGTTTCCAGGTCAAGCTTCTGATTCTCCCAGGTGAAAACATTTCTTTAATTTATCAAACAAAGATATATTCTAGAAAGGTTTTAAACAATGAGGTCACATGATTACTAATCTGGTGATGTGAGGAGAGACCCAGGTCAGGAAATCAGACAGGAATTCCTTATCATGGTTTAGGCATAAGGAGTCAAAAGCATGATGGTAGTGAGTGTTCAGGAAGAGATGGAAGAAAGGGATATTCTAACGGACAGATTCAGAGGGTTTGGTAAAGGATAAGCAGGTCAAGAGGAAAAGAGGAATCAGTGATGGTGACAAGGCTAAGCAGCTGGAAAAATTAGAGTATTAGCAACAGAAATAAGTAAATCAAATGGCGAAGATGGTACATTAAGACACGTGTCATGTTACCGGAAGTTTAAAAAATAAGATGTATGTTGGATCATTAAAATAGTGTAACTCCCAGTAATGAAAATAGTAAACATTAAAATTGCAGCAATTTTTTTTTTTAATTTTAAAAAATACGCAGCCAGGCTTTCCATCCGGTGGCAACCATCAGCTCAAAGGTAGACCAAGATGGGTGCTTACAGGTACACCCAGGAGCTATGGAGGAAGAAGCGGTCTGATGTAATGTGCTTTATTCTCAGGGTGCACCGTCCACAGGGCCCCCCACCCAACCCGGGCTGATAAAGTGCATAGACTGGGGTCCAAGGCCAAGCAAGGTTACGTCGTATGTCGGGTTCATGTCCGTCGTGGTGGCCACAAACACCCTGTTCCTAAGGGTGCTGTGTACAGCAAGCCTGCCCATCATGGTGTTAACCAGCTAAAGTTTGCCCAAAGCCTTCAGTCTGTTGCAGAGGAGTGAGCTGGCTGCCACGTGGGGCTCTGAGAGTCGCGAATTCTTCTTACTGAGTTGGTGAAGATTCTACGTACAAATTCTTTGAGGTTATCCTCATTGAGCCATTGTGTAAAGCTATCAGAGGGAATCCTTACACCCAGGGGACCACCAAGGCAGTCTACAAGCACAGGGAGACACCTGCAGGCCACGAGAGCCATGGCCTTGGAAAGGGTCACAAGTTCCACCACCCTATTGGCGGGTCTCTCACTGCGACATGGAGAAGACGCAATACTCTCCAGCTCTACCGTTACCACTAACATAAGTAACGTTTGCAAAATTCTTACCTAAAAAAAAAACAATTTAGGACAGCCATGTCTGCTTAGAAGTGTTCTTTAATTTGTCTGTGAAAACTAGCTGTCTGCAGATCGTTCCATAAATGCATTGTCAAATTATGAAAGTTAAAGCGCAATAATGTTTGAAAACTGTAAGTGATGGTGTATCATGTTTGTAATAAGATAAACACTTTTGTCTTTGCTTTATCTTGTTAGGGAGCTTATATGTCAGTGTTTAAAATGCTGTTTCGTAAAAAAAAAAAAAAAATAAAAAAAAAAAAAAAAAAAAAAAAAAAAAAAATAAAATGCTGTTTCGTATAATAGGTGTAAAATAAATTCTGTAAAAGCGTAATGCAGAAGCTAGCCATGTAGATTGGTTGGTGCATGTAATGAATCCTACAGCTTCATTGGAATGATGTGATGCTTTGGTTTACTCTCAAATGGCTGTTTTTAGGAGTTTGGTAGGAACAAGGCTTTTATTTTATATATATATATATATATATATATATATATATATATATATATATAAATTTATTTTTATTGGTGTTCAATTTGCCAACATATAGAATAACACCGAGTGCTCATCCCATCAAGTGCCCCCCTCAGTGCCCATGGAACAAGGCTTTTAAAACTGGATTTTGCTTGAAAATGTGAAGAATATCCTAATCTTTAATCTTGATCATATGCAGAACAGTGTTAACTAGGAACCACACATTTAGGTTGAATGCAATATTCCATTTATGTAACTGCTGCTTTGGAAACATTAGTTTTTTTAAAGATCAACATTTTTTTAAGAGAATTGCATAAACCTGTTGCAAGAGGATTCTCTTAAAAATGAAAATAAATCCTGCTTAACCACAGCAAACCTGCCTTGGTCTCCACAGTACCATTGGAAGGTCACATAAAAAGTGGAGGCTTTTGGTTCTATCCCATGATTCCATGGGATCTGTAGAATACTGAATTTCATACAAAGCAGTCAGTTAATGGTATTTACTCTGGTCTATATGAAAACTGATGGAGGGGCACCTGGGTGGCTCAGTAGTTGAGCATCTGCCTTTGGCTCAGGTCATGATCCTGGGGTCCTAGGATCAAGTCCCGCATCAGGCTCCCCGCAGGGAGCCTGCTTCTCCGTCTGCCTATGTCTCTGCCTCTCTCTCTCTCTCTCTCTCTCTCCCCCTCTCTGTCTCTCACGAATAAATAAATTAATTAATTTTTAAAAATGGATGGAAATTGAACATTCGGTAAATGAGAAGAAAGACTTTACCTTAAGATTCGTAAGCTATTAGGAAACTGCTGGCCATCAGACAACCTTTGAAATGTGAGGAAAAATTAAAGTTGGCTTTGGTCATAACTTTAAACACTTTATCCATGGTCTTTGTGGCAATTATGAATCCACTGGCCACCTTAGGGGGAAAAATAGGATTGGCTTTAAAAGTACATCATTGCTCATTCTAAGTCCTAAGTCATCTTGGGTCAACCCACTTATCCATTCCCATAGGCTATTGAGAAAAGTCATGTAGTTGGTGTCAGTACATGTCTATAGTTTCCAATCTAATCCTTATATGTGTTCTTCAGAGTCATTTTTCTCATTCTTACTCAAATCCCTCAAAATCCTTGCCATTCCATAAACTTGGCAGCCCACCAATTGAGCCCACCTTGATGTTAAGCATGCCACCACATTCTGTTTCCATTCTGTCTTCCAATAGATGAGGTTTCTGTTTCCCAGGGTGAATCTGAGTAGGCAGTAAATACAGCAGAGGAATCACCCCAATTCTAAGTTTGCCGACTTAATTCATAGTTTGATTGCAAAATCTAATTGCTGGTTTCCTTGAGCCACTTTTTATATTTTTTCCAGGGGTCTTAGGCTCAGTTAAATGACTTCCAGAAAACAGGCTCAAAACCTCTGAGACCTAAATTCCTTTCTACTCAAAAAAAGATCCTAAACCATACATATATTTTTGTGTGTAGACATTGTTCAACTAAAGGCATAAGTGTTTATTAACTAAAACATATACATATATACAAAACACCTGTTTGTAAAAATTGGAAATAAAAAAACTGAGTAACATTGACCCAAAAGAAAGGGCTCCATAGGGCTTCTTTAAAATTCTCCACCATGGGTTGAATCATGGCCCCCAAAATGATGTAAGTCCTAATGCCTAGTCCATGTGAATGTGACCTCACTTCAAAATAGGGTCTTTAGAGATGTAATCAATTTAAGATGAGTTCATAGTGAATTGGGTGGGCCCTAATCCAATGTGACCAGAGTCCTTATAAGACAAGAAGAGACACAAAAGCAAACACGGAAGGAAGAGAGCCATGACAGCATGGACACAGGGATCACCAGGACTCCACCACAAGCCAAGGAGTGTCTGGAGCTACCAGAACCTGGGAGATTCCTTCTCCAGAGGCTGAGGAGGGAACATGGCCCTGTCAACCCCTCCATTTCAGGCTTCTAGCCTCCAGAGCCTTGAAAGAATAAATTTCTGTTGTTCTAAACCACCCACTTGGTGATGGCAGCCCCAGAAAACTAGTAGAGTCCTCTTGAGCACTCAGAGCAGGAGAGGAGCGGTAGATGTCTAGTTTTGTAGGTGGGGTGGATAATACAGGACCATATCACTACGGAGATCCACACACTGCCTCACGTTACCCATTAAGCAGATGCGGAGATTAGGAGTGTATTAGTTCAATAACTCTGTGTACTTTTTCCTTGATTCAGGGTGACCACAACTGTTCTGTTATCACTCTGTGATGAAGGCTTAAGTCTCATTACCAGAAATAAGGAGGTGTTATCCAGTCCACTTCCCTCACCATCCCATCCCCACCAAAGAAACATGTTCTGGGCACCTCACCGCACCCCTTCCTCCCTGGTAAAGGCTGCTGGGTTTCAGAAACCCAACAAGCTCACACATTATCTGTTCTAATATAAAACAGAAAGATGAAAGATAAAACTTCAGCAATAAATCAAGAATGAGCCAGGTGAGGGGACATGATAGGGGAAAATTAGTCAACTTACCACTAATATGGGATAACCGTTATAAGCATGGATATACCCTACAGGTCACGGTTTTCCCAGCTCAAAATATTAATAAGACAGTTGGCATTACCTTAAAAACACTCTCACCTTCTCAGTTTGATAAGAGAAGAACTAAAGTCCTCTTGGCTGTTGATTAGTAGGAAAATTAAAAGTTTGAGTTGTGTAAGTTTTCAGGGGAGATTATTTAAGTTGCTGGCTACTTTTTCCGAATTAAGTTTTAATTCAGCAAACATGTATTGAACACTTATCGTGAGTCAGGCAACCGGGGTGCCTACTGAAGACACCGAGAAGTTTTTCAAGGCCCTTCTCTCAAGGAATAGGCACACCAGGAGGAGAAATCAACAAATCATTAAAAGGATACTGATATTTAAAAAAAAAAAAACTGTAATAAAGTGTAATAAAGGCTCCTGCTGGAGGGCGTAACAATAGTAGTAGTAGTAATAATAATGTCAAATAAACTGTATGTTTTACGTGCATTAAGGGAGGAGAGAGAAAAGTGTGCTTGGTTCCCTCTGGAAAGATAAAGGGCACCGGCCTGTCCTGTTGGCACACCCCTATTCCTCCAAGGAGGACAAAGAGCCAAGGGACGGAGAATGGGTCAGCAAGGGAAGAAACAGTCTGTGCCAAAACCTGGAGCCTTAAGAATTCATGTCGTCTTTGGAAAAATGCAAACAGCACGGGGAGCTGCGGGAGAGTAGGAGATGAGGCCAGGGCTGTGCCTTGAAAATGTGCGCGTGAGCCTCATTCTCTGAGGCAGGTGTTTTCAAACTGGTGTCCGTTAACACAATGGGGGGATTTTGAACTTGTCTGTAAGAAAGCATGCGTGCGTGCGTGCGCTCTGCTTCGAATATGATCTAAAACAGTTCTATTAACATATTCTGACCATCTGGATAAACCACCTTACAAGAGAGGCACTGCCAGTGATTTTAGACTTTGCATTTGCATTTATAATAACGTTTGTACCAATTAGTGCCTATCTGATCAGAGCCTGTCACATAGTGAGAGTGGTGAGCGCTCGGTGACTCTAGGCTGTCTCTGTGTAGTAGTATCCGTGGTCTCCTAGCATACATCTCTCCTTCTTCCCAAGTAACGAAACCCCGAACCCAGCTGTCCAGAAAAATAAAAACAAAAAAGAAAAAACAAAAATATTGCCCAGTCTTGCTTGAAGCTAGCTCAAGTTCAAGTCAATGAATTGTAAGCAGAAATATCTTATGGCAGCTTCCGGGAACCTTTCTTAAAAGCGAGGTGATTTTTCTCTATAATGTCTGTAAGGTTAAATTTGCGACTGTGTTCTCCAAATGTCCCATGTCCTCATCGATTCCTAACCGATTCCATTAATTACTGATATAGGTGAATTAACGTTTTCCACTGGGATTTCAGATGTCTGTATTTTTTTTCTTCTACTCGCTTTAAATTTCACCTTATACATTTCAAGTTCCCATGTTGGGGAGCAATATTAAAATATTTGAATCATCTCAGTGACCATCATTTACTAGAGAAATTTCACATGACTTCCTCATGTCCATTTGTATTTAGATTTATAATCATTTTGGTGCCAAGTTGCACTCTTAAAAAAAAAAAATCCAGCCTGACAACTCTTAGCTTTTAATTACAGCATTTAGTCACTTATGTACACAATTCCTGATCTATTTGGACTGAAATTTCCATCTTGGTTTGTACTCTCTGCTTTCCCCATCTTTCTCCCATTTTAGGTTCATTGTTTTTTTTTTTTTCCATTTCCATTCTTATCCTGTACTGGTTTGTAAATCATACTCTCTTACATAATCCTTTTAATAGTCATCCCAGACATGATGACATGAATCTTAATTTATGGGTATGTCATGTTAATTAGGGTCTTTACCCTTCTCTGGTAAAGGCTGCTGGATTTCAGAAACCCAACAAGCTCACACATTATCCATCCTACCCCTTTGAAAGCTCAATGCTTTATTATGGTGCATTAAATATTTTATTTTCCAAATTTCAGTTTTCTATAGCCTTTATTCATTTAGATGTGCCCACATATCTACTACTTTCTCTGCCCTACATTCCTTCCTGGTCCTACATCTAGGAATGTTTCTTTCTGCCATAAGTACATCCTTTAGAATTTTATTTAGGGCAGTACAGACTCTGCTTTTTGTTTATCTTTCTGAGAATGTCTTTATTTTACCACATACAGAATTTTAGGTTGGCACTTACTGTCTTTCAGGATATTGAAGATACTCCACTGTTTTCTGCTTTCCATCATTACTGTTGAAAACTCAGCTAAAAATGTACTGATCACTCCTTTGAATATAATAAGTCTTCCCTCAATCTGGCTGCCTCAAAAAAAATTTTTAACTACTTGTTATGGAAAATTTTAAAACATGTTCCTAATTAGAAAGACTCATCCAATAAACTCTTTGTGCCCACATCCCAGCTTCAACAATTATCAACACTTTGCCACTTTTGTGTCGCCTCATCCCACACATGCAGGCTCTTATGCACTTGTTTTAGTATTTTATTTCATTTTTACCAGAGTCTTTTGGAACAGATACAAAATATCAGCTCATGTCTTTTCATCTGTAAACACTTCAATGTGTACCTCTAACTGATAAGGACTTCATTAACGTAAGCACCCCCCATTATCACAACTAGTAAAATTAGCAAAACGCCTTAAATCTTCGAATACCCATTTTCGTTGAAATTTCCCACTTGTCCCACAGGTGCTTTTCACAGTTGGTTTGTGGAAATCAGGATCCAAAGAAGCCCACACATCACCTTGGGTGCTATTTCTTTTAAGACTATTTTATTACAAGTGGCCCTCCCTTGGGTTTTTCTGTCCTTGCTATAGATTTGTCAGGAAAACCAGATAATTCTTTAGAGAGACCCCCATTCTGGATTGGGCTTTCTCAAGTTGTTGAATCATTTCTTCACATTTCTATGAATGGTCAGTCAGACCTAGAGGTTTGACTAGATTTGGGTTAAATATATCTTAGTAAATATATTTCTTCGGTGTATTCATGGTGAATAATATGCTTGCTTTTCCCTTTCTTAGGTCTCTAAGTGTGAACCATGAGCTTAAGGAGTGTTGGCTGATGCCTCCATTCTGAAGTATCCCTCGACCTTCCACCGAGGGTGTTAGTACCACTGAGGACTTGGCGTAGGTCCATGACTTCAATGGAGGTTTTTAAACGATGGTTTTCTGGGGTGCCTGGTGGCTCAGGTCATCATCTAAGGGTCCTGGGATCGAGTTCTGCTTTGGGCTCTCTGCTCTGTGGGGAGTCTGCTTGGGATTCTCTCTCCCTCTCAAATGAATAAGTAAAATATTTTTTAAAAAAATTTTATTTATTTATTCATGAGAGACAGAGAGAGAGAGAGAGAGAGGGAGGGAGAGGAAGAAGCAGGCCCCATGCAGGGAGCCCAAGGTGGGACTCGATCCTGGGTCTCCAGGATCACACCCTGGGCCAAAGGTGGCGCTAAACCGCTGAGCCACCCAGGCTGCCCCAGTAAAATCTTTTTTAAAAATAAAATAAAATGGTTTTCCTACTGCTATCATTCCTTCTGATCTAGTAGCTCCAAGACTTCTAAAAAAAAACCTTTCCTTCATCTACTCTTTCATCGCCCTGAAAATATAGTTTATATAGGAAAGACAGTGTAGATGCGTGATCCTTTCCCTTTGTTAATTTTCAGGGTAGTGAGTCCCTACCTAAGCCACCTCCAAATATAATTGATCTGTAGAAACTTTTCATAATGATTCTTATGTCTTTTTTTTTAAATCAGCTTTATTAAGGCTTAATGTTTGTCCAATAAAATTCACCCATATTGAGTACACAGTTTGAACAATTCTGACAGATGCAAACATCTATGTAAACACATCACGATCAAGATTAGAACATCTCCAGGACCCCCAGGAACTTTTCTCTTGTCCTTTCAAGTCCATCTGTGCTCCTTAGCTTGGCTCCAAGCTGCCTGTCTGCTTTCTATCACTTTGTTTACCTTTTCTAGAATTTTCTATAAGTGAAGTCACCCAAATTTAGTCTTTTGTATGGTCATCTTTCTCTTCACACAATGCTTTTTTAGAGTAATCCATGTTGTTTCATGTATCAGTAGGGTTTGTTTGTTTTTGTTTTGTTTTTTATAAATAGTTTTTTATTATATGAACATATTCCATTTTATTTCTTAATCCACAGTTTTATTGGACATTTCATCCTTGCATGAAGTAGGTCAGCCAAAAACTCAAAAGGACTCCTCTGCAGATCTCTGGGCCCTCTGCCCCCACCAAGTATTTACCTCCTGTCTGGTTCTGTTTTATACATCCAGCCACCCAAGCCTGCCCAAACCCCATTCTCTGGATCCTCAACTCAAAGAGACAGTGGAATTCTGTTTGAGTGCCCCCTTCCTGCACCACAGCCTGGAAACTGCATCCAGGTACTAACGTGGGGCAGTCACAGAGTTCACCTTGTTTGTATCTTATCTCCAGGGGATCACAAACCTTCATTGCCTATCTTCCAACATCTGAAAGCAGTAGTTTCATATATTTTGTTTAGTTTTCCAAGTTTTAAGGGAGAAGGGCAATTCTCATAAAAGTCCATCCTTCATGGTGAAAGCAGAAGTCTCTTGCATCTTTTTGACAAGATTAAATTAGGTTTTTTTTTCAATCAGCTTTACTGAGGTATAATTTATATACTTTAAAATTCACAGTTGACGTCTACACGTTGTTGGTTTTGACAAATGTATGCAACATATAATCACCACCTCTGTCTCCCCCAGAAACTTCCTCATTCCTTTTTTGCAATCAGTCTTCATCCACACCTCTCAACCTGGGCAACCAGTTATCTAATCTCTCACTACAGAGTAATTGCATCTGTCCTAATATTTCAAATGTGTAGAATCAGTTTCTCTTTTGTATCTGGATTCCTTCACCAGTATCATGTCTGTAAGATTTATTGGTGCCATTATATGTGTCAATGTTTGGGGTTTTTTTTTATTGCTGAGTACATGTTTTCATTTCTTTTGGTTAAATAACTAGGAATGGAATTTCTGGGTCATGTGTAAGTATATGTTAAATTTTATGGGAAATTGCCAAACTCTTCTCCAAAATAGTAATACAATTTTACATTTCCAGCATCGATTCATGAAAGTTTTAATTGCTCTGTATTATCACTAACACCAAGAGTGGTTTTGATGCCATTTTAAATTTAAATTTAATCTAAATGTAGAATAGAAGGTAGACATCCTTGCCTTGTCTGTGATCTTATAAGAAAGAATTCAGTCTTTCACTATTAAGCATGATTGCTAGTCATCAGTTTTTCATCGATATCTTTTATGAGACTAAGTTCCCTCTTGGTCTTTGTTAAGAGATTTTACCAAGAAGGAATTTTGGGTTTTGTCATGTCTTTTTTCTTTATCTATGGAGCTAATTATATATTTTTCTCTTTTAGTCTGTTAAGATGATGAACCACATTGATTTATTTTTTAATGTTCAATCACCCTTGCATTCTGGGGATAACCACATTTGGTCATAATTATCCTTTTTACATATTTTACATATTTGATATGATAGACCATATCTACAATCCTTCATATTTATGATCATGAAAAATATTGTTCTACAGTATTCATTTCTCATAACATTTTTTTCTGGAAATATCTCCTTTTCAATTTTCTGGGAGAGTTTCTGTAAAGTTCATCTTTATTTCTTCCTTAAATGTTTGGTAGAATCACCCAGTTTACTTTGTGGGAAGACTTTAACTACAAATTCAGTTTCTTTCATCTGTAATAAGGGTATTTTGTTGATCTATTTCTTTTTAAAGGACTGGCATTTAGATTTCAGGTTGTACTACAAAGCTGTGGTCATCAAAACAGTGTGGTACTGGCACAAAAACAGACACATAGATCAATGGAACAGAATAGAGAATCCAGAAGTGGACCCTCAACTTTATGGTCAACTAATATTCGACAAAGGAGGAAAGACTATCCACTGGAAGAAAGACAGTCTCTTCAATAAATGGTGCTGGGAAAATTGGACATCCACATGCAGAAGAATGAAATTAGACCACTCTCTTGCACCATACACAAAGATAAACTCAAAATGGATGAAAGATCTAAATGTGAGACAAGATTCCATCAAAATCCTAGAGGAGAACACAGGCAACACCCTTTTTGAACTCGGCCACAGTAACTTCTTGCAAGATACATTCACAAAGGCAAAAGAAACAAAAGCAAAAATGAACTATTGGGACTTCATCAAGATAAGAAGCTTTTGCACAGCAAAGGATACAGTCAACAAAACTCAAAGACAACCTACAGAATGTGAGAAGATATTTGCAAATGACGTATCAGATAAAGGGCTAGTTTCCAAGATCTATAAAGAACTTATTCAACTCAACAGCAAAGAAACAAACAATCCAATAATGAAATGGGCAAAAGACATGAACAGAAATCTCACAGAGGAAGACATAGACATGGCCAACACACACATGAGAAAATGCTCTGCATCACTTGCCATCAGGGAAATAAATATCAAAACCACAATGAGATACCACCTCACACCAGTGAGAATGGGGAAAATTAACAAGGCAGGAAACCACAAATGTTGGAGAGGATGCGGAGAAAAGGGATAGAATGTGAATTCTATCCCTTACACTGTTGGTGGGAATGTGAAATGGTGCAGCCACTCTGGAAAACTGTGTGGAGGTTCCTCAAAGAGTTAAAAATAGACCTGCCCTACGATCCAGCAATTGCACTGCTGGAGATTTACCCCCAAAGATACAGATGCAATGAAAAACTGGGACACCTGCACCCCAATGTTTATAGCAGCAATGTCCACAATAAGCCAAACTGTGGAAGGAGCCTCGGTGTCCATCGAAAGATGAATGGATAAAGAAGTTGTGGTTTATGTATACAATGGAATATTCCTCAGCCATTAGAAATGACAAATACCCACCATTTGCTTCAACATGGATGGAACTGGAGGGGATTATGCTGAGTGAAATAAGTCAATTGGAGAAGGACAAGCATTATATGGTCTCATTCATTTGGGGAATATAAATAATAGTGAAAGGGAATAGAAGGGAAGGGAGAAGAAAAGGGTAGGAAATATCAGAAAGGGAGACAGAACATGAAGACTCCTAACTCTGGGAAACGAACTAGGGGTGGTGGAAGGGGAGGAGGGCGGGGGGTGGGGGTCAATGGGTGATGGGCACTGAGGGGGGCACTTGATGGGATGAGCACTGGGTGTTATTCTGTATGATGGCAAATTGAACACCAATTAAAAATGTATTATTAAAAAATAAAAAAATAAATATTTGCTTTTTAGAAAAAAATAAAATAAAGGACTGGCATTTTATGTCTTTCAAGGAATTTGTCTTTTTCATTGAATTTGCCAAATTGTTGGTGTAAACTTATTTACAATATTCTCTTATTAGCTTTTTACTGTCTGTAGAATCTGTAGTGATGTACCTCTCTTATTTATGATATTGACAATTGCTGTCTTTATTTCTTTGTGGTTTTTTTTGTTTTGTTTTGTTTTAAGATTTTCTTTATTTATTCATGAGAGAGACATGGAGAGAGAGAGAGGCACAGACACAGGCAGAGGGAGAAGCAGGCTCCACACAGGGAGCCCAATGTGGGACTCGATCCTGAGTTTCCAGGATCACACCCAGAGCCGAAGGCAGGCGCCAAACCGCTGAGCCACCCGGGCTGCCCTCTTTATTTCTTTGTTACTTTTTTTTTTTAGCAGTTAGACCTTATATCCCTCAGAGTCATTTTATGTATGTTTGTTTTGCTTAGGACTCATTGAGCTTCTTGAATCTGGTACTCTGCCTGGCTGATGCTAGGCTAGCTGCCTTGTTTTTCTGGACTTCTACCTCTGTCTCCTCAACTCAGGAATCCATGCCTTGCTGCTTTTCCCTGCCCTGTGGCCTGAAACCTCTTCCCAGGCAGTAAGCTGGGGCAATAAAAGGGATCGCCTGGTTTGTTTCTGCTCTTTCAGAGACTGCCATCCTCTCTACCTGATGTCCAATGGAACAACAAAAAATCATTTCATAAATTTTGTGTCTGATTTTTAAATTGTTTCACATAAAAGAGTAAATCTAGTTCCTATTCCTTTGCTAGAAACCAGAAACTAACTTTTATTGTGCACCTACTATGCACAAACACTTTTCATTTATCCTTTCATTCAATTCTGTTAGAAGTCCTATGCTGAAGATACTCTGAACCCTTTTTACAGATGAGGAACCAGGGGCTTTGACAAATTAATGAATAAAGCCATATACTCTATTAAATGACAGAATTATTTGATCTCAGTTGTCTTTGACTACAGAAGGATGCTCCCTCCAGATAAAAAAGAGAGACAGGAAAGTGCAGAGTGCAAACTAATAAAATCCATTCTGTAAAATTTATTTTAATCATAACCACTTTAACGAGCAGTTGAAACCCCCCCTTTCTCTCAGAATGCAATGTAAGAATGACAATTTTAGGGATCCCTGGGTGGCACAGCGGTTTGGCACCTGCCTTTGGCCCAGGGAGCGATCCTGGAGACCCGGGATCGAATCCCACATCAGGCTCCCGGTGCATGGAGCCTGCTTCTCCCTCTGCCCATGTCTCTGCCTCTCTCTCTCTCTCTTTCTCTCTCTCTCTGTGTGTGTGTGTGTGTGACTATCATAAATAAATTAAAATAAATTAAAAAAAAAGAATGACAATTTTACATTTCCAATCATTATCTTTGCTGGTTTTCCTTTCTTGTCTTTTAGTGACATTGTGGGCATATTCCCCACATTCCTGGCCATTCTGGTTATAAAAAGGCCAGTCCCCTTAGAAGTTCCAATCTCACATACAATTTAAACCCTTCCCCCACCAGACTCCAAAGGACTTGGAGAGGGAGTGGGATGAACTAACTGCTTTATCATTCTTCCTTCTCCAACACCTTGGGGTGGAATGGGGAATGTGGTCTTGTTTTGTATACTTCTCCTGTTTTCTTAATATCTAATCCCCCTCCCTGTCTCCTCAATATCTAATCCCTTCCCCGGTCTTCTCCGTATCTAATCCTTCTGAGGTTGTGGGATCAAAGGGAAACAGAAGAGGCACAGCTCTTCCTATATAACTGTTGCTTGTGTGACCATTAGTAATCTTGTCCTGACCAGTGATGTTCTATGTTTTCTGCTGTCCTCTGCTCTTACAAGGTGTTTTCATGAGGAAGTTCTCCTTCAGTCAGATCTCTCTGTCCCTACTTCCTCTGGCCCCACCTGAGGTTCAATGCTCACTCTGGTGAAGTTATTACCTTATTTGACCTCAAGTCTTCCATGGTTTCTGCTTCCTTATATAACCCCTCTGCTCCTTCACATGGGGCCAGGAAACTACTCAGGTCCTCTTTGGAACTCTCAAAGGGCCAAGAGGGAACTAGGGTGGGTTGGTCACCATTCCCTTGCACTCACCACACTAAGGCTCATTCCTATCCTCCAGCCTTGGATTATTTCTGCAAGCCTCCCTTCTCAGCTCTCAAGATGACATGGAGTAACCAGCTTTTCTAAGAAATCCCTCACCATCATGAGTCCTGGTGGCAGCAAAGGGCTGGAATGGGAACTCTTCTATGGTTCTGTTGGTCATCAAGTCTAGCTGCGGAGTGAGCTGCCAGTCTCTGCCTGTGTAGGCACTCCATTCTCTACGATGGTGTTCTTGGAACCCCACCCTATTCATTTAAATACTGGAGGTGAGAGAATTACCTGTGGGAAGGCTGGAAAAGGAATTACCTCCTACTGAGAGAATAAATAATGGCCTTCCCTTTTCCTCTCCCCGGTAATCTCCTTATAATAGCTTGTTAGCTAGGTGATGACTGTGGGTAATAGGGACTGTTTAGCTCTTCTCAGTAATCTCTGGGGGGATTAATAGGCCATACAGCTGGCAGGTCTCTTTAGACTGTAGCACAAGAGTGCCTCCTGTTTTCTGATGAAGCCCCAGGCAACAGTAAAGATCCCACTTAATATTCTGCTCTATAACCAATAGTTCAACTGGTGTACAGCAGTTGCCCAAACTCTGATCACAAAAGTTGACTTAAGGTTCATTGTACCTAATTCTCATGTCACAACAGAAAATCTTAATAAGCTCTGAAGTACACAATATGGATAGAAGCCTGAGAAAAGTGAGTATGGTGTGCAAGAATGCACAATTTAAAAAAAAGATTACTCTCCTGCACAAAATGTGCACAATCTCACTCTCCTCACCCCACCTCCAGGAAAAAAAAAAAAAAAAAAAAAACCAGAAAACAAAGAACGGTCCATTCTTTTGGGGCCTGGCCTGATTTCTAAGAAGTCAGAATGAGCATGGTAGGTAGGGGGAGGGGTGGGATGACAAATGAGGTGGAAAGAGAGAAGGGGGTGGGGAAGGAGAGAGAATGAGAACACAGTAAAACAATCCTTGCTTTCATTCTTGGCTCCCATAGACACAGCCCAGAAGGAGCACTATGGGTCCCATTAGGGGACTGCTGGACGCTGGCAGGCTTCCTTAACTCACAGAGCTATTTAGAGATCTGGGATTGGTGCTCGTGTCCAGGGAGTTAGCATTCCTGCCCAGGGGAGGTGGCATGGGAGAGAGCTTTCAAGAGTATTCAACATTCTCCCCGACAGCCTCTTCCTCCCCACTCCCTAACACCAAACTCCTAAATTTCCTGAAGAAAAACAAGCTCATTAATCCAGACTCAGCCTGACATAGCAAAAGATACAAGCAGCATTCTCATGGTGAGAACTCTGGGTTTGTAGGTAAGTGCTACTCACCTGTCCTTTAAACTATAAAGCAAGCTGTCTTAAAAGGTCTTTCTGGGTCCTGAACTAATCCTCCCTTTTAACACTGAGTTTTTTCCTGTATTATTATCACCAAAGCTCCATCAATAGCAATCCATTTATATCCTGGGGGCATGTTCTGAAATAGTATTGCGAAGGACTCAAAGAAGAGGAAGGTGCGTCCTGCCTAAGCATGTGAGAGTTCCCAGGAGGAGGAAGCCAGTGTGGGCTTGGTCATCAAGGTACAAGAAGGGTAGAGAGGACCAGAGGTCTGAGAAGATAGGTGAGCATGTCCAACCCAACTGGGCTCACTAGTGCTGCCCAGACTGCTGGTTTGGGACACCTGCCTTGTTTTGTGACCAGTAGGGTCCTACCCTTCCCATGTTTGAAATGTTGACTGTTCAGATTTAGTGTGTATTATTAGACTCTATAGTCACAAATCTGAAAGCCCCTTGGGAGTGGGAATGGTGACTTGGTCACCACGACTCTCAGCACTTAGTGTAGTACCTAGGACCTGGTAGGCTACAGGCTGCATGGACCCATTCATTGTGAATGAATGAACCAAAAAGGGTCCCAGAAAATGGCTCTGTCCTAAGTCCCAGATCCTCTCCAGACCCTTGTGCAGGCTTTTTGGAAACCTCTAAGGAATTGTGGAAGAGACTCTCTTATTAAGTAAATAATGCCTTGTATAAGTGAAGTGTTTCTATTGTTTCTCTCCAAAGAGTTGTTCATATGCTTGATCTTTATGGCAATCTTATTGGGACTACATAGGGAACCTACCATCTATCGCTATTTTATTGGAAGGACACTAAGCCTCAGGAGAACAATTTTACCCTCAATTCTCTATGTCACCCTAGGAATTCATTAGTAACAGGGCAAAATTTCCCAATGGTGTGACTTCATCTGAGTGGCCAGCTGTGGTTTCAGAAAAACACAGGATTCAAATATTGAAACCTGATTAAAAGCCAATGTTCAGAGTCCTCCCATCTTTCTCTATCAGGTTAGTCATGGTGTGTGAGAGACTCTCGTATTATTGTCTGTAGACCATGAAGAGGATGGAGAGACACATGGTCATGGGCCCTCTGTATATGCACTTTGATTTGGAGAGGAAGAACACCAGGTGGGCAGAAGCCAGACTCAGCCAAAGACTGCAGAGATTAGAGCACATCTGCCTGTACCATATGAAGCTGCTGACCCAGGAGCAGAGACAGCTCCAGAAAGAACTGCAGAGGTTGCAGCAAGGTGAGGCCTCCGGGATTAGGGAGAGGCAGGCCAGGGCAGCAAGCCATCACCTGGCTGAGGCCAGAGTGGCATCCCTGCCTCAGGACAAGGGCTCTTTCAGAGACCTGGATATCAAGGAAGCAAGAACTTAACCCGACCTGGATTTGAGGCTGCCTGCCCTCCCACCACCCTCCTCCCTGGGTTACACAGCTTCCCCCAGCAGCTCAGCAGCGAGGCTTTTTGAGCTAATACTTCTCAGGCTTCCAGTTACTTCTGTGTTTCAAATGAGCTTTTTCTTGCTTTAGACCTTTGTTTTCTTTTTACATTATTTTCCATTCTGCTTTCCTTTCACTACATCTGGGTTGATTTGGTTTCATCTCTATGCTTGGTCAGCATTGATTGAGCAACTGTTAATGTGCATGTCACATTAAGAAAGGGAAGTTAAAAAAAAAAGATCCCCAGGATTAGCAACCACAGATCAATATCCTCATACTGACAGCTGTCCTCTGATGGGGCTGAGCAAGAGCATCTGGCCATTTTCAACACTCGCCAATGAGATTGAGGCCCTTCCTACCTTCTGTGCAAAACGAACTTCTCAATCACCTTCCTATGTGTGTTCACACTAGAGCCTACAGATTTTGCTTAGGTCAGAAAATTTCAAACAAGTAATTGTGTGGTATATCAGTACTGTGTTTTCTTGGACTCTGAAGGCAAAGACCCAATATTTCTGCTGTTTTCCCAAAGAGACCTCTTTACCTGTAAGCCATGTGCTCATATTCTTTATAATAATGTTCTTCCATAAAACCTCCTGTCTCCAAATAACCCTTTCCAAGTGTATACATCACTCAGAAGACCATCCAATTTATGGAGATAAGTAAGTAGTTAAGTAGTGATAATGAGAATAATGTAAGCTAAAAAACTGGTTCTGGTTAGTAGCTACTGATCATCATGGAACAAAGGACTACAGGGTGGTGTCCAGAATCTTGGACCTTCCAGAGCTGCTTACACCAGTCAAAAAAAAATGGGGAAAGAAAACTCCTCTATTTGATGATCCCATTAAACATGGTGGCTAAGAACACAGAATCTGGACCCAGACTGTCAGTGTTGAAATCCTGATTCTCATTTACTAGGGTGAGGCCTTGGGGGGCTCACTGGACCAGTCTGTGCCTCACTTGCCTCCAAGTTAAATAGAAATGATGTTCCCCACTTCATGGAGTTAGTTGAGGATTTAGGTACTTGGAACAGTACCTAAACACACAATAAGTGTTAGGTAAGTGTTTACTCTGATCACTTAATCAATCAGTCAATCAATCAATAAAAGATGGTTACAGGATTAAAACTTCTACTGCTAAAAAAACTAAACTAAACTAAACTAAAATAAAATAAAACTCCTGCTTTGTTGACAACTGCAAACTAGCACTGGGTGTTATACTATATGTTGGCAAATTGAATTTAAATTTTAAAAATAGTTTTTTTAAAAAAAGAAAGAAAACCACAAACTAGTTGTACGATTTGTAGAAACTACATCCATCATTAAAATAATTAGATTTTGCTTTACAACAAAATTCAGCACAGAAAGGACCCCCCCCCCGCCCCCCCAGCTCTGGGAAACTATAGGCCCTTCTCACTAAAGGCAGGTATCAGGACTCAGAAGCTCTGAAAATGCTAGAGCATGTTCCAGAGGAAAGCCAGGTGTCGTATTCAATGTAAATCTGTTTAGGCCTACACAGCTAATATATGGGTGCAAGAATAAAGAGTAATGTCCAAACAGCTGGCCTGGGAATTATTTCCCACAGCTTTGGGTCTGAAGGAGGATTCTGAGCAAGTAGCTGAACTTCTCTGCTTTCTATTTCCCTGTCTGCAAAAATGGTTAAAACAAACTCCAATGAGCGCTCATAGACTGGAAAAGAACCTTAAAAGCCATCTAATTAAATTCCACTTCCATTCTCAAAAGGACACTGAAGACCATATACCTACTTCCAAGGAGAGGGGTGGGGGAGGTATGCAGAAGGCCAGGCCTGAGGTAGCTGGTGTCCTGGCTGAGTAGCAAGTTTGCCTCAGTGGCAGGTAGTGTGGGAAAGTCTGGACCAGGAGGCAGGAAACTGATTCAGCGGCCTCCGTCCCTCTGTCCTTTAGAAAGTCATATTCTTTCTGAGCCTCAGGCTTCTTGACAGTACAATAAAGGGAAAGGGGGGGGGGGATAAGGAAAAGGGGATGAAATAATATGTATTACATTTCAGTATTTATCAGGCATTGCACTAGGCAGTATTTTTCCATGATTCATTTACCAAAATTGTTACTGAGATTCAACTATATGCCGGTTGGTGGATTATCTAAAATGCATATTCCCAGTCCTCATCTGTAAAGATTTGGATATTCAGGTTGGGAATTAGGCTCAAAAACCCACATGTTTAACTGAGGCGATACTAAGGCAGATTATTATGGGACAGGTATTTTGTGGACCAGACTTTACAAAACAGTATTACAGCCACTCCAATAGATGCGGGATTCTAAATATTACAAAAAAAAAAAAAAAAAAAAAAAAAACATGATCCGCTTCCTGTAGATGCTCACGTTTAAATTGGAAGGTAGCTGTGCTTGTGAAAAATTATGATAGATGCTAATTGCTGGGACGGTCAGTGGTTGAGCGTCTGCCTTTAGCTCAGGGCATGATCCCGGGGTCCCAAGATCAAGTCCCACATCGGGCTTCCTGCAGGGAGCCTGCTTCTCCCTCTGCCTCTGTTTCTGTGTCTCTCATGAATAAATAAATAAAATCTTAAAAAAAAAAAAAAAGAAAATACTAATTGCTAAATTAGAGTTATTTCCAAAGTAGGGCAGGAGCATAAGAAGATTCCTATGTCAAAGGGCCTCAGGTGAGATCTCCCAAAAAAAAGCAGTGTGCAAGCAGAATCCTGGAGGAGAATGGGGCAGGGGGCAGCACGGTTTGCATGGAGGACACGTGGGACACACCCAGGCCAGAGGGAACAGTATGTACAAAGGCGCCGCATGAGCATAACTTGCTCCAAATAGTCCAGTACTGAGGAGGGTGAGGGGCGAGGAGAAGGTGAGGCACGGTGTTGAGGCAAGGCCGTATGGGCAGTGTCTCCGCTCATGGAGAGTTCCATAGGTCTTACAAAGGAGTTTAGTTTTCACCCTCCAGGGTCTGGCGGTGGGGAGATGAGATGACATGTTCACCCTGGCTGCAAGGTTTAAGAGAATCCCCAAATTCAGACCTAAACCAGAGGATTGGCCGAGTGAAGAGAATGAGTATTTTGAGATATTTGGAAAGTAGAATCGTCAGAGCTTTGCGAGTAATTATATGTCCAGGGCCCAGAGTCTATTGCCTGGCACAAAGTTGGTTTTCAATTAATCTTATTGAGTGGGACAGCTGGACACATCCAGGTGCCGTGTGTCCACAAGGGAACACGGAGGACAGATGTAGTGTCAGGAAAGTTATGTTCATTTCTGAGCCTGTTGACTCAACAGGGCCAAACTGCAGAAGAATGACCTGGCTGGGAGAAGTAGCTTAAAATCTCTCAGCTTATAGGAAACAGATGAGGTTATTACATGGAAAAGACACACACACACTCAAGGAAACAACAGGGGAAGAAGGGCTCACGAAAGACAGTCTCCTGTCTTGACTACCTCGCAAAGAAGTGATCAGATGAAGCAGTGTTAGGAGTTTAATGTGAGTTCCAGTCCCCTTATCTGGTCATATTCCCTCTGCCTGGTGCCTGCTGACCCCATGCACATTCAGGGAACTCACTCCCAAACCAGTGCAAGACTTTCAACCCCAAGTCACCAACTCCTGAGGTGTCCTGAAGGCTAACAGGGTCCTCCAGAGCAGCCATGACTCCAAGATGCTGAAACATTTACTCAAAGAGTGAAAAACCCACTTAATCGTACCCGGCAGTTGCAACTCCTGGGTCAGGCGAGTAGGAGGTCACATAATTGAGGTGAATGAAACAATAGGGCACCATCTCTGGGTATCGCCCACGCCCAGTTATTTTGTCTTGAAAACACAATGCTTGCCAAGTAAGACATTCAAACAAAACCTCCACGGGCCTCCAGCCAGTTTCAACCTCTAATCTCAGTATTTCTAAATCCTTGTTAACATGTTCTAGGTCAACACTGGGGAGCTGCTGTAAATTTTTCTGTCTTCCCCCGTCCTGCCAAATCCGTCTTATGTGCATGCGGTCTGAGAGCGTTTGTACGTTGGTTCTCTGCCCAGAGAACAAGTTTCCAGTCCAGAATCCTTTCTGTTCTTCTCTTACTAGGTTAGTTTTTAGGGTTTCCGTCAGAGAGAACCACTAACTGGCTGTCTTATTTATTGCCTTGTGGTTCTGGAGGCTCCAAGTCCAAGATCGAGGTGTCTGGGGGACTGATTCACTCTGAGGCTCTAAGGGAAGGACTACTCTCAGGCCTCTCTCCTTGGAGTACCAGTGGCTGTCTTTCCCCTACATCCCTTCACCACTGTCCTCCCTCTATCTGTGTCTCTGTGTCCAAATTTCCCCTTGTTATAAGGACACCAGCCATGGATTAGGGCTCCCCCTAATGACCTCCTCTTAACTGGCCTATCTCCTTAAAGGCCCTATCTCCTATTTCTACAAGTTCTGAGGTGCTATGGGGTTAGGACGTCTACCTATGACATTTGGGGAAAACAGAATTCAACCGGTAACACTTTTTATTGACTCAAAGCAGATATTATCAAGAAAAAACTCTCCTCTTATTTGGGGAATGAAATTCAGAAGAGACCAGAAGATGTCCTTGTGCCCTCACCACCAGGAAGGCAGAAGCACAGAGTTCCACAGGCTAATAAAGTTAGGTGAGAAAATGCTTACTACCCTCATGGGGATGCTACTGAATCCTCCTTCCCACTTCACCTCCCTGAATCATCCTCTCCCTAAGAAAATGCTGCCTTTCCTCCTTAAGCAATGAAACACTTCCCCATAGCTTGACCACCTCCTTCTCAGCCACTTCATCACCTCAGCCAATTAATTCCACACCAAACGTGACCTAACAACTGGGAAATTCCAAATATGGGCCTTGTTGCTGGCTTTCACAGATCTTTCTTCTTTTTACCTCTTTCCCCAGAGCACTGGCCACCAACACGACCCAAGAGATATATAAATCCAAGACACAGGTGCCTCCTTTCCATCAGGCTGGTCTAAGGGACTCCGTGAAAAGCAAAGAACAGTCACTACCTCCAAACTACAAGGCTTCCCACTTCACAGCCGAGAAGACACAAGCCCAAGAGAAAGACTGCCTAAGGCCCCCGAAGGGCAAAGAGTCCAACAAGGGCATCTCTACTCTGTGTCAGGATGGAGATGTCTCCACCCACACTGTAGATCAAGGCCCCGGTTCCAGCCCAGCTGGCGAGAGTGGAAGAGCACACGTTGATGAGGCCAGGTCGGAGGATGCCAGCCTAAAGCCAGACCCCCAGGCCGGGAGACAAAGCCCCCTGAACCCCAGGGAATGTGCAGGAAATTGGAAAGGCGAGTCCACAACACCTACCTTCTCAGAGCTGTTTGCGAAGGTCAGAAACGCCCACTACCTCCGGCACAGGGTCCCCCCCGAGTCTGAGAGATTGCTTACTATCGGGGAGATATTCGGGCACGAGGAATCCTTGCAGCCCAGGGCAGCCCAGGAACGTGAGGACACGGTGAGCACCCTCCGGCCCTAACCACCCAGGTAACCTCACAATAACGTAGATCGTACTTGCTAAAGGGATGCGTTCCTCAAGAAGCTGCAGAAAGTAGTATATAATGTGTGTCGATTTTATTTTAAACCCTCGGGCCTTTTTTTCCTTTTATGGGGATAGAATCTTTCACTGAACGAGCAAGACGGGCATATGACAAATGAGGGGAGAGACGAATCTTCTGAAAACGCTGTAAGCGGTGCCCACGTGTTGCTGATGCCACCAATTCTGTGCATCTCCACTGATGACTAGACTTTTCCCCGAAAAGAAAAATATTCGGGGTCTTGCTTACTTTGGTCGCCCCTTTTCTTATAGGAGGTTCTTACGGTGCCACCTGCTGGCAAAGGACAAAGGTCTTCTGTCCTCACTGGAACGGTGGGCATAGGAGCATTCTCGGAAATACGCATCCTCGTAGGTGCTAGAAATAAAACCTGCTCCCTGAAAAAAAAAGAAAAAAAAACCTGCTCCCTGAAGGGCAAGAAAAAAATAGGATTTTTTAAGACTACCAGGCTTGCTCTCGTTAGGGTGAGAACAACGCTCTTGCTGATTTCTACATCCTAAGCAGGAACAGAAGTCCAATGTTTCTTTGCGATTTGTAAGAACACTGTCATTTCTGATGGGTTTTTTTTTTTGCAACCTATTATATTTTAGAGATGTAATATATTCTTGGATCTCACTGAATTCATTAATAAGTACTTGTGAAAAGCACTGACCTGTTAATTATTTCTGGAGTAAATTGTTCATCTTGGTAAAAAAAAAAAAAAAAAAAAAAAAAAAAAAAAACCAACAAACAAACACCGAAGTCTTTCCTTCCTTCCTTTCTTCCCAGGTGGCTCCACTTTGGTTTTCTCATTCCTGCTTTCTACCCACTCAGAGCACACTTTCTGGATCCTAATAAAGGAAGAGTAAACAATTTGTATCACCTCCTCCAACATTTCCTCCCCAAGAAGCAAAGCAACCGAGGAAGGCAGGCCGGAGCCACAGGAGGGATTCACGGACACTTACTTTATTCCCACGGGCCCAGGCCCCAGCTAGCAGGCCCCACAGTGTAGAGAGCCCCCTGCAAAGTGCCCCAGCCCCTTATTGTATGTCCTTCCTCCTTGTTTCCTGCCTAAACCCTGTCTGTCTGCATTTCAAGCATGCTCCAAGGGGGAGTTTCCCAAAGGATCTGTCTCGCTCCTCCAGGGCCTTTCGTCCAGGCCAAGCCACTGGGGATGTGGCCTCAGCCTGGGACCTGCTCCCTGCGTGCCATCAAGCCCCCACCCTGAGCACACCTGTGTTGCCAACTCAAGAAATAAACATTCTGCACGGTCCTCGCTGTGACCGTGCTTGTGTCTTCACAGGTCAGAGGGGCCCAGGCCTGCCTGGCCTTCCCACTCCGGGACCTGATACACCCTCTTTAAAATGACGTGTCCTGCGCTGCCCCAAAATTGTGCATTACGAACCTTCCATCCACACAGATTTCATGTTCTTATCATTTAGTCCAATATGTGTTCCTCCTTCGATACAACAGATGAGCACTTTTATTGGCACCACTCAACACAACCAGGCGGGAAGCTGCTGCGGGGGCCGTGGCTGCCCTAACTCATTATGCCCTAAAGGACGGGGCAAAGCCCTAGTCTTCCCGAGGCACACTGAGCTCCAGGACGGCTTGCAGCGAGTCAGCTTCAAGTCATTCATTCGTCCCATGGTCCCCCCCGGGGGATCAGTGTGCTCCCCAAAGGACACTGGGCACTGTTCAGAGACAATCTGGCGAGGTGGTTAAAACACCACTGTATTAAGCCTTTGCAAAAGCCTCTGAAGGGTAAGAAATCGGTGAGACAACTGCTTCCATTTTACAGAAAAGAAAAAAATTGAGGCTCACGATAAGCAAAATCTCTAAATGGTAATGTGAATGAGGACCAAGGGCCAGGATACTACTTTCCTGTCCTATCTTCTCTCTCAGAAAGCCGGGGGTGGGGGGCGCTGACACAATGTACAATGGCTTATGCCCTCATTTTCACTTTGAAATACTTTCTTACCCTATAACTGAAAATCGTATGCAATAAAATTAAAAATAATGAGAAGGAAAAACTCATACTTCAATTTTGAGGGAACCTGACATTTTTTTACTACATGCATCATTAATTCAGAGGTGTATTGAGGAAGCAGTCTTCCCCATTTATACCCCTTCCCCCTGCCGTAAGGGAAAGGGGGCTTTCACCTCATCACCTGAACCCATCCAGCGGGCAGGGAATCCACGCTCCACCCGGAGGCAGAGGCATCTAGAAAACTCTGAGATGGTGGCTCAGCCTGTCACCCAGGGTCCCATGGTGGTGCAGGCTGCTGAGAGGGACCCCAAAGTTTCCCACAGCCCTCCATGATTGGGTAAAAGTTGTGACAGCCCCTCTGAGGGTGAAGGCAAGGCAGAGGGAGGGGAACTTGAGAGGTCCGCCCCCACTCCAAGAACCCCGGGGCCAGAGGAGCCTCTGTGCCAACCAAACAGAAGTCAACAGCCCCACATCAATGACAGCCGGCATAGCAAGACCTGCCAGAGACATAGGACTGCAGCTGGACCCCAGCCCTGCACAGGCATTTGGATACAGAGGACAGAAGGAGGGAGATGGGGAGGCCGGGCCTCAGGCCTCATGCTCCTGCGGAGCCCAAGCCACACTGGGGTGGGGAAGGAAGGATTTTAACTGGTCAGGACCCTAAGGAATCATAGCTCACGTGGTTGAAGAGAAACAAAACTGGGAAAACAGAACAACTGGAAGTTGCTGGATCGGACTGCGATGGTATCAAGCAAAGCTGGCAGCAGTTCCCGGGAGAAAAGCGCCCACCCCATGCGTGCACCTGACCACGCCGGGAGTTCTCAGCGGGATCCAGGTGGAGCAGCGTGGTACTGAGATGTCTCAGATGTGGCTGGGGATGCGGCCCACCTGAGATGTGTAGGAGAAAAGGTCTGTTCCTAATTAGATGTTATATGAACCAAATGCAGGTTCTCCCATTGTCTCTCTGGGGCAGAGAAAGCACTACTGTCCTGGGTCCCAGTAGCCGGCACTACCTAGAAACTGCGGATGAAATCGAATGCAATTGGTTTGATTACTTTCAATCGCTCCAGTTTAATTCCATTCAGGTTGGGCTGTGACGCTGGGCAAGGGAGAAACCTTCCTGGTCAAAGGGAAACACATAATAAAGACTCCAAACACACTTTACACGTGTTGCTTGGAATCACACCCAATACTGGCGTGGGGCTTCTCGACTCCACATTATTTCTATTAAAATACTATTCCAAAAGCATGTGGTAGAGAGAAAATGTATGCAAGTTATCCGTGAAGATATGTAATTACGCAATCCGCTGCTGGGAAATTTGTGCACACTCTTGCTGAGGTCTAACCTGGAGTGAGCTGCAGGAAGTGGGAAGCAGGTGCCTGCAGAGCCAGAGCTGTCGCCAGGGCTCAGCCTCTTTCTCTCTCAGTTTAAGCTCTAGCCACTAGGATAGCATGAGCAGAATGAGTGATTCCAACAGTTATTTCAATATGATTGCACAAGAGATTAGATATAATTTTGTAGAATAGGTATAAGAATTCACATTTGAGGGGCACCCGGGTTGCTCAGTCAATTAAGCATCTGCCTTCAGCTCAGGTCATGACCCCAGGGTCCTGGGATTGAGCCCCCACATTGGGCTTCCTGCTCCGCAGGGAGTCTGCTTCTCCCTCTCCCTCTGCCTCCTCTCCCCTACTCATGCTGTGTCTCTATCTCTCAAATAAATAAAATCTTTAAAAAAAAAAAGAATTCATATTTGAATGGTATTTTTCCTAAAGAATTTCCCTTCATTTTTTTAGGAGGTCCACACTCAAACAAATACATACACAACAACCTCCTAACCCGGTGCCCTGTGGTCCCAGGGGCTGGTTCACTACAAGTGCTCCCACCAACAACATCGCAGCACCCGGCGTGCATGTGGGAGCTGAGGAGGTTCCAGGGATCCTCATAATCAGTGTCAGATATGAGACGTCCATCGTTGCCCTACATACTTTTCCCATTCTAGCAAATTCGGTAAAATTTTTCAGCAGTGTCTTCGTGCAGGTCCATCTGGAAATGAAAGCAAAAGCAGATATAATTTGGGTCCTAAAGGAAAATGGGATTAATAAAATTTGAGTTTAAAAGGAAGGCATTTTACATGAATAGGAAGAGAGTGAAAAGCTATGGATGGAAAAGAACAGCAAGCTAGGACTCCTCTAGGAATTCCCAGCAACTTGAAGACACGTGATCTCATAATCCCAGCTCTGTCCCTTATCCAGCCAACTGGGACCCTCAAAAGTGGAAAAGCTGACAGATCTGAGCCTTGCTGCCCCCATTGTCTGTGTCTTTGGGCAGAGGCTCACTCCTGGTGTCATGACCCAGGAAGAGGAAAAGCCTCTGCACTAAAAACACAACAGAGACCACAATTCTAGAATCGAGACTCTTATAATTATCTGAGAAGCTATAAGATGAGTAAATTTTTCTTCTATTATATTATTATAATTCTATTATATATAATTCTATTATAATTCTCAACAGATATCCCTTCAGTATAGAAAACAAGTAATAACCTGCAGACGTTGTCAATAATTTACACTCAGGAGAACATGCTTTCTGAAATGTGACTCAGAGTGATCAGAATCCCCAGACTTAAGACTTCTACAGCTCAACCGTACTTTACTGTTTAATCCTAATTATCACTAAAAAGAAAATAAACAAGTCTGTGTTTGGTAATATAGAAATAACCATCTGGTTTATACTGGTCATCTTGGAGTTGTTCCATAGGATATTGGAGTTAGCAAAGGCTTTGAAGATGAATCAGTTCAAGCTCAGTCCAGAGGTATGAGATGACTTTCGAAACAAACAGAAAGTGAAAACACTTGCTTTCAGTCAATTTCCCACCAATGCCTCTGATCTAGAGTTGAAAGTCTGTTCACTCTTTGTAAACCAATGACCTTCCTTTGTGAGGAAGATGGCAGGTTCGAGCATGTAATCTTCAGGGCCAGGAGTTAGTTATTAGACTGATATGATTTCCCAGAAGATATTCCCACAAATGCTACAAAGTGCAAGAGGAAAAAAGGACTCTGAGTTAAAATAAGTTTGGGGACATACAGATGGCCAACAGACACATCAAAAAATGCTCAACATCACTCGGCATCGGGAAAATAAATACAAATCAAAACCACAATGAGATACCACCTCACACCAGTCAGAATGAGTTAAAATTAACAACTCAGGAAACAACAGATGTTGGCGAGGATAGAGGAGAAAGGGGAGAAAGGGGAACCCTCTTACACTGTTTGTGGGAATGCACGTAAGCTGGTGCAGCTACTCTGCAAAACAGTATGGAGGTTCTTCAAGAAGCTAAAAATAGAGCTACCCTAAGACCCAGCAATTGCACTCCTAGGTATTTATCTGAAGGATACGAACATAGTGATTCATAGGGGCACCAGCGCCCCGAAGTTCAGTGTCCACAAGAGCCAAACTCTGGAAAGAGCCCAGATGTCCATCGACAGATAAATGGATAAAGATGTGGTGTGTATCTACATGCACTATTACTCAGCCATCAAAAAAGAATGAAATCTTGCTATTTGCAGTGATGTGGATGGAACTAGAGGGTATTACGCTAAGTGAAGTGAGTCAGAGAAAGCCAAAGACCATATAATCTCACTCATATATAAAATTTAAGAAACAAAACGGTTGAACATAGGGGAAGGGAGGGAAAAATAAAATAAGATGAAAACAGAGGGAGGCAAACCATAAGAGACTCAACTCTGGGAAACAAGCTGAGGGTTGTTGTAGGGGAGGGGTATGGGGGCTGGGGTAACTGGGTGAGGGGCATTAAGGAGGGCACGTGATGGGATGACCACTGGGTGTTATATGCAACTGATGAATCATAAATTCTACCCCTGAAACTAATAATGCCATGTTAACTAAACTGAACTAAATTTGTTAACTAGTTAACTATGTTAACTAGTTGAATTTAAATTAAAAAAAAATAAGTTTGGGGAAACGTGGGTTAAACAATAAAAACAAATCTCTCTCCCAGGGGCCTCTCTAAACTTTCAATATGCTAAGATTATGGTGAACGTCTGGGGAAAAATTATGTCATGCTGAATTCCTCTAAATGATATGACCATGACAGTTTTGTACATGAATCATCTTCGGAGACTGTGATAATTCACTAATCACACCTTAGAAACATTGTCTTGGAATAAAAACTAGATTAGGAGAGGTTTCTTTTCACATATAGGTCAAATAGTCAGCAAAGATCTTACAAATTCCAGATGGCAATAGCAGGAATGACACTTTATATAGAGAATATTTCCCTCATTTTCCTTCTAGGTGTTCCTGCGTGCACGTGCACACACACACACACGAACACACATATACACACAAACGTGACAACAGCCTCACTCAAAAATTTTCTTAGGGCAAAACGACAAAAATGGTAAGAAGGTGAGGTAATGTTTGTGGCTGTTGCAGCCACTTTATATGGGTTACATGTGTTGGGAGGTAATCTTAGCTTCATTTCACAGATGAGAAATCTGCATTCAGAAGTTCAGCTGGATCCTGCATTGACAATAAATACAGAGCTGAGATCAAGCCTATTTCTGTTTATCTCCAAAGCCCCTGCTCTTCCCACATCACCCCATCCTGCTTACTTCCACCCAAAAATTCAACAACAATAATTGCTAATGCCAAGCACTGGGTAAGAGGCTCCAGCACAGGCCCTCGTCTGAAGGACTTTTTTGTTAAGTGGAATAAACAAAGATAAACTCAAGTAAAATTGACATTGTATGTGCATCTGGGTGACACAGTCTGTTGAGCATCCAGCTCTTGGTTTCGGTGCAGGTCATGAGATCTCATGGTCATGACCTCAGGGTCATGAGATCGAGCCCCACGTCAGGCTCCATGTTCAGCATGGAGTCTGCTTACATTTCTCTTTCCCTCTCCCCTGCCTCCTCTAAAATAAAGAACTAAATCTTCAAAAATAAAATAATGGCTGTCTATTCTCTAACATCTACCCTGCCCCAAATGATCATATAAAACCAGTCATGGTAATTCTATTCTTCCTGCCAGGAACTCATTCAGGAAAGGGCATGTGACTCAGTTGTTGACAATCAGACATGAGGATTGAATTAGTGTTGGTTGAGGGGTCTGTTTTGATCCAGAGGGTCAACCGAGGGCTCTGGGACAGGCCTTCCCATTCCTAAGGAATCAACAATCAACACAGATAAAACAGTTGCACTCGTCTTGCAGACACTGTCCTATCTGCATGTGATTACCTGAACCACTGATGTCATCCTGCTGCAGACTGAGGAGGAAGCCCGGGCAGTGATGAGCCAGAGGCAGAGCTGGAAAAGTAGGTAGGAGGCAGATCATAAAAGGCTTTATGTTTGGGACGACTGTATAATTTACCATCCACCCTGGAGCACCTCTGAGGATGAGAAGAGATGCTAGTGATCAATAAGCTGAGCTAACAGGCATAGAAGGGACAGATCTTCTTACATCCCAGGCTAAAGAGTGTGGGCTTTGCCTGGGTCTGGCCACTTCACAGTTTGGAAGGAAAGAAAGGTTGTAGTCCTGTCAACAGGTTAGACACACATTTCTGGCCATAATGGAGAGAAGAGATTCAAGGGACCAGATGAGAATTGGGATAAAACTGGAGGCATGGTCCATATGAGAGAGGTTGAAGGACTGGCTCTGTGTTCAACGGGTCACAAAGATGAAGAGGATGAACAATGTTAACTTGGACATCTACGTGAAAGATGGTGCCTCTTCCCAGGACTTGGGCCATATGAAGGGCACGATCCTCTCTTCACCCTGGTTAAAGTCCAGGCAGCCAACCTCTGAAGCCCAGGGGAGGCTGAGTTCAGCTGAACGCGCTGAATAGGCCTGTGCATGGGAATGCACCTCGATGGGAATCGTAGAAAGTAAATTAGGGGTGGGGGGAAATTATACAGTCTGGCAAAGATTAAGAAGGACAGAAAAAAATTGAGGGACGAGAATCCATTTTAGTGGCTCATCTGTTGGACTGTCAATGAGAAAAGATAGGAGGCAGCATATGTGTCTGAGGCCCAGGACACATCAAGGAGACAAAAACTCGCCCCATGCCTGGATTTTAGATTACGCCCATGCCGTGGCTCCAGTCAGATCGTTCTCTTTCTCCCTGAATCCATCTCTCTCCCTCATTTTCTCTCCTTGTGATCTCACCAGCTGCAATACAAACGAGGGGGCCCGACTTCCGTGAAGCATTCATTCCAACCCCCAGCCAAGATAATAAATGCGATGTGGTGGTGGCTGGCCAGGGGACAAAACACCCACTGCCCTATGGCTTGAGAATTCATTAATTCATTCATCCAACAAACATCTCTCCCGAGCACCATTATGTGATAGGACCATCCCCTCGTTACAGAGAACAGGAAACAAGGCATGATCATTGCCTGCAGGGCCAGCTTCCAGGCTTTTCGTTCATGTCTATGAATCTAATCCAATAAAGACAGACATCTGATAGGCTGGTGTTTGTCCAGAAAACACGCCACGCTCTCTCTCTCCCCTCCCAGTTTCCCTTCCAGCTCCATGACCTCACCCTGTACTTCACAAGAGCCAAAAGAGCAAACAATGAAGAAGCTAAGTGCAGGAAGCCTGGAGTGTGACCATGATGAAGTGACACACAGTCCTTGCAGGCTAACCATGAGTTTTTTTCTTCCTGATAGAAGCTTTCTTTGCAAAAGATCCTTCTGAGCCTAGGAAGACCTCCCCTGTCTCCGAATTCCATCCTCAGCGCCTTCAAAACAACAGTGTTGACTACAGACTGCTATAGCTGGTGGCGCTCAAAGTGAGAGCAGCCTTGGGATGACTTAAAAAAGTAGTTCGCCTCTTAAAAAAAAGAAAAAAAGTAGTTCACCTCTTAAGGGAAAAGTACTTTCAGCTAATCAGAGTTCTCCTTGTTTGGCCATTCATTCATATATATAAAGTTCCTGCCCCAGGGGCTGGGGACACGGATATATAATGCTCTTGGAGCATTTACTCTGGCCGGAGAGCCAATAAGAAATAAGAAAACAGGTATTCCATTAATTCTTTGATCACAACCATAAAGAGTGCTAGGAGGAAGTACAGGTGCTTCTTAGCCTAGAACAGCCTCCCGACCTCATCTGGAGGGACAGGGAAGGCCTCTCTGAGGACTGATGGGTAAGCTGAGACCTGACGGGGAAGGAGAAGTCAACAAGGTAAAAGGGGAGGGGCTGAGTTTCTAGAAGGAAGATGAACCCGAGCAAAGGTCCTTAGATGAGAAGAAGCATGGGGTTAAGCGGGTCCTGGAGGAGGAAGAGCGGGGCTGGAGCTCAGAGAGAAGAGGCAGAGAAAGGGCTGGAAAGGCTTGTAAGAGAAGAGGCAGGGGTCTTGCTACTAAAAGTTTTCGGTTAAACCATGTTCACGAGGATACCAATCCCCCAGAAGTACAGTTGACCCGTGAACAGCACAGGTTTGAACTGCGTGGGTCCACTTACATGGGGATTTTCTTCAAAAAATACTATAAATGGATTTTCGCTTATGATTTTCTTAACATTTTCTTTTCTCTAGCATACTTTACCGTAAGAATACAGTATATAATACACGGTACACATACCAAGTACGGGTTAACCGACTGTTTAGGTTGTGGGTAGGGCTTCCGGTCAACAGTAGGCTCTTCGTAGTTTTGTTTTTAGGGGAGTCCAAAGGTATACATGGATTTTCAACAGCTCCACGGAAGGTGGCGGTTGGTCGATGCCCCCTAGCCCACATGCTGTTTGTTCCAGGGTCAGCTCTACTTTTGGGGGATTGACATCCTCGTGTCTAAGGCCTGCAGGAGCGTTGTGATGTTGGTGAGGGGACCAGGAGACTCCCCTTTTGCTGGAACAGACGCAACTATTAAAGGAACAGGAATGTGTGTGACTCGTACCTACCCAAGCCGAGGGGGACGGTGGCACCCTTCACCTTGTACCTGACGCCGAACAACCTTACAAGTGTCTTATTCTTCTATTTGTTCTTTCTCCAGGGATTGCAGGTGCCTGGCAAGTAAGCCGGAGGAAGGAAGCTGGGCAGACTGATGAGCAGTGTCCTCGCAAATTATTTAAATGAAACAAGGTCCCATTACGGCTGTCTCCTTCCCTTAGGCTCATGGTGTATAACTTAGCACACCCCGTGTCAACGCAAGATACAAATCCCTAGTCTCCTGGGACTTGAAAATGGGTTGATAAGACATGGATCAAAACAGACCCCTCAACCATAACTAATTCAACATGTGTTCTAGACGTCATTTGGCATTGAATTAGTATTCGTCTAGTTTTCCTTATAAAACTGGAGACCAGACACATCCAAACCCAGGTTAGACGGATAATAAAGGGCCAAGCCTGCTGCCTACCAGAGCAGCTCATCCTTCCCAAATTACCGAAGAGGACAGCAAACCGCGTCTCTCACGCAGGCTCAAACACTGGTGTGAGTGCAGACATACATATGCACAAGCATGTACAGTTATACATATGGAAATGTGTGCATGAATATTCATTACCATATTTCATCTGACCCAGGATCCCATATTTCATGACACACACCATTATTTTCCAGTAAGAAAGGAAAACATGCTGCCAATTAAACTGACATGCTGTTGACTGGAAGCTGCATCACAATTTCAGAGAAGTTAAAATGCGAAAATGTACATTTTAGGACTGAAGCAACGAGGTCTATCTGAGTGTGTATATCGCGTGCGTGACACACACTTACTTTTTCTCACGTCTGTCACCTGCAAACAAGCAAGCACCCTGTGAGAAGATGATAAGGTCTTGGGTGACAGTCTCCGGTGGCCCTAATCATAAGAAATCAGGGAAAGATCACATTAGCTAAACATTGAGATTATGCTGAAATGCCTCTAATCCCGCTGAAGTCCCACCCAGGGCATGAAGCCTTTCCCAACTGATCTCCTTTCCCATCCACCCTAGAACACCTGCCCTCCTACTACATGATCCTAAACTTTGCTCTAGAAAGTCTGGTCTTCACCCATCACCATTTTTGTATTTCAGTGGTGTTTCAGGCTAAAGGTCCCTGCAGAGTATGTGTATGTATGTGTGTGTGTGTGTGTGTGTGTGTGTGTGTGTGATGGGGAGGGGTCATGGGGCCACATTTTCCATCTAATACAACCCCACCCTCCCCCCAGAGAGCACATCCATACATACTCATGCTCTTGCCTTACCCCCCCCCCCCCGCCCCCGATGCTCTAAGATGCAACCTGTGAGTGCCCCCCAGAGCACGTCTGAGAGCCTTCCTGGCAATTCCCAAAAGGAGAGAAAGCTGCGTAAGAAAGTCAAAGTAGGGTTTCTCACTCGGACTCTAAATTCCCCTTTTACTAAACCCTTTACTTTGTTTTAATGGAGCCAACAATCACAAAGCCCTAACTAGGAGTAGCCAGTACTGAGCGGGCCAGACGGTGCCGAGAGCAAGGCCGCAGCCCGGTGAGCGCCCCTTGCCTGGGCCCGGGCTGCCCACAGGGAGCCTGCAGCCGGACACAGGCACAGCAACGTGAGAGCAGCATGCACTGTGACCTTCTCACACGACGCAAGTCACGTCTGGCAGGCAGGTTCTTTGCTCAACAGGCCCTCATAACGGCTGCCTTGGGGGGCGGTGTTAAGAAGGAGTCTGAGGCCCGAGCCTTTGCCAAACACATCTGTGCCCCCAGGAGGTGTCACTGCGAAGGGGTTCACAAAGAGCCATAAGCCGCTCATTAACGACTCACAATATTTGAGTAGGTCAGCCAGGGTCTTAAAAGCATATTTTTTTCTTGTTTTGGAGAATATTTGGTTTTCTGTTTTGTTTTGTTTTGTTTTTATTGGGTTTCAATCTGCCAACATAGAGCATAACACCCAGTGCTTAATTTTGATTTAATCATTTTTGTGGCTGCATCCTGTATGCTAAGCGTAGATCTTTAGGAAGTACGGAAGGTGTTGCAGGGGCTGCAAGGCATAGACACAGGCCCCCAGTGAGAGGCGACGCGGTGGCGATGGTAGCAGGCTTCTTTCCAGTCTTTGTATCCAGGCATCGTCAGGAAGGAGACGAATTCCAGCACCAGCCAACACACAGAGGAGCCTTCGACCTTGTGGTTTCTGTTTAAGGATGGACACCCGTTCCCAAAGCGGGTCCACTGGTCCTACTTGCCACCGGATGCTCTCAAAAGAGGCAATCTGTGTCTATTTTTTTTTTTTTAACTTTTATTTAAATTCACTCTGCCAACACACAGGATAACCCCCAGTGCTCAAGCACCTGTGCTTACACGCATTGGGCGAAGGCCTGTGGTAACTCGGTATCCACACAACAAAGGCCTTGGGACGTTCCACTATAAGCAGATTCCTCTGGAAACGGTCCCCTTTTCTTACTTGCTGTCTTCCTCCCACCCCCTCCCTCTCCCCCCCTTCCCTCTCCTTCCCTTCTTTCCTGCTTCCTCCCTTTTGTTACCAACAGCATCTTGCAGCAGAGTCACATAGCACAGAACACGCTTGGGAAGTAGTTTCTCCGTTGGTGTTCCCACCCCCAGAGCCCCGCAGCCCAGGGGGGCAGCAGGCCTTGTCCTAGGCCGGGAACAGCCTCAGGAAAGCCCGACAGGCTAAACAGGACTGTCCGGCAGCGCTCCCTGGAGTTGGTAGGACGGAGTCAAAGTGAAAAACCCATAAAACTCTTAAAATTTACATCAAGATCTGCTTTCTTGGGGCGCCTGGGTAGCTCAGGATGGAGCATCTGCCTTGGGCTCAGGGCGTGATCCTGGGGTCCTGGGATCAAATCCTACATCAGGCTCCCTGCATGGAGCCTGCTTCTCCCTCTGCCTGTGTCTCTGCATCTCTCTCTCTTTCTCATGAATAAATAAAATCTTAAAAAAAGAAAAAAAAAAAAGAAAAGAAAAGAAAATGGAACTCTGGTTTAACAACCAGGTGCTGTGTGTCCACTACATGAAAAGAGGTGGGAATATAAAAGAAGCCTCTACTCCCCCCAGAAACTTCTAGTATGAAAACATCGGCAGCTGTCCTGTGCCTTTAGCTAAGAAACGGCTGCGGGAAGGGCAATGTTCCTGGAGGTGGGACATCCATCACCTGTATCTTGAGGTAGGAACCTTCCAGCCCCAGAGGAGCCTCACACCAAGAGGCTCAGACCCAGCCTGGGTCCCCCCAGCAGAAGGCAAGCAGAGGACAAAGAAGAGGCTGACACCCTGCAACCCCCCACCCCCGGTGGGACTTGGGTGACCTTCCTCAGGCACTCCCGGCTGCCCTAAAGCTAAGGAAAGGAAAAATAAATAGTTAACTTAATAGAGATCACAATCCAGCAAAACTTGGGTCTGCCTCAGTTTACAAATGTCTTAGCAATTTACAAGAACAAAGCGTTTTTAATCAATGACATGGCTTCCAGAAGGAAATGCAGATACAATGAAACGTCCTGATCACCTGCAGCCCATGGACAGAGACTTGACGTGGGCAGAGGGTCGCGTTCCTCCAGGAAGCTCCCAACTGTCTCAGTATTAATGCCTTGCTAGAGGGAAAAGCAACCTTAACTTGGATTTATGTTGGCTTTTACTTATTTTATTTCATCCAAAGGCATGGCTTGATCTTCAGTGGTTGCTACCGCTACCCACAGCAGAATTGCTCTGCTGTTTTATATCTGGTGTAATTTGAGGTGGTTTGTTTTAATTATGGGTAATTTATCTTAAAAACATATTTATTTCTTGTCATCTTAATTTTAACTTCCCTTAAATCTTCATTTTAATTTTTAATAATTAGGATAATGATCACGTTACGGAATTATATGTGATAGGATTATGCATAGCAACATTATATAATTATAGCTATCATATGTAACCTTATAATGATTATTTTCAATAACAAATTATTTTCATCTTAATTTTTTTATCTTAATTTTATTCATTTCGGCAAGGGCCAGAAAATGCCAATGTATGTGAGGGAGCCCGTGTTTGGCCTATGCCCCAAATAAAAGGGGCCTATTGCCTTTCTTGCCCTAGTCAGCAGGACAGAGAGAAGTCAGCTATCCCTTAGAGCACAACTCCCATCGAGTTCCCTATGTGGTTAAGTAAGAAGCTCATAATGTCCCCTGGGGAAGGTCAGGTAAATAGCCTTAGACTCAACATCACAGCCCTTGGCAGCTCATTATCTATTTATTATTTAATTATTTTAATAAACACTAATACAGCAGTAGCTGCTGTATGCCAGATACTGTTCTAAGCATTTTATAAATATCGACCCAGAACTTCCCCCCCAAAAGAGTAATGAGTCCTATTTCAAGGAGAGCTCAGAAGAGCTGAGAGGGCTGTGTTTCCCCATCTTATTTTTAGAACTAACACAAAGCCCCTGGGCGAGGGAATCTCAGAACTAAAATTCAGAGTCTCCAACACATCAATCACTATTAGGTGAAAAAGAAGGAAGCGGGAAGCCACAGCCTAGCTGGGTTCTGACCCACCCACTGTTCTGACCCCTTCCAGAACTTTCTGGGAGCAAAAGTGTGTCTGGTGAACCGAGAGAACACCAAGAAGCGGCAGCTGGTGCTAGAACGATGGTTCTTGAAGTGTGAGCCAGGAAACTCATGCAGAGTGCCTGTGAGGTCACAACTATTTCCCTAATAATACATTATGCTCTTTTCCACTCTTTTGTCTCACATGTGTACACCCAAAGTTTCCAAAGGCTCCATGACATGTGTCTCCATGGTATTGCTCAGTCATGTGTCTCCATGGCATTGCTCAGAAGTCGCCAGACCTCCGGCCACCTCCACGGGCCCTCCCGGTGGAAGGAGGGGTGACTTGCAGGTGAGACTAAGCAAAGGGGCCGAGCAGGTGTGCTCTTCGGCCACGGTCAGCCGCCGTCCTTCTCTTTCCCACCCGCGTACGAAGGCAGGCTGTGCGCCAGAGCGAAGGCCAAAGGCCTCGTCCATGCACGCTGATCTCCACTCACATGGCACTAGGAAGATCTACTTTTAGCCCCGGTCCCATTTTGCCAGAAATAAAGTTCATCTGGAAGCCCTATGTGCATGTCACTCAGGGCACGAACCAGGAGGGACGGTGAGTGGGGGGTCCTTTATGCCTCACCTCCCACCGTGCGACCTTAGGTAACTTGCATCCTCTCTGTACCTTCGTCACCTCCCCTGGAATACGGACAAAGCCCTGTTCTTTTAGAAAGAAGACAGCCAAGGGGGGTGGGGTGCCAGCATCATCAGGCTCAGCGGCCCACCTGCCCTCCAGATACAGCAGCGATATCTTGCTGAAGGAAATACAAACAAGGGACCGGGAAAGAGACACGAGGAAAAGTGGGGGCCCAAGGATTCAGGCGTCCGGGGGGTGCAAGCAGGCCCATGTATTTAAAAGATATTAGCCAGGGGATCCCTGAGTGGCTCAGTGGTTTGGCACCTGCCTTCGGCCCAGGGCGTGATCCTGGAGTCCCAGGATCAAGTCCCACGTCCGGCTCCCTGCAAGGAGCCTGCTTCTCCCTCTGCCTGTGTCTCTGCCTCTCTCTCTCTCTCTCTCTCTGTCTCTCTCTCTCTCTGTCTATCATAAATAAATAAATAAAATCTTTAAAAAATTTTTTTAAATAAATAAATAAAAGGCACTAGCCAGGACTTACTAAATACATCTTCCCCGTCTCCCTCCCACATGGTGACAAATGTTTCAATAAGCTCCAACACACGCTGTGAAACACACCCTTCAGCAGCTCTGTGAGCCCAGAATCCAACCCTTTGTTTCACGGTTAATGCACAGGTGCACACACGCACATGCACGGAGAGGCTGCATGTACCACGCTGTCACGACAGAGGATGCAGGGTTGTAGTTAGGAGCGCACCGTCTGGAACTCCACTGGCTGGCTTTGAACCCCGACTCTATTGCTTACAGCTCCGGGCCCTGGGCGAGTTACTCCTTGCCTCATGTGTAAAGGGAGGGTCCTGATGGCGCCTGGCCCCACGGCATTAAAATCACAAGAAAAAACAAACATCACACACGTAGAGCCGTGCCCGGGACCTGGGTAGCTAGAGTTATTGGCTCAACCCAGTTTGATAATGAGGCCCTCTCTGAGCTTCTGCGCATGGTGTGGGGGCTGCTGGGGGGGAAGGCACTGTTGTCACCGGGCTTGTGGGGGACCTGGGGGGCCTTCGCTGGGCATGGTCAAGGTGCTGTCGAGCACTAAAGAGCTGCTCGGGGTAATAGTGTCAGTAAATTCCATCCACGCAGGGGGATTTTTACTGAACCCTTTATACCGAGCACCAGCAGAAACTACGAGCCCCGAGCCCCAAAGTAACGGAATGTACTGGTTAAGGTCTAAAGGCCTTTCTCTCCAGGCCTCTGCACTGGAAAGGCAGCTAAGGGAAGCATCCAGAAGCAGAGCCAGCTGCTGAGGCACTGGCGTTCTGGGAGTCTCTGATCCTCTCCACGTTCAAAAGGTGATGGTTCGGGCAGCCCGGGTGGCTCAGTGGTTTAGCACGGCCTTCAGCCCAGGATGTGATCCTGGAGACTCCGGGATCGAGTCCCACGTCGGGCTGCCTGCGTGGAGCCTGCTTCTCCCTCTGCCTGTGTCTCTGCCTCTCTCTCTGTGTCTCTCATGAATAAATAAAATAAAATAAAATAAAATAAAATAAAATAAAATAAAATAAAATAAAATAAAATAAAATAAAAAGGTGATGGTTCTTCCCTCCGATCGGTTAGTCACCCAAGTAACAGATACCCCACCACCAGTTCCCATCCCACTGGACAATTAGGTCCAGTTGGGAGAGAAGCAGAACATGTCACCCACAGGAAACCACAACCTGACCTCCGGAGCGGGGGGCCCTCTGGGGTCGGGGAGGGTGGCCGCTCCTGCCCACCACACCTGGATGCCACTCGCACCTGCTCGGCGCCGCACCTGCAGGCCGGGAACCCAGATGCGCCCCGGGAGCCTTGAGAGCGGCTCCCCAGGGCTGGTTCCTGCCCGCAGCTGACCCCGGGCCCTGCGCTCCCATGCACCTGGGCCCAGGTTGGGCGGGAGGGCGACCCCTGCTGCCCTAGGGCAGCCCCCCACGCGGCACCCCACGGCCCCCCATGCCCTGGCCAGTCCCCGAGCTCCCCACCCACCAGCTGGCATTTGGCATCGTTATTCCGGTCAGTCTTTTGCTCTGTTTGAAAGGTAAGGACATCCTTGAGTTCCCGTTCCCACCGGGCATCTCCTCTGCGTTCCCTCCATTGCCACCACACCCCTAACTGCAGCCGCCTTCGAGAAGACTCTCCATTTGACTTGATGTCTTCGATTACAGGCTGAAGCAGAAAGAAATCTGGCTCTTGGTAAGGAATCGTATGTAATATAACGGGGTATATGATTCCATGGTGTGGACGAGGGGACACACCCCAGCTGCCTGCAGTCCACCCTGGAGTTCTGGAAAATACTTCAATCCATTTCCCACCTCCGCCCCCACCATCACTTTTTCTCTGCTTTTTCAGGACCATCTTCCCAAATATCCCCCATCAGAGGAGGTGGCAAGGTCAACATAGGACGCCTGGAGGCAGCGAAATCTGAGCTACACGTTTAATGTCCTAGAGATTTGTTTTTTCCTTTTTGAGTAATACGTGCTGGCAATTGAAAATAAAATATATAAACTACAAATTCAATGCAAGAGAAATGCAGAGGAAAGCCCGGGTCTTGTTCAGCTTCCCGGAACAACCAGTCACTACCATAAAACCTTAGTTTCTTCCCATGCCTCGAGATTCTGTGTGTGTGTGTGTGTGTGTATGTGTGTGTGTGTAACACAACTGGAAGCAAAATATACACACTTCACAGCACCTTATTTTTATTCACTTATCAACCCATGGGGTATCTGGGTGGCTCAGTGATTGAACATCTGTCCTTGGCTCAGGTCATGATCCCAGGGTCCCGGAATCGAGTCCCACATCATGCTCCCTGCAGGGAGCCTGCTTCTCCCTCTGCCTGTGTCTCTGCCTCTCTGTGTGTGTCTCATAAATAAATAAATAAATAAATAAATAAATAAATAAATAATCCATCTATACCTGCTTATATTCTTTGTACTTAATTCCTTTTAATATTTTTATGGCTTTAAATATTGTTCTTACATTTTTATGGCTATGACATCATTCTTTATCCAGTACCCTGTGGCTGGGTAAAGCTGTTTAAGTCTTTCTACTCTTCTGCTGTTGCAGGATAAAAAAAAAAAAAATTCTTTTTTTAAAGCTGCAATGAGTGTTCTTGTCTAAAATCCCTTGTCTGCAATTCCAAAGCCCAAACAGCTTAAATAACTGAAAGTCTTTTCAAATTTTTGGCACAGTCATTTGGCGGCTAAACTACAGCTGAGCAAATGTGAGGCTATTTATAGCCTTTATACCACTTAATGTGAATTCATATATCTTTTTGCTGACATATTACTGGGTTTGATTACAGGTTGTTATCCCAACTCCCACTAGAGTTGTTACAAAAAATACTGTGTTGTGTGCACAGACTTATCTTTCTAAAATCCAAGCAGTTTAAAGTTCTGCAGCACATTCAGCAGTAACGGTTTTAGGGCAGTGACGATAGCCCCGTGTAAATATCTCTGTACATATTTATGAGTTGTATCTTGAGGATAAATTTGGAAAAGTAGAGCTGCTAACAAAATGTGCATTTCAAATTTTGACAGATACTGTCAAATTGCTCTTCAAAGGAGTTCATGATTTACATCGCAAATAATATTAAATAAAAATGCCTCTTCTGGGGTGCCTGGGTGGCTCAGTCGGTTAAGCATCTGCCTTCAACTCAGGTCATGATCCCGGGGTGCTGGGATCGAGCCCTGCATCAAGCTTCCTGCTTGGCGGGGAATCTGCTTGTGTCTCCCCCTTGCCACTCCACCCTGTCTTCATGCTCTCGCTAGAGCTCTTTCTCTCAAATACATAAATAAAATCTTTATTTAAAAAATGCCTGTTCTCCTCTTCTTTCACATCCAAACAAAACTTTCTGATGTTTGCTAATAGGATCAGTGAAAAGATAACACATGTAGTTTCGAGCTCATTTTATTATGGGTGAGATTAAGCATCTTTAGAATTTACCATCGATTTATGTACATTCCTTAGGTATGAGCTTAATTACCCCAATGACTCTCAATATGTGTTCCAAATACTTTTTCCCCATTTGTTGTTTGTATTTTGTTTTAGTTTTATTTATGATAATCTATTGTAGAGGAAGTTTTAGTTCTTTTGTAATTGGATTCATTCCTCATTGATCCATCTGGAACTTATTTTGATGTAAGGAGTTGTTTGCATGCCATAACAAACTGTCACAAACTTAGCACTTTATTTATTTTTTTAAAGATTTTATTTATGAGAGACACAGAGAGAGAGGCAGAGACACAGGCAGAGGGAGAAGCAGGCTCCATGTAGGGTGCCTGATGTGGGACTCGATCCCGGGTCTCCAGGATCACGCCCTGGGCTGAAGGCAGGCTCTAAACCACTGAGTCACCCAGGGATCCCCAAACTTAGCAGTTTAAAACAATACAAATGTATTATCTCTCGATTGTGTAGGTCAGAAGTCCAGCACAGCTTGATTAGATTCTCTGCTCAGAGACTCACTGAGCTAAAATCAAGGTATTGGCCAGGCAGGATTCCAGCTCCTTGCCCGGTAGATCTGAGGTCCCTGTTTCCTTGTTGTCTGCCAGCTGGGCACCCAGCTTCAGCTTCTAGAGGACACCCATCCTCTCTAGTCACACAGCCTTTCCACAATATGGTGATTTGTTTCTCGAAAGGCCACAGGGTAGCATCTACTGTATCTTCAAATCTCTGACTTGAGCTCTGCTATTTCTCTCCTGCTTTTAAAGGCTCATGTGATTACACTGGGCCCATGTCAAAAATCTGGGATAATCTCCCTGTTATGGTCAACTGTGCCATAAAGATAAACATGAGGGTAACTCTGAGCAAAGATCCTGGGGCACATTTCGAATTTGGCCTACTAGAGCAATGAAGTAAGAGTCTAACTTCTTTCGATTACTAGCCGGTTGTCCCACAATTATTTTTGAATAAATCACTGATACCAATTTGGTTGTTCGAAATTTGGATTGCTGGACAATTCGGAAATATCATTGATCTGAGTGGAACTCAGCCCCTCCATTCGGCCGCTTTCAGCTCCTCTAGGGGCAAGAGATTTGTATTTGACAACTCTAAAACTCCTGGCAATCAGAATAGTCCCATTCTGGGGCCAGTGCCATTGATTCGATGTGAAAGGTCCAGGGCTCAACGGTGCCCCGTGAGGGAAGAAAGAGCAGAAGCTCTGGTGTGTGGCTGTTCCATGGGGAGCTCACCCCTGTAGAGATGAGGGAAAGGTCTGGATCTTGTAGGATCGGTGCTCATTATACTCTGGGAATGACAGCCAGAGGAAACTGTGAGCTCCAGGAAGCTTCTGGGCATTGGAGCCCGGTCAGCAGCTTCTCCTTCCCATCCTACATCCACCTGCACCAGGTAAGAAAGACCTACTTGCTTGTATTCCCAGAGACTTGGCTTCAACTTCGACTTGACTTCAACTAAAGAAGTGGCCTTCCAGCTGCTGCAGACTTGGAACAACTGGCTGAAGGAGAAGCCAGGACAGACCTTGGGATGATTGCAATGTCATTTATTTACACCATTATATTATTATATGATGTAATGGGTGGTTGTCATAATATCATCCTTTTGTCCATGTCTCGATTGTGTTTTCAATAGCTCCAGTGTTTTCATCTTGTTTTTGGTTTTTGTTTTTTTGCTATAGACACTTCAGTTTCTGGGCACTCAGGAGAACAGCTTGGTCATGATCACCCTATTCCTATAAAATCTTTGATCCAGGCCTTTACTAATAATCTGCCAGCTAGATCTACCTCCAGCTGGTTATTTGCTCTTTTCCCCATCCATTTCGACTCTGAACTTTAAAATCTAGGTTTGATTCTCTTTGTGTGCCTGAATTGTCATGGACGGCCAAGGGTAAAATGACTTATCCTTAGCACTTTATAACAGAGAACTTCCACTTCTCTGTAAATCTCTCTGGAATGAGTTGAACCTCCAGTTGTAAGCAGGAGAAAGAAAGAAGTACTGCCTTGAAATCAAATATTCCCTCCTTCCCAGCCCTTCCCTCTTACCCCTCATATCTGTTTTTTTCAAATCCCCCTGCATCCAGCCTGGTTCAGAACTAATTCAGGGGATAGGATTGGGGGGATTACTTTTTATTTATTTATTTTTTATTTTAACATTTCATCTTCTTACTCATAGGCCACAAAAAAAATCATTTTCCTTTCTAAACATCTCAGAAATGAGAAAATGTGTGCTTGTGAATATGCTTTCTTTTCAACTACAGAATGTAAATGATAGTTATAAATGGAAATCCTTTTGCAATCAACAACCCAGAGAATACAGCACCATCCTGGTTGTTAAATAGAAAAGAACGGGATAGAGGTACTTCCTAGCCTAAAGAAGAAAGAAATCTATGCATGGCCTCTGCCTAAAGCTGCACCTGGGACCCCTATTCAGATTTAAACCCATTTATGAATCACTAACAACAAAAATGTGTGTTTCTTTTTTAAAAATTTTTATTTATTTATGATAGTCACACACAGAGAGAGAGTGAGAGAGAGAGGGGCAGAGACACAGGCAGAGGGAGAAGCAGGCTCCATGCACCGGGAGCCCGACGTGGGACTCGATCCCGGGTCCCCAGGTAATGAGTAGTAAAAAAAAAAAAAAAAAAAAAAAAAGAGATGAGAAAACTTGACCAGCCTGATGAAATTCCAGATGAGGAGATGGGAAAGGAGCCCACTGAGAAGCAAAGAAAATAAGAAACAAAACACAAATAACGACTCTAATTACTCCTCTCCCTGCCTGACCCCAAGGGACTCCCAAGAGCGAGACCGACACAACACACTGTCCACCCCGAACTGTGCGGACGTGCACACAATCTAGCTTAGGAGGAGCATCCCAGGCACCAGTGCGATCCCCCCGTGGCTCTCCCGTAGCCAGGCGTCAAGAGCAACCAGTGTCCTGAATTTGATGGGACTTTTGCTCTTTGCACATACGAAGGTATTCCTAAACTATGAGTGGAACCAAGCTGCATACATCTTTCTGAAGTCTGTCTTTATTCAATATTATGTATTTTTAGATTTATCCCTATTGACCCAAGTATCTCTAGGTCTTTAGTTTTAAATTGCTCTACAGACTGTTGGGGCATAACCACCTAGTCTCCTGTTAAGGGTCACTTAGCTGTTTCTTTTTCATGCACAGGAATGCAATGGACTATTTTTTTTTCCTTTTTAATTAATGTGTATGTCTCTTTGGTTGACCCTTTAGAGCTCCACGTCATCTGCAAATAGCTATTTTCTTTCTTGCTCTCTGATCCTGAGAGCATTATTATTTCTCTGTCTTGCTTTAACCTCTGGTCCAAACTTCTAGTACAAGGCTGAAAAGAAATGGGGATAGTAGATGTATGTATGCACTTGGTGCCTGTCTTTTAAAAAAACGCTCCCAATATTTCATTGAATGTGATGCCAAGGGTATTTGCTGGCTGCAGGATATGGGAGTTCCTATTACTGATTACTTGAGATGTTTCTACTATTGCATGAGTGTTGAATTTTATTAAATATATTCCTGCATCTACCAAGAGGAGCCTATTACTTTTCCTCCTTTTTAACAATGATTCACAGGGGCGCCTGGGTGGTTCAGTGGGTTAAGCATCCGACTCTTGGTTTTGGCTCAGGTCATGATCTCAGGGTTCTGGGATCGAACACCACATGGGGCCCTGCGCTCAGTGGGGAATCTGCTGGATGATTCGCTCCCTCTCCCTCTGCCCCTCCCCTCGCTCAAGCTCTGTCTCCATGTAATGAATTACATTATTAGCTCTTCTGGTGCTGAGCTGTCCCGTGTTCCTCGTATACATACAATCTGGTCATGCTTCGCTTTATTAATATATTGCTATATTCAGTTATGACATCTTTCTATGGTAAGTGAATTCAGCCTATGATTTTCCTTTAAAGGACCGTGCTTGTCTGGTAAAGATGTTATGCTGCCTTCATGAAACGATCTTTGTAAAAAGCACTCCTTTCCAAATAATCTGGAATGGTTTGTATTAGGATTGAGCTAAGGTTTGTTTTTTGATGTTTGGAGGAATTCGTCACTAATCCTATCTGGCATCTAGGGATGGTTGTGCCCTTTTTTAATTGAAATTTTTATTGAAAGAATTGTAGGTTCGTTTATAGGAGTAGAAAATCGAGAGAATTCCATGTACCTTTTATCCAGTTTCCTCCACTGATAACATCTTGCAAAAACGATGCTAGCAGGATACAGGCATTGATAAGCCTTTTCCAGTTTTCCTCAGTTTTACTTGTACTTATTTGTGTTGGTGTATTTTGCCCTATACAATTCATCACACCTACAGATTTGTGTATCTGCTACCACAATCAAGATATACAGTCCCATAATTACCAGGATTCTTTGTCCTGCCCTTCAATAATCCCACAGAGGAAAAGAAGGGTGTTCTTCATGCAGATTTCAATTGCTCTCAGGTATTCAGGTTTTCTGTTTCTGCTTGTGTTCATTTTGCTAAAGAACATTTTTTTCTTGTAAACATTCCACCAAAAATAGTGTAAGCTTTTTCATAGTTTGCTCCCATTTTTAAAATCTCTACTTCTGTACTTATGTTCCCCCTTTGGGTCCTACATTGTTATTTACCAGTCTATTCCTTTTGCATATATTCACCTCACCAGAAGTTCCCCTATTTTTCTTTTTAAAGAATCAACTCTCACTTGTTTTCACTGTACACCTATTATCTTCTGCTTTTGTCTTTTCTTTCCTTCTACTTTCTTGGAATTTGTCCATATTCCCTCTAACTTCTTGAGTAGAGTGAAGTCATTAATTTTGCCTTTTTTCTAATCTACTCATCTATAAATCTCTCCTTTAGTAGTTCTCAGAGGAGCTTCACTCATCCGCATGTAGAATTTTCATGGTTTAATTGCAAATATTTTCTAGATTCCAATATGAATTCTCCCTGGACTCGTGAGTTTAAAAGTGGTTTTCTTGGGATGCTTGGGGCGGGGGGGGGGGGGGGCGCAGCGGTTGAGCATCTGCCTTTGGCTCAGGTCGTGACCCCAGGCTCCTGGGATCGAGTCCCACATCGGGCTTCCTGCTCAGCGGGGAGCCTGCTTCTCCATCTGCCTGTGTCTCTGCCTTTCTCTGTGTTGCTCATGAATAAATAAAATATTTTTTTTAAATGGCGTATCTGATATCTTGAGTATCTTTAGTCAACTCCCCCAGCTTGCATACGGCCACTTTGCTTTACTTCCTTCTGAAATTAGCCATCTTTGTTATTGCTTTAGAAAGTCAGAGTTTAAAGCTTATCTACATGACTGCAAGTATCTTTACTCATTATTCCTTTTGCATCTCACTTCTGCTTTGCAGGATTCCATTTTCGTCTCCAAATACATCTCCCAGGAATCTTTTTCAAAAAAGGAATGTTAGAGGTAAACTGTCAGAAAGGGTTAGTGATAAACTTGCAACTTTTGTCTCAAATTTTTATTTCAGCCTCATTCTGAAGTTACAGTTCACATGGGTTTAATTTCACTCAGTGCTTACTATTTTCTTGTCTTCTCTAAGGCAATGCGGGAAGAAGTCTGCTGTCAGTCTCAAGAACTCTCATTAGTGATCTCTTGTCTCTGACGGGCAAGTCCGTTTCTCGGACCCTCAGCACTTTCATTGTATCTGGGTTTGTGATTGAGAATCGTCATTTTTCCTCAATCTGATGATCACAGCTGCCATCGGATCTGACAAATGCTCAGCTTTTCTCTCTTCAAATGTTGCCTCTTTCCCATTTCTCAATTCCCTCCTTCTGGAACACTTACTAAATGCATTTCGAAATGTCCCATTCTATCTTCCACATGTCCACTCTCTATCCTCAAAACCCAACAGTGCATAAAGCCAAGGCCTGATACGTATCTGCAGAATGAATGAATGACTTAAGCTAAATCCATCATGGAAATCAGAATAAATGCACCAGTCCAAAGAAATCTGGTTAGCCATTTTTAAGGGAAAAAAATCAGGCATCTCCTGGAGCCCTTCTTAATAATTGAATCTTCAACCTAGTATCTAAGTTCAGGTACAAAAACAGTGAAATCTGGGATAATTTAATGACAAGAACCAACTGCTGAGGTATGCCACTTGGGGTATGTACTTGAGGGGGGGCTGTGATTTGTTCTCCATTTCAAGGAAATTTGATAAAATGGCTCAGAAAATATGTAGAGCACTAACCAACATCATAATAGCATGAGACGGGGACTGAGTTCATGCTCTAAGTCTCCTTTTGGGCACTTATCATAGAACAGAAATAAGTAACAGTTTGCACCGACCGACCGTCTACTAGGACACAATCTCACAATTCTTCAAAGTAAGCATTGGTAGCAATATTTTCGGTGACTCAATGAAAGTATAAATTGAAGTAGTTTTCCCTAAGTCATCGAGTTAATGACTGGACCCAAATCTGACCCAGTGTCCTCGCTGTCCCAGACAGAGCCCGTCGTCCCAGAGCCCATGCTCCTCCCGGTGCCTTCCTGCTTCCCTGGATCTTCTCTGCCTCCTCAGCATTCAGAAAACCCAGCCAGCTCTCAGAGGGGACAACTGTCGTCACTCAGCACCTTCTGCTGCGCCACCTGAACCATGACATTCTGGTTTATCCATCTCTAATAAAAACCGTGTTGGCATCATTCTCAAAAATGCTCTTTATTCATTCACACGTATTATTGCATTTAATGTTCCTCCACACCCAGGAGCAGAAAGAGAAGGACTCCACTTTACAGAGGAGAAGCCTGGGATTCACAGTAAAGTGCTTCTCGCAAACCTGCAGGGTGAGTGATCGCAAGAGCACAACCTGGAGCTGCTCTCAGCTCCCCAACCTCACCGCCCGTTTGCACATACGGAATGCTCAACTTTATTAAAAATATCTTTAGCAACAAAATTTGAGAAACTATAACCAGAAACTCATACAGAATATGTATAGAAACTGTATTTCTATGCAACTTTTGACTTTTATTAAATCGTTCAAGATTTCGCCCACTTTCTTATATTCTGGGCATAGTGGTTATATTTAGGGTTAAAAACATTCAGGCATTTTAGCATCCTGTCTTCATATCATACAAACTAAGTCTTAACCACCTCCGACCACTACTGATACCAGCAGATATCCCGCCAGCAATTATTCGATTGGAAAACTTCCTTGAAACAATGTGAGTAAATAGTTTTTCCTGCAAGTTTGCATACATTAAAATACAATCATGAAAAACAGGTTGGTCAGCAATGAACACATTTGCAAATGGTGTTAAAGGTCAAGCCCAATATTAACACTGACTACCTCAACATCAATGAAAGATACTTTCAAAATAAGAAAAAATTCCAGTATCCCAAACATATATATTCTTCTGTTCCTGTGATGAACTACATGGATATCTGTATTAGGTCTGTTAGGAGTCTAACAATCTCAGGATTTTTAAAGATTCTATTTATTTATTTGAGAGAAAGAGAGTGAGAGTACACGTGAGCAGGGGGAGGGGCAGAGAGAGAGAATCCCAAGTAGACCCTGCACAGAGCACAAAGCCTGACTCAGGGCTCGATTTCACAACCGTGAGATCATGACCTGAGTGGAAATCAAGAGTCGGACGCCTAACAGAGTTATTCAGACACCCCACAATCTGAGGATTTTTAGAAACACCCCGTGGAGGAAGAAATAAGGTATAAGACCTAAGAAAACTGTCCATAAAAAAAAGGAACAAAGCTCAGATTACCACTCAGAGAGGGGCCAGGCCAAAAGGAGGACCAGTGAGTGCCTGGGTCACCTCTACCTGAGGTGGAGCTTGGGATCCAGTTGTCAGAACCAATAAGCACACACTTGGTTGGGTGACTCTAGCACAACTCTGATGTGACACCATTCTGGAGAACCTCTAAGTCGTATTTTACTTATCGATCTTTTTCTCCTGTTTATATACAGATGCACCCGTAATCCTAGAGATAATCCTGACAGGAAGGAAAAGAGACAATTATAGCTCACTGTCCACCACAAATGCACATCATCCAACTCCACAAAAACCCAGAAAGCACAGCAGGTGTGCGATGTTTCAGATTTCAGACACTGTCATCGTCAGCTCTGATTATGTTTTTTGAATGGTGACCCTAACACGCTTTTCCAGTTCCAGTAAGTTTTGGTAAAATTTTTCAGCAGTGTCTTCATCTAGGTCCATCTGGAAAAGAGGCAAAGATAGGGATATAAGCAAAAAGGAAAAATAATATGAATGGCATCTGCGTAAAAGGAAGGCATTCGACATACATAAGAGAACGGGGGAAAAAAGAACAGGGCTGGTAGGTCGGGGCTGGGGTTCCTGACTCTGAGGACGTGTCCCAAGCTCCAGCCTTCAGCAAACCTACCGTTGCCGCCCTCACACAGCAAGAGTGAAAGACCTGGTTTTGCTTTCTCCCCGAACTCTTGTGTATCCAGTCACAGGAGACACCAGCCAAGGGTTTTTGGAATTTAACTGACATCCACCTAATGTCCATCTTCTTTCATCAAGCACCCCAGCTGTAGCTGGGCTCACTGGCCTCCAGGTAAGAGCTCACTTACATTGCCAGGCTCCACGGAAGCTACTGGGTGCCTTGCAGCTGTGCCCTGGCCATGAGAGCTGAGTGGAAGTGGGTGGTATTGCCCACAAGTCTCCTGTAAAGGCATCAGCACCTCCCTTTCCCCTTCTTCCCCTGGCTCTCTTGAGCCGTAAGAATGAGGGTCATACCCCAGGAATGGCAGAGGGTGGCTGAAGGACCCTGGGTCCTGACAATCTGGGGAGCTGCCCAACCCGCCCAAGGCTACCTCTCTCCAAAACTGCTTTTACGTGCGAGAGACCTGAGTTTCCATCCTGTTTAATCTATTAGTTCACACTCTTCTGTCCCACGTAGAAAACCCAATTTTATTTTTATTTATTTGTTTACTTCAGACAGAGAGAGCACGCACATGAGCATGAGCTGGGGGAGCAACAGAGGCAGAGGGAGAAGCAGGCTCTTTGCTGAGCAGCGAGCCCGATGTGGGGCTCGATCCCAGGACCCCGAGATCATGACCTGAGCCAAAGATAGACACTCAACCAACTGAGCCCCCAGGCGCCCCTAGAAAATTTAATTTTAATTGATACACTCTATGTAAAAGCAAACTTTCAGCCCCTATAAAATAAAGCAACATCTCCTTTCAGGTCAACACAGAGGCTCTTTCTGCACAAAGCTGACAGGCTAAAAATGAAAACTTTTTTAACATTTTGGAAGTAACTTTTACATTCAACATAAATCTCATCAGAGTTTTCCATATGGGAACTGGAAGAGGCAAGAGCGATCTCATGCAACCCCCGCTCTGAACAGAGGAGAAAGCTAACCCCCCAAATTGATCAACGTTTTTAAAGCAAACTTTCAACGCATTTCCATAAAATGCTAATATTTTGGTTTGTAAAATGAAGCGTTTTCTCACCATTGATAAACAAGTCATGCCCTTGAGATTAACAGTCTGTTCAAACAAACTCTGAGGCCCTTCTTAAAAGGAAGTTTATTAATTTACAACAGAGTAGCCCAAGGTGTGTTCTTTGGGATTTTATTAAGTGCTACATAAAACGTGAAGGAAAAAATAAAAAGTCATGTAGTCGAGAAAAAGTGAGAAAGAGCAGGATGGGACACTGCAGACACACACAGGTGAACTCCGGCACCTTCTCGGAGCCTTCCCTGGGCGAGTGTGCTCAGTGGAGGTCTCTGCAAATGGGGAACACAATATGAAGCTTTTCTCAAACTTCCTTGGCCGACAAACAGCTTTTTGCAAATCTTCTCAAGGAACCAGAATCCCACAGAACATATTTTGGAAAACACTGGAGGTTCACAGGTTCATTTTTAGTAAAGAGACGTTGCGGGAGCAAGAGCACGGTTCCCTTCAGACCTCAGCTCCTGACACAGACCTGATCACTGCCAATTATTTGACATCGCGGAGAAAAATTATTTGTCGCAATCTAGTTTTATTTTAGGCCCACGCCTCCCACATAAACTAGGCAGCGGAAAACAGGAGGCTGAAATAAACCCTACTCCTGACAAAAATACAGCAAAAACAGTTTTATAAGTTCAAAATAAATTTTCTTTTTCTTGTATGTAATTCCATGTTTGACTTGTTTTTAGAAGACTATCCAGAGGCTAAAATCCACAGCATCAAGGCCTTTATTTCCCCGTACTTCATGCCCTGCCTCGTGAAAAGTCCAATCTATCAAAGCTAATAATCGTCACAAGCAGAACTGAACATTCGAGGGGAAGGTAGCTTCCCTCAGAAAGACACTTTATATTCCATCCACCTTGCAACGCGTTTATTGTGCACCTACCACATGGGAGGCAACCTGCTTGGGAAGGGGGTTTAATCCTCCTCCTCACAGAGCTTATATTTGGACACAGGAGTCCGACGTGGAAGGAATCCTACACAGAAGAGGTACGAGATGCCAAGAAAGCCTGTGATGGAGGCACCTAACCTGGTCTAACAGGTCACAGAAGCTGGGGTACAAGCTGAGGTCTTAAGCATAAGCAGAAATCTATCAGTTGAAAGAAGGGTGGGCACCTGGGTGGCTCTGTTGGTTGAGCGTCTGCCTTCAGCTCAGGTCATGATCCCGGGGTCCTGGGATCGAGCCCCACGTCCGGCCCCCTGCTCAGCAGGGAGCCTGATTCTCCCTCCCTCTCTGCTTCCTTCCCCCAGCTCATGCTTGTTGTCTCTCTCTCTCACACACAAAAAAACACATAAATAAAATCGTTAGGAAAAAAAAAGGAAGAAGAAGGGTAAGAGCCATTCAGGTGGACGGAAGAAGACATGCAAGACTCAGAGGCAGGACAGAGCAGAGAACGAAAGCAGGTCAGCTGGACGCAGCGACCAGAGAGGGAAGCTGTGGGGACCAGTTCAGCAGCCAAGCAGCAAGCGTCCTCCGTGCAGCAGTGTAAACACATTTACCTTCTGGGTCGCTACATAATTGCTTCCAAAGCCAGTGGTGGCACTCAGGTATTTGGTCAGAGGATTTAGAGACTCCGGCTTTTGGTGGAAAAGCCATACCTAGAAAGGAAGAGGATGTCAATGATTTTTTTCTTCTTCTGCCCAAGATGAGTGAAGCCAGGGAGAGTGGGGGGTGATCTATAATAAGCATTTTACCAAGCTCTAAACAAACTCTAAAAATTCTCTTGGGTATCATCAGCTGTGACGTCCTCATGAACCACTAACATAATCTGAAGGAAGAAAGGAGGGCAACTTGCTTAATAGCATCCTTTGAAAATTTATTTAAAGCTAAAAAAAAAAAAAAAAAGCCTCATATTTTAGCTGTCTCTTCCCTTAATCTCCAAATTAAAGTTCACGCGTATAGATAGCTTTTTCAAGGTTGATACTCAGCCCATGCCACAGGAAGTACAGGTTAAAACTTGTACTATTCATTTTCATTTTCTTAATAGATAAGCACGAGCATGTGCATCGTTCACAAGATGTACATGGTAGTAAGTGAGTCTCCCTACCCTCCCAAATTTTCCAGCCACCCCTCTCTGGAACCAAGCACTCTTGCTAGTATCTTACATGTTCTTCCAAAGAAAATCTATTTGTTTAAAAACATAGATAGCCTTTTCTCTTAACTCAAGTGGAAGCAAAATATACATACTATTCCAGACTCAGCATCTTTCACTTGAACAACAAGCCCTTTCGAGAGATGTTCAGACCAGTAGAGAGCTGTTCTGTTCTTTTTTATTTAAAGCAGCCCAGTATTCCATCTCGTGGCTGGACCGTCATTTATGAAATCAATTTCCAGGGGATCCCTGGGTGGCGCAGCGGTTTGGCGCCTTCCTTTGGTCCGGGGTGCAATCCTGGAGTCCCAGGATCGAATCCCACGTCGGGCTCCCGGTGCATGGAGCCTGCTTCTCCCTCTGCCTGTGTCTCTGCCTCTCTCTCTCTCTATGTCTATCATGAATAAATAAATAAAATCTTTAAAAAAAAAATCAATTTCCAAATGACGGACGTATATGTTGTTTCCAGTCTTTGCTATTACAAGCCACACTGCACCGAAGGATGAATACGCCGGCTCATAGAACCTGAGTACGTCGGTAAGATAAATACCAAAGATGGAATCGCTGGGTGAGGAGGCTGGGCGCGAATTATTTTGAAAGATCCTGCCAAACAGTCCTGGATACAGGCTGCGTCAGTCCACCTTCCCTAGCAGTGCGGGGGCATGTCCACTCCTGACGGCCCCGCCAGGTGGGTGCAATACCGAACTTTCTAGTGGCTGCTAATCAGAGGTGGAAAACAATCTTTCGTTACAGTTGTGATTTGCCTGAGTAAGACGGAGCACCTTTGCCGTGACCAACACAGTTTAAAGACTCTCTTCATACCCTTTGCCCACCGTGCCAACAGATGGTCATTTCTCTTGATTTGCTGAAGCTCCTCCATACTCGTTAGTATGAAAATTAGCCCTTTCCTATGATACGAATGGCAGCTATTTTTCCTCCACAATTTGGTTAGTCTTTGGAGCATATTTATAGTGAGGATTTTGGTCACGTGAAATGGGATTATTTTAATTTAATCGAAAAGTTCACGGGTGTCTGGGTGGCTCAGTCAATCAAGCATCTGCCTTCAGCTCAAGTCATGACCTCAGGGTTTTGGGATCGAGCCCTGTGTCAGGCTCCCTGCTAAGTGGGGAGTCTGCTTCTCCCTCTCCCTCTATCCCTACCCACTGCCACTCATGCTGCCTCTCTCTCTCTAATAAATAAGTAAAATCTTGAAAAAAAGTTCCATCTTTTTTTCTTACAGTTCTAAGAGTAGCTAAGCCCCCACACTCTTAAAACTATTAAAACATATTCCCCTATTTCCTTCTAGTCATGTTTTTTGACTTTTGGGTGTAAATCTTTTAATTTATCTAGAATTTTGAGTGTGAGGGATGAAGAAAAGATCCTGTTCTATTTTTTGGCAACATTTGCCAGATAATCCCTCTCCCCCACTAATCTAGAATACAGGCACCATCATTTGCCAGGTCCCTGCATGCCGCAGGCCTGTCCCGAACCTTCTAGTCTACTCCCTCATCAGCCAAGTCACATGCCAGCACTATACTGTTTTCATTAAGAGAGTTTTCTTAAATATCTTGAATGCTGAAATACGAAGAATCCTTTACAGTAAGCTTCCTCTCGTTTATGCCTAGAATTCCTGTTTTACAGATGATAAAAGGCTTAAATGAGTAAAAACAAAACAAAACAAAACAAAAAAAACGTGTCCCCGGATCCATAGCTAGAACCTGGAGAAGTGGGATTTGAACAGAATCAGCAGAATTGTAGAGCCCACACTCTGAACCACTGGCTTTTGGCCACTCCAGGTTAGCTCACGTACGGAGATGAAACTCCCGTGAGGACTGCAGAGATTCTTACGACACATGCACTAGGCCCAAATCCTCATCCATCCACATCCACCAGCATCTACGATCATTACTACTTGGCAATCGGAGGCATCCATCCATATTATAGAAAATTACAGCAAAGTCACAAAATTTTAAATTGTGACACGGGTCATGCTGTCCTATCCAGATCAATGCATCCTTCAGAGCCCAGATCAAGCCCTACTTAGTGAAGCAAAGCCTGTGCCCACCATCCCAGCTTCCTGTGATCATCCTCTCTGAACAGTCTAACTACTCACCACCTGATGACAGAATGTTTTATTTTCTTGCCTGTCTCCTACATTCTTTTCTTTTTTTTTCAAAATATGACCCTAAGCTCCTTAGTACCTGGGGATTTTGTCTCCTAAGTATTCCTCGTATCACTGATACTCAATATATACTTGACCTCCACATTTGATTTTCATTATCTCTAAAGGATCACATACTACTTCTAGTGCTTTGACAAATACAGTGACTAATTAAAATTGGTTTAAAAGTACTTGACAATCTGTGTTCTTACAACAAAACGCATTTATTTCTGCAACATTTACCAAAACAAGAGTGCAAACCAAATCCCTCAGTGTTTTCCTTAGCTAATTTCATTTTTTTTAAAAGATTTTTTATTTATTTATTCATAGACACACAGAGAGGCAGAGACACAGGCAGAGGGAGAAGCAGGCTCCATGCAGGGAGCCCGATGCGGGACTTGATCCCGGGTCTCCAGGATCACACCCAGGCTGCAGGTGGTGCCAAATCGCTGCGCCACCAGGGCTGCCCCTCCTTAGCTAATTTCAATTCAGCCAAGATTCAAGAATCTACTACGTATAAGCACTACAGTGACAGGGGACAAATGAGCTTCATCTTGAGGGACGTTTCTGATCCATTAGCAGAAGGTGCCTTTGGGGCCTTGAGTTGATGAATCATCAAAGGCATCATTTGTGTAATGAGTAATATCTGTCATTGATGGGGAAACACATGTAATCCATTTGCCATGTGTGATTTTAAGGAAGTGCACTGATTTTCAAATAAAGTTAACACTCGATTCTCTAATATTTAAACAGAGGAAAGAGAATCTTCATATAAAAGGAAATGGAGTTGGATGGTGTCACCTGTACTCTTGGCCTGCAAGGTGCACCTTCTCCATGGGAACCGCTGGCCCGGCCACCATCTTGCTTTGCCTGCCCCTGTGGTGTTCCGCTGCTTTGCCCTCGAGCTGCTGGTGGATCTTGCTTCTGCAGAAGTGCTGTCCCTACGACCATGCTCCCCAGTGCTATGGTAGACACTACACTTTGAAATTTGACTCCTCATACTCTACACTCAGTCTTATGGTCCCCCTTAGTCCAAAGCAGGACCTTGATCATTCACAGAGCTTCTCTTTTCTGTTGAGAGGGTTTCCACTACCGGCGAACTGAAATTTATACCTGCTAGGCAAGCGTACAGGCAACTGCAACTCTAGTAACGTACCAGGGCTTCTGTTCCATTGTACGGCGTCAAAGTGAAAGCATTTGCAAAAAAGCGAAGCTGAGGAAAAGAAACGAACAGTCATTTTTTGTGGTGATTTAGAACAGTCACAAAAGCGACATTAAAAGAAGACATTCATTTCTTGTCATAGAACATTTCTTAAGTACTAAAAAATAAAGAAGTCTAAAAAAGAAATCTCACAATCTCTGTCGCTCCGAGCCAACCATTTTTAACAGGGAGGCATATTTCCTTCTCATTTTTTTCCTATACCTGCCATAATGGAGGGACAATTTTTTCCAGAGCTCTGCAAGAGAGAAATGTCTCCTATGAGGGGCATTTTCTAACGTGTGCTGGAGGAACACTGGTCCTGCAAGACACTCAAAACATTAACAAACGAGCAAAAACACGGTTCTGTGGTCATACCGTGCTCAACCATCCCCTTCTGGGGAACTTTTAATGCATATGACCACTCTGAAAGCTCAGAGACACCCAGTTTAATATCCCTTGATGCAGGTTTCTAAAAATGATGTCATCCTGGTACCCTCGGGAGCTACAGTGCATGATCAAAGGCACATCCCTGTAAAGAGAAGCGGGTGTGCAGGTGGTGAGGCAGCAGGGCCCCAGGGAGTGCGAAGCAGGGGTGACTGGACTGAGGAACTTCAAAAACCTCAAATGAAATGAAACTCTGCCACCTTCTGGTTCAATTTCTTAAATCCGTTCCCAACCCTCAAGCGTGTCACGTTGGCCGCACGCGGAAGAGCGGAAGCAAACCAAGAACGGAGCGTTCACACTCACCAGCCATATGATTGGCAGCAGCAGCGTCCACACCAAGGGAGGGAGAATCCCGTAGGTCATGTTGGTCACCATCGTACCCGGGCACACCACGCTGGAGTACAGACCCTGGCAGCACGGAGAGGACCAAGAAGAGGACTCAAACTCAGTGTGTACTGAGCCAGGCCACCAGGACGCGTGTGAGTAAAGAGGGCGTGCAGATGAGCCAGGACGCCAGGGCACGAAGCACAGATGCTCTGGGCTGCCCCAAGCTGCGCGAGCCACTCGGTGAGAGAGTCACGCACGGAGGACTCACTATGAGAAGCGCTGAGGATGCAAAAATTAGTAAGACAAGATCTCTGTTCTCAAGAAACTCACAGTACACAGAATGACCGAGCTTGAAGCTGGAAGAGAAAAGTAGGATCCGGTCACTGGAGTTTCCCATGTATTGGCTTAATTTAAGAACGGTTTATGAATCATAGTAAGCACTTAAGAAAAAAAAAAAGGACATATACGGGGGCATCTGGGTCGCAGGCAGTTGAGCATCCAAGCTCCTGGTTTCGGCTCAGGTCACGATCTCAGGGTCAGGAGATCGAGCCCTGCGTTGGGCTCCGTGCTCAGCAGGGAGTCTGCTTAAGACTCTCTCTCAGGCAGCCCGGGTGGCCCAGCGGTTTAGCACCTGCCTTCGGTCCAGGGCGTGATCCTGGAGTCCCAGGATTGAGTCCCACATCGGGCTCCCTGCATGGAGCCTGCTTCTCCCTCTGCCTGTGTCTCTGTCTCTCTCTTTCTCTCTCTGTGTCTGTCATGAATAAATAAATAAAATCTTAAAAAAAAAAAAAAAAGACTCTCTCTCTCCTTCTGCCCCTCCCTGCTGCTCTCTCTCTAAAATAAATCTTTAAAAAAAAAAAATACATATACAGTACAGTCTCTGCCTTCAAGAAGTTTCTGATCTAGTAAATACGACAGCTAGACCTAAAGTCTCTGTCTGTCTCCCTGCAGTTCATTAGACCCACGCTGTAGCTTGAGGTGGGAGCTCCTGACACGAGAGGTGAATGAAGGGCTGCGTGTGGTTCCACAAGGACCCCCACCCCAACTGAAGAGCTCTACATCAGGTCCTTGGCCCAGGACTTGTCATTTTAGAAAGATCTGCCCTAGAAAGAGGGCCCAACTACCACAGAGCGTGTGTTACCAGGAAGGGCCCTGTGTGGGCTTTACTAATCCTTGGACCACTGGGATTTGTTGTACTAGTTTATTTAGTTAGATTTTCACTTTTTCTTTTTTTTTTTTTAAACATTTTATTTATTCACGAGAGACACAGAGAGAAAGAGGCAGAGACACAGGCAGAGGGAGAAGCAGGCTCCATGCAGGGAGCCCGACGTGGGACTCGATCCCAGTACCCCAGGATCACACCCTGGGCCACAGGCAGATGTTCAACCACTGAGCCACCCAGGTGTGCCCCAATTTTTACTACATTTTACCTTACGTAGCTATTGACTATTTTAACTCTTATTTCTACTACTTTTAAGTCTCTCTTCCTAAGAGCCAAGGAGGAAAAGCTGTGGGCTGAAAACCAATCACACAGATTTTAGGAGACAGCACCATTTGCTAAATCTCCCTTCTTGTAAAAGATGAAATCCCGAAGCTTACTTGACAACAAAACTTGAGTAAAGTCCCAAAGCATTTCATAAAAAGAGAAGCTAATCCACCCTGACCTTGTGCCCACAAGAGAGCTTCCAGAGAACAAGCAGTTGTGACAACTTTTTAAATATCTCAAGAAACCTCAGAAGGAAGCTAACAACTGGACAAACACACTGAACTCAAATAATAACAATGACAGTAATAATAATGATGATGATGATGATAGCCGACATAAACACACACAAGCTCATGCACACTCGTGCACAGACCACATGCCTTCCATACACACATGACGCCTACACACATGCAGACAGCACATGTACAATCACATCACACACACGCACACACATTCTGAGACCTCTAGCTCCTGGGAGTGCTCCACACCACCCCCCTCATTCAACCCTCCCAACAGACCTGCGAGACAGGCACTATTTTCATCCCTATTTTTCAGATGAGGAACCTGAGGCGTTGGGAGAAGATACAATTTGTCTAAGGATTCAAATCCAGTTCTGGGAGATACTCTCAGCTTCTACTCTTAGACCACCCTCCTTTCTAAGAGGCATGTTTCCAGGAGATTTCGTTCTAATCTGATAGGGGATCCATTCCCGGATACGCCAGGATTGTGACTGTGTCCAAAGCATCACCAGAGAAGGTCCCGCAAGGGCAGACAGCTTCTCGGTCATCTTTTTATTTCTCCTTTCTCTCCAACCCCAAGCCTGGCCCGAAGCCCTGAAGATGGTAAGCATTCTGTAAGTATTAGCAGGATTAAATTTCTCCCCAGTCCCACCCTCAAATAGCAGAGTCAAAGAAAACCAAGGAAAATGCCCCGAGAAAAACTAGAGATTTTCAGTTAAGGTTTTGGACCTGAGCAGGAGAGGTATCCAGGGCAGCTACTGTAAGCTCCAGACCCCAGGGGCCACAGGGAGCCCACATAACTGCCAAAGGCCACCTTCTCCATAGAAACAGTCCCAAAAGTTGGAGTCTGCACAGACAGGCCTGTGGAGTGAGTCTCACCAAAGATCACCACTACCCAGGAGGCTTGGCTACTCCTGATGGTCCTCTAGTGCCTGACGTGATAAACACTAGGACATGGCACAGCTTAGTGGGAAACGTCTGACAGTCAGACTGCCCGGGCTCAAGTCTGAGCTTGACCACTAACCAGCCGTGTGACCTCTGGGTACCTCATGTCACCCGACTGTGGTGTCCTCACATGAAACTGGGAACACTCAGGCCTAGCCTCGCTGTGACAGGAGGGGCACTGAGTGACGTACACAGGGAAGGAGTACAGTATCTCAGACCCAGTAAGTACTGCCATCATCAATAATGTCATTCTGTTCATAAATTATAGCTCGTGAAGAGGTACGGAAGGGCAAACGAAACCACACGTACCTAAAAGGTCAGGAGCTAATTATCTCTGCCCCAAAACTTTTAGGCACGCCAACTGCCAATCTTATTCACATCTTATCTTGTCCTCAGAGCAATCCTGCTCAAGAAACGATACTGCGTCTTCTAAATGATGACAGTTCATGGAAAGCCAACCCCATTACTAGGAAGTCAACCATAGCTGGGAAACCACTGCCCTGCCATTCCCATCACCGGGACAGGCCTCACCCGTGGGTTGAAGTTCCGGTTCAGCGCCACACTCAGCAGGTCAACTGCATATTTGGAGGAGCTGTAAGGCTCCTGGCCTCTGCTGTGCTGGATGTCCTCAAGGTGGAAATTAGATTTCCTTGCATTGCGAGACGATGTCCAGATGAGCTGGGAGGGACTGTCCCTGTGACAGAGAAGAGGTTCCAGTTCCTGAATCTGAATGAGATTAAAAAAAGGAACAAAAAAAAAAAAAAAAAAAAAAAAAAGATCAAAATCTACTGGAGGAGTACAGGTATCAGCTGTGAAACCATTGTCCGTGTACCCTGGAAGCAAACCGGTATGTCATCACTGACGGGGCTACTCTGGACGTGTGAGAGGAGGCTGGAACGACCCACGTGAGATGAGTTAGAGTTAGAGACATCTGGAACCGATGTTTAGCTTCATAAAGATGGATGCATATAAAGATATTTATAGGCACTTACATATACATGGATGACCCTGCGTGTTTATCTCTCTGCTCTGTTAGCCTAGAATCTACTGATCCATCAATAGCAACAAGCACCCAGATCTTCGTTTTTAATACCATTGTCCAGTAAGAAGAACCAGATTTTGGGACACCTGGTGGCTCAGTTGGTTGAGCGTCCAACTCTTGATTTCAGCTCAGGTCATGATCTCAGGGTCCTGGGATGGAGCCCCACGTCAGGCTCCACAGCAGTGGAGAGTCTGCTTGAGGATTCTCTCCCTCTCCCTCTCTTCCTCCTCCTGCTCAAGCTCTCTGTCTCTCTCTAAAATAAATAAATCTAAAAAAAAAGCGGCACCAGATCTCCTTAGGGAAATGGCTGATTCTAGGAAATAAATCTGATGAGTCTGAACCATCTTGTAATGCCAGAAAGAACATGCTCAAAAAGAAAACCATGCGGATGAGGCTATACCAGAGAGATGCAGGATCCAACAGAAAGAGCCCTCAATGGCCTAAACTCAAATAACTGGGGAACGAAAATAAGTAGTATTTCCCCCATCCTTTTGTTTTTAAAAAGATTTTGTTTATTTATTTGTAAGAGACACACAGAGAGAGGCAGAGACACAGGCAGAGGGAGAAGCAGGCTCCATGCAGGGAGTCCTACGTGAGACTCAATTCCAGAACCCTGGGATGGTGACCTGAGCCAAAGGCAGACTCTGTCCACAACCACTGAGCCATGCAGGTGCCCCAATAAAGTAGTATTTCCAGCTCCAAGTAGAAAATACATATCCACAAGCCCATGGGAAGATGATAAGTGATTTTTGCAGCTTTACTGAGGTATACTTGACCAAGAAATGACTGAATGGAGCATCAGATGGAGAACAGACAATCTCTCTTGCAGAGAAATTCCAAACAATTCATGTAGCTAATGAAACCTTTGGGGCGTCAAACACAAACCCTTCAGTACGAGGTACACATAGAAGTCTCCTCCAGAGAATGCAATATGGAAAGGGAGAGAAAACCAAAAAAAAAGAGACTTTATAATGAAAAACCTGACAAACACTCCCTCGAGTCAGATGATCAAAGAGAACATCAATACCCACAAGTCACAGCAACAGCTGATGATGCCCTTGATGCGATGTGATGAGAATGGGACTTCACCTCTGTGGTCCTCCTCCCGCAGACACAGTACTCAAGTCTAACCATGAGGAAAACCTCGGACAAATCCCAACTGTCATCAAAAACAAGGAAATCTGAGAAACTGTCACAACCAAGGGGAGCCCAAGGAGACAGCCACTACATGTACTGTGGTACCCAAGAGGGGATCCTGGACGTGACAAAGGACATTAGGCAAAACTGAAGAAATCTGGATCAAGTTTAGAGTTTTGGTTAATAATAAGGCATCACTATTGGTTCTCAGATTGCGACAAATGTATCCCAATAATGTAAGAGGTTAGTAGCAGAGAAAACTGGGCCGGGCGGCAGGGGGTGGGCCATAGGAACTCTGCACTAGCTCTGCAACGAATCTGCAAATCTAAAACTATTCTATAACAAAAACCGTATTAGAGAAAAACGTAGAAAAGCTTCCAGATGCGCGCCCCATTTGCAATGAACAGATAAGTCAAATGCAGTCAGGATGAAATCAGTTTAACTGGTTCCTGGACAGTAATACTACACTGTGCTCGGGACTCCAGAGAAATTACCTCCACTCTTTGTAACAACCCTAAAGGTTTGGTCACGTCACCTATAATCAAACTGGGGACGGATGATCCATTTGCACAACGCATTTACACCGGAACCCAGAATCCAAGTTTGTATTCCAGGAGAAGTGGTAAGATTGTTAAATCGAACCTGAAGAGAGTGGGAAGTGCTCTACGCCTTCTGATTATTTTACTTGATAAATCACTTCCAAAACCCTTGCCGAGGGACACCTGGGTGGCTCAGTGGTTAAGTGTCTGCCTTTAGTCCAGGGTGTGATCCTGGAGTCCCAGAATCGAGTCCCATATCGGGCTCCCTGCATGGAGCCTGCTTCTCCCTCTGCCTGTGTCTCTGCTTCCCTCTTTCTCTCTCTGTGTCTCTCATGAATAAATAAATAAAATCTTTAAAAAAAAAAAAAACCTTGCCGATATGCCTACCAATACCAGGATACACATGGACAGGTCACGTCATCGGGACACCTGTGACCATTGTCCCCATGGCCACCACTGCCATTCCCCCAACCCAGATGACCCAAATACCTGATGTCCTGAACATTAATTTTTAGAAACTAGATTTATCATAAAATTAACAGACTAGTAATAATTATCTTCTTTTATTGCCAACTAATTTAATAATTCAAAGAGAAGGCAAAGAACGAGTATTATATTAAAAAGATAAAGGAAAAAGTAGATAATGGATCTGTGTAAAGGTATAAAGAAAGGCAAGAACTGAATCCCATTTTGACTTTACATTTTAATTGACTTTTGTCATTGAAAAAGTGACACCGTATTGTGTTAAATCAATAGCATGAAAGGTTATAGAATGAAACATGAAGCCCCCCCACCATGAACTGGCGCCCCAGTTCAAGGCAACCAGTGCTCCCAATTTCATCCGTATCATTCTAGAAATGTTATGTACGTTTATATACTCTATGTAAACATGTATCTTCTTCTGTTTCTACAAATGAGATCACACTATACATGCTGCACCCTGCCATTCCTTCTTCACGATAAAACGCGAGAGGCCGGGAGACCTGGGGGCTCAGTGGTTGAGCATCTGCCTTCGGCTCAGGGCATGATCCCATGGTCCCCAGATTGAGTCCCACATCAGGCTCCCTGCATGGAACCTGCTTCTCCCTCTCCCTCTGCCTCTCTCTCTCTGTCTCTCATGAATATATCAACAAAATATAAAATAAAAAAAATTAAAAAAAAAACCACAAGAGGCCATCGCATGTAAGTGCAAAACGTTTACCTCATTTCTTCTCATGGATCCATAATATTCCAACATCTGCCTCTATCTTCATTTACTCTAAATACGGGCAAGTACTCAAAGAGTTCCAACGTTAAGGGAAATTAAGCTGACAGTGGAGAAGAGTGCTGGTGAATACAGAGGCGTCAGAAATGCGGGTTCTGTGCAGGCCAACCCGGCAACAGGAGCTGATCCTCCAACACCGAGCAATTCTAGGCAACCAGCAACAAAGCCGGGCATTACTTAATCTAGGTATTAAGGCTGTCCTCTGGGTTACACATGAGGCAAGAATACGGAACAAGCCAGACAAACTACACAGCTCTTGTCTACGTGTACCTGTACGCCTGGAACTGTAACACATGGTACCGATGCCGAAGCATCAGAAACCAACATAATGATAAAAGACTAATTACAAATTTGCTGTTTAACAATGGCTTGCCCACCACCCCATCCTATCTGGCACCCAGCCCAGTTGCAAAGGCCGTTCAGAGCAGGACCCGTACTTTCTCACAGTTCTGCACGCTGTTTCTGAAGGCGCTTGTGTTTCCTTCTCACTCTGTCTCTGCCGTCTAGAGTTGATGTCAAAAGAAAAAAAAAAAAAAACAGAAAAAAACATATATATACATCGATACACTGCTTTAGCGAAGCAATGTTTTCATAGAGTGCAGGGATCATTCAATCCAAATACTCAAGCATCCAACGCTAGCCATAAGCTAACGAGCTGAGCAAACAGGCCCAGGACGAGGCCACACAAGCCTTTAGGGTTAGAGCACTAGAGTGAGCGAATTGGGCCCCGAGTCTCTTTACCAGAATAAAGTGGCCAAAGACGTTGGTTTCAAAGACCTCCTGGAGGCCATCGGCAGTGACTTTGTCTTCCTGGGTCAGCAATCCTTCAGCTGTGGAGAACATATGAATCACTTTTCTGAAACAGAAGACAATTGCATGCCTTTGAAAAGCTTCTTTAACTGAAGATACTGAAAAATAGTCCCTGCTGCTCTCCCCTGCCCCAAAACCACATTTTCCTTGATCCTATAATATCAAGAATAAAAATACCCATTTCTCAGATTGTGTTATTGTGAATCTATAAATACCATGCAAAAATGCTTCCTTCCCCACCTCCTACCCCCCACCCGCCCTGCCCCCCTGGCCCCGATTCAGAGAAGTATTCACGTTAGAAGTCAGACTACCAATAGGACCCTGGCTCAAAAAAACTGCTGCTGAAACTCTTCTCACTTTTTTCCATGTCATGTCGCAGATGAACCTCTCTGGGGGAAAAAGAGCCATGCCAAGGAGCAAAAGTCTTCCCCTGCACAAGCTGTTGGGTAACTGCCAAAGCTACACAGGTTGGTTTTTTTTACTGGGAATTCTTAAAGCACCGAGTGGATTAACACGGTGATTTGCTGTGAGATCAATTTAGTAGGTCAAGACCTGGGTGTGTGTGTGTGTGTGTGTGTGACGGAAGAGAAGTAAAACAAAAGTAGCAACGTAGGAAGGAGCATGCAGGAAGAGTGAGAATATCTACCTGTAAGTTTACTAAGTCACAGAGTAAGATTTAGTTCTTTTATTTTTAAAGATCTTATTTATTTGGCAGAGAGAGAGAGACGCGGAAGCAGGGGGAGAGGCAGAAGGGGAGGGAGAAGCAGCCTCGGCGCCAAGCAGAGAACTGGATGTGGGGCTCCATCCCAGGACCCCGGGATCATGACCTGAGCCGAAGGCGGACGCCCAGCCGACGGAGCCCCCAGGCGCCCCTAGATTCAGTTCTTACTGTGGGTCGTGGCCAGACCTTTCAGAAGCACGTCTGTGCTACCGCGTACTGAGACTCTCCCAGGGAGGCCTTTCCTTCGGCGCATTTCCCAGGCTACGGGGCAGAGCACCTGCCACAGCGCCAGGGGACGCTTCCAAAGCAGCCGTCCCGGGTACTGACAACCCTGGACAATCTCACCGACAGCTCTGCCAAATCCTGACATGACCCTGCTACGAGGCACATCCAGGCAGACCAAAAATGGACCCTCTGCAGCATGGAGCCACCTGGAATGTCCCGGAGACCTGGAGCACCCTAAGGCCCAGGACGTGCAGCGTTCTCCACAAAAGATGGGTGCTCTTCCTTCATGACGTGGCTGCAACACTTCCCGTCCTTATTCTTCTCACCCGGCCCTCAGCCCCCAACTTAACCTACCGAGGGCAAAACCAGGCAAAAAAAAAAAAAAAAAACACCCAAAACCAAAACCAAAACCTGACTCTTCCTACTCAGTTCATCTAGAAAATGGACATTACCTTGAAAAGAGGCCACAGAAAAGTGCTTTGATATTCAGCTGTGGATTGGGCATGATCCCAGCGTTCAGATAGACGTAGTCTAATCTCTGAAACCTGTGAGGAAAACAAGACCAGATTGTTCTTTTTCTCTAGAGCAACTGGAATAAAGAAGCCCTACGATGGACGGAAAAATGCTCTCTGCACCCAAATAGTGGCCACAGCCAGCTGAAGGGGATGCATGGCACATCCGCTGACACCGCTTCTTTCTCAATGGGGTTTCTCCAGCCACAGTAAACGGTAAATATTTGAGAATTTTTTTTTTTACAGTGGCTTCAAATAATTTGGGGAGCTATAATGGGCTTTGAAGTTACGTCTACTCAGATGGATACTCCTTCCAGCTTTGTCCTCCCAATTGACACTGCACACCTAATTACGTAACCCTCTGTCCATTAAACCCACTCTCTTTCTGGTCTTAGGACGTCTTCTACTTTTTTCTTAAGATTCACATCTTCCCTAGGGATAAGTAAAATATATGTAATATTCGTGATCGCCCAATCTGATCCATCAGTGCTGGAGGCTGAGTGTCAACGTATCTACTAAGGCAACAACAGAGCCAAGTGGAAACCCTCCACTCTTCACAGCCAGGTGCTCGGGAATCACAAAATGAAGAAAGCTCACAGGAAGACAATGACATGACAGATGCTGAATGGGGGAAGGCGCTCCTGGAAAGCTCCCTACAGGACATCTGTCATGGAGAGAACAGTGATGTGTAGACTTGTGAGAGCTTTTTCATTTTTAAACCTCCATAAGCCTTAATGTAGCGTATTCCTCTAGGGCCAAGCCTGCCCTCGTGATACAGGCACCGTGAATACTCACAAGATCTCCTACAATTCTACGCATTACACTGTCTCCGTGCCCTCTTCTGCATCGCCCAAGACCGTACGGGCCACAGTTACCTTAAAATACATCTACGTTACCAATACAGATTGCACGCAAACATCTCTTGATCATCCTATAAGTAATTAACAGCCAAATGACTCTAGTTACTAAACTTTCTGTTTAAAATGCTGATGTGGGGGATCCCTGGGTGGCTTAGCGGTTTAGCGCCTGCCTTCAGCCAGGGCGTGATCCTGGAGACCCGGGATCGGGTCCCGCAAAAGGCTCCCTGCATAGAGCCTGCTTCTCCCTCTGCCTGTGTCTCTGCCTCTGTCTCTTTCTCTGTATGTCTCATGAATAAATAAATAAAACCTAAATAAATAAGTAAAAGGAGAGACTTTTAAAAAAATTTAAAAAATAAAAAATAAAAAATAAAATGCTGATGTGTACTACTGGGCCATCCATGTAAGCGCCATGAAGTCATGCGGGCCCATCTATTCTTTTCTTTGAATTCATTTAGTTAACATATAGTGTATTATTAGCTTCAGGAGTAGAATTTAGTGATTCATCAGTTGCATATAGTACCCAGGGCTCATCCCATCACATGCCCTCCTTAGTGCCTGTCACCCAGTGACCCCATCCCCTCACCCACTTCCCTTCCAGCCACCCTCATTTTTTTTTCTAGAGTTAAGAGTCTCTTATGGTTTATCTCCCTCTCTGTTTTCATCCTATTTTATTTTTCCTTCCCTTCCCCTCCCTGTGTTCATGTTTTGTTTCTTAAATTCCACATACGAGTGAATTGTCTTTCTCTGACTGACTTATTTCACTTAGCATGAACCCTCTAGTTCCATCCACATCATGGCAAATGACAAGATTTCATTCTTTCTGATGGCTGAGTAATATTCCCTTGTATAGATACCACCTCTTCTTCATCTACTCATCTGTCGATGGACATCTGGGCTCTTTCTTTTTTTTTTTTTTTTTTTTTTTTTTTATGGTTTGGCTACTGTGGGCGTTGCTGCTATGAGCACTGGGGTGCAGGTGCCCCTTCGGGTCACTACATTTGTACTTTTGGGGTAAATTCCTAGTAGTGTAATTGCTGGGTCACAGGGTAGCCCTACTTTCAACTCTTTGAGGAACCTCCATGCTGTTTTCCAGAGCGGCTGCACCAGCTTGCATCCCCACCAGCAACGTGAGAGGGTTGCCCTTTCTCCACATCCTCGCTAACTTCTGTTGTTTCCTGACTTGTTCATTTTAACCATTCTGACGGGTGTGAGGTAGTTTCTCATCATGGTTCTGATTTGTACTTCCCTGATACTGAGTGATGTTGAGCATTTCTTCCTGCGTCTGTTGGCCTGGAATGGGCTATTCCTAACTGAGGATGAAGGTTCTTTTCTGCTAAATGAGGAAATATAACTAAATCTATACAAAACAGAAAGCCGGCTGGCTGAGGTTTGGGCAAAGGAATGCCTGAAACCTGATTTGAGCTCAAGACTTCTGTCCTGACTCTCGGGTTTTTACCTCAGTAAGGACATTTACTGTGTAGCTTCACAGACTCGGGAACTCATATTTGTGGAAGAGTAGGAGATATCAAACCTAGAAAATCTCCTTAGTTCTGTAGAAAGATAATGTGGCAGAAAATTCTAGGAGAAATGACATTTCACAAGAGGCTAAGGCTGAAACTAGAAGAGTGGGGTGAAGAAAACCGGCCCCACCTTTGCTTTATAACTTGTACATTTGGAACAGGAAAATGCAAATGGGCTAGCAGCCCCCATACATGAAACACGAAGTTGTATTCTTTAGGAAAATGCCTTTAAAAAAAAGGCCTTGTTTTCACTGAACCTCACTTTACTGTCCAAGAAAATAAAGCAGTTCTTGTTTCTTAAGGACTTCAATTACAAAAATGCTTGAAAATTAATTATTCTGCATACCCTTGGGGCTGAGTATGGACTAGTGCGGGGCTCTTGAGCTTTTTGGATCATAAATTCTCCCTAGAATTAAAAAAAAAACAAAAACAAAAACAAAAAAACAAACTATGCCCTCTTTCCCCAGGAAAAAATGCATTGTGCACCTATATGCAATTCTGTGTACACTCTCTAGGGAGTTAGACATCTAAAGACTCTATTCCTTCAGATGCCAAGTATTTCTCAAATGCCTATTACACGCCGATTACCACGCATATGCAAACACATCTTTACAGGCCTGTGGGGGGGGGGGGGAAATCTCTGAAGAAACGGGGTACCGATGGGGGTTCTAAGTCCAACCCGATCAATATCCCGTCCTACAACCTTCTCAGGCACCTGCCCAACCTACTTAGCAAAGTTGTACATGGAGGAAAGATGCAAAAGCCATATTCAGAAAGGAGTTACCATAATGTCCACACAACTAGCCATACATCAAGGTGCACTCAAATTAATCCTCATGAAATAAGCATGACTAGGACTGGGCGTGAAAATGCGCTACCGAGACACCACAGGTCACTCTAGAGCACAACTTCTCACACTGCACCTGTTTCTTTTCAGGCTTTTCTCTTTCTGATCTTATCCACTGCTGTGTCATGCGATCACGGGCGAGAAAAGCCACTAACCAGAGGTGTTACCTTTGCTTGAGCTCGCTGGAGGCCCGGATGACCGACTGCAGGTTGCTGACATCCACCTGCACGATGCTGACCTCGGCGGCGGGGTGAGAAGCCAGCAGATCAGCGCTGACAGCTTCCGCTTTGCTCACGTTCCTGCATGCCAAACACACGTGCAGCTCATCGTCCTCCTCCAGCAGCCGCTTGCAGAGCGCGAGGCCCACGCCACTGACAGGACAGTTCAGACAAGAACACGCATTAATGCCGACAGTGCCAAACGGAGGCATTGCTCTCTGGTTCGGAAAACCACCTCTGCCAACGTGGGCTCCGGTGCAGGGCCCAGGCAGAGAAAAAAGACTCAAAGGTTTTTTTAAAAGAAGGGACAACCCCCCCACCCCAACTTGAATAGTCAGTCACGTGCTCAGGATGCTGTCCAGTTTGTGTTTCTCTCATTTTGCAAAAAGCGCACTGCGCGCAGAGCTGTCTTTTCATCGGCGGGCACCCACCCGGCGCTTTTCATTTTGTACCTGTTAGGACACTCGGGAGAGTGATTCAGTCTGTCACCAGCGAGAGCTGAACAGAGCATCGTGGTGGCTGTTTGCTGGGTTGCTCAAGGGCAGGGGCTCTACTACCTGTTGGCATCGCTGCCACCATCCTGAGCAAGAGCAAGAGCCAATCCCAGTAAGGAACAGATGGCTCTTTACCTAACACAGCAGGAGGCAGGTCCCCCTCAGTAAGGACAAATAACCCCTGCTGCCACTTCCTAATTGAAGACTCCACTGATTAAGCAGCAGGTAAGGAGAGGAAATAGGAGATGGCGCCTAGGAAGGGGGGGCGGGCAGGGCACAGGTCAAAGACAGATGAACCACTTCAGGAACGGCATCTGCAAGTGCATGGGGATTGAGGGCACCAGGCAGACCAGCTGGGCAGGGCTGCACCCCAAGCCGGGGCCGTCCCAGCAGAGCACCAAATACATGCACGTTTATTCCTCCTCCCTGAGCAGAGTGGGTCCTTACGATGAACATCCAATGGCATCCATCACCATATCCGCACAACAAAGAAACACACCAAAACAGCTCTGAGTTGCCTCCAGGCCTTGGGCTCCTGCAGCACCAGGTGGGGGGTTCAGGGCACCCAGGGGAGGACACTCACAGACACCTGCGCCTGCGCCGCTGGCTCAGCTGAGGGGGGTGTGGCTAGGGCACGTCTGATGGGATGACACTGGACCCATCCTCTCTGCCTTAATCCCTCAAGACCTCCCCCTGCAACAGGCATGCAAACAGAATGGTTTGATGGTTTGATGGGTGTCATCCTGCCCGCGATCTTCACAGAAGAGGCTGAGTCCACAGGGACAGCCCCGGAACAATTAGGAAGCGGCAGCAGGGGTTATTTGCACTCTTCCCACGTCTTATCAGGTGGAGGGTGATTTTTATTTTTTATGATTTTTATTTATGCATGAGAGACACAGAGAGAGAGAGAGGCAGGGACACAGAGGGAGAAGCAGGCTCCATGCAGGGAACCCGATGCGGGACTCGATCCGGGGACCCCGGGGTCACGGCCTGGGCCAGCCAGGCGGCCCGGAGGGTCACTAAGATGTGTCGCGGGGTCTGCTCCGGGCTGTCTGCAACGACACCCCCGCCCCCTGGGGCCCCCGACCGCCGAGGGCGCCTCACCTGCTGGCCCCGGTGACCAACACCACCTTCCGCATGGCCTCCCGCCGCCGCCGCCGCCGTCTCCGCCTCCCTCCCGGGCAGCGGAGGCCGGCGCCCGCCGAGGCCACGCCCACGATGCCGCCACCGTCCAATCAGCGCCCGCCGGGTCCCTGACGTCACGGCCTCCGCGCTGGGCCCTCCAATCGCGGCCCGCGCTGCGCTCCGGGGGCCGGGGCCGGCGTGGGGTGACCTAGGCCGAGGGGCGGGGCCGCGCCCGGGCCAATCCGGAGAGTCCGGCCCGAGGGCGCAGGTGTCCCCGGGCGCCGCCCCTCCCGCACCTGCGGCTCGCGGTCCAGGTGCTCCCTGCGGCGGGCGCGGGGCTCGGGGGCGCGCGGGGCGTCTCCGCCTGCAAACGCCTCGGCCTGGGGGGAAGGGCTTGGGCCTAGGAACGAACGGTTTGGGTATCGTCGACCTTGTTTTCCACTCCTTTTTTGGAACCGTGGCTCTAGGAACACGGGAGCTGTAGCGCTTTACGGGCCGGCTTCTGGTGACCCCAGACCTGCTCTTTCTCTTTAAAAAAAAAAAAAAAAAAAAATCGCCTTTGGAGAAATGAACATGGATTTCAGTAAAACGTGTCTGTAGAATCACGCTTGAATTTACCAATTTTCAAAATTTGGAACATGGCATGAATCAGAGTGTCCAAGAACTTCATAGGACATTATGGGCGCTGTACTGGAAGCTCCTACTTCAGTGTTTCTCAAACTCCGTGGTAAAGGGCCCCTTATGGTTTTCCAAGCCATCCCAGATGGGTACTTTTGGAAACTATGGTAACAATGGATTATTAGAAAAATGAAATAAAAAGGGAAGGATGCAAAGCACAAGCCCCATTTTTATTATTATTATTATTATTATTATTATTATTATTATTATTATTACTAGATTCAACATGTAAAAGGATCTTCAGCCAAACTGCTATTGACGTTTCTAAGGCCTATTCTAGGTTTCTGTATGTGTCCTGAACTCCACGCACCATGTGCCCGACTCTAGGGAACACACTTTAATCTACTTCATGGCCTCTTTCAGAGTTTCAATTATTTATGCCCAGCAATGAGCCCTGAGCAACGGGAGACTGAGAGCATTTACACTGGCTTCTGAAATCATAGAGGTCTTGATTAATTTGATATTGTAACAGCACTCCAACTTGCTTCTAGCTCACGCGCTCCCTGCTTGCTGACCTAAGTCCCTTGGTCTGCAGCAGAACTAACCTACTTTCCTTGAAATCTGCAGACCACTGGCCTTAAGGGAACCAAACTTCCCCAGAAGATAAGATCTGACTACATAGATTCAAAAACAGCTGCCGTGTATACTGGCAGGTCTGTTCAGGGTCATGGCAACATTCAATTAACCACCTGGGCTGGAGCTTCTCCTCCGTACAGCCCACCCCTCCCTCCTCCCATGCCTTCCCCTTTAAAACCCTCTACCTTTGCCTGGATGGGAAAATGGTCTTTGGAGAATCTAGTCCACCATCATCCCGGGTTGCTGGCTTCCTGAATAAAGCAAACTGTGCTTTCTCACTGTCACGTGTCTCTCGAGTGTTGATTTCCACAGGTAAGCAGCCGAACCTGAGTTCAGAACTGGTTCTCTGTCCAGTAACAATATTGACTACTGTAGTGATCTTATACCATAAAATCGTATTCAAAAAATAAATCCAGTTACTTGAATATTAGATTCCCAAAACATTAAAATGTCTTTATTGTCATCTGGATGGAACTCAGCTCCTACCTTTATGACACTTTCCACCATTCTAAAGAGACCACGCTTTAACAATATTTTCTGGGAGTTCTAGAATAAAATTAACCCCAATCTTTACAGTCTAGACCCAAAGGCTCCTTTTAAAATGTTCTAGGGCTCAGAAGTGACACATAAAAGGAATAAGATTGTGGGGCTATTCTATGAAAAACTCATTCCTATAAAGACAGAGAAGGGCCTGGGCTCCTGGAGAGTCAGAATCATCACGATCTTGGGATGACAACCAGTGTAGGACCCACTACAGGGAGCCCAAAGCAAGAACGGCAGTTTCCTACTAGCATGATGTCCATCCAATCCAAGCGAGGAAACCTTGGGCTTTGCTTCCCTCTTTCAATTCAGGTTGGACCTTTCAAGGTCCTTCAACCTTCACGAGATGGGATGAACCACTAGGGGTGCTAGAGAGACCAGGAGAACAGAAATCTGTTGCAACAGATGTCATTGGACTTTGTATTTTAAAAATATTTTATCACACGTAGGATATGTCAGTAACTGTATAATATACAGTGTATTCATAGGTAAGTATTGCTTTCATCATCCTGAACTAGTCATCTTGAGTTTATGCTGTTCCTGGGCTGTTTTCCTGGAAAAAGAAGAAAAAATTGGTACACAAAGATCCCATTTATCCCTGGCAACGCTTGGCCCCTTGAACAGAATAGTAAATGTAGGGACGCCTGGGTGGCTCAGCGGTTGAGAGCCTGCCTTCGGCTCAGGGTGTGATCCCAGAGTCCCGGGATCGAGTCCTACATCGTGCTCCTTCAGGAAGCCTGCTTCTCTCTGCCTGTGTCTCTGCCTCTCTCTCTGTGTCTCTTATTATTTATAAATAAATATATAAATCTTTAAAAAAAATAGTAAATGTAGCGCTTCCACCTTTGACTATTTACTACCTTATAAAATAAATTTGCCTCTACCGTAAATGCTGAAAGTGATTTCTGGCTCTTTTGGTGGTGCCCAACATAGTCCTTAGGTAGACAAAGATGAGTAAAGGTACCTTTAGCACCCATGACTGACATCTATTTTGGGTCCCTAGAAACCTCTCCAGAATTGACTTGCCTCTGTTTTACAAACAGGGGCAAAAGAACAGCTGCCAGCGGGGCCACGTAGCTTTTCTTGTGGGTAGCTTTCATCCGTCTCCTCTTCAAATCACTACACATTCAGCCTGGCCCAAACCTACTTCAAGCGTGGGATTTCACCCATTTCATCAGATAGGAAGTGGTAAGTATGTGCCTTATACATAAGCAGCTATTCAGTGTGACTCAAGACCAGAAGGTAAGTGTGCATGCTTCTTTCTCAAATACAAAGTGAACATAAAAGTATAATTGGCACTAAATGATAACAAATCACTCAGATACATGCATAGTACATATATGCCATATCCTGTGCAAATACATCTCACTCGCACCTTCCTCTAAAGCTTGAAGCAGGTGTTAACAGTAGAACTGTGCCTCTCTGAACACCTCTGTTGTTCCTGTTTTCTTTTTCTCTCTTTTGTCTTCAACCCCACTCCCACCATATAGATACTTGAATCCCTGGCCTTTAGCCCTGACTCTGGGGGGGTCAGAGTGTGCATTTGTGAATTATTGTCCTCTGAGTATTCTCTGAAAACTTTTATCCATTTTCTTATCATGGCCATTGCTGAAATAATATATAATTATTCAGAAAATTAAAAGTATGAATTTATTTTTCAGTGACCAAGTGAGAAATATGGTTGTTGTTTTTCTTTTTTCTTTTCTTTTCTTTTCTTTTCTTTTCTTTCTTTTTTGCGGGGGTGGGGGTGCCGGTTCATCTTAATTTCTCCTGTGAAGACGGAGTCTGTATTCCGGTTGTTCATAGTTTTTGTTATTTTTTATATGCCTGGGTGGTCTTGAGGCAGATTATATTTGGATTTAGAAGAGATCTCTATGTATCAAACAAGACCACTCTGTAACAACAACAATAAAGCATCTGCAGTTAATTCTGGACTGGATTCTCCAAAACTGGACTAATGTGACAACACAAAGTCCCAATTTCTAGTATGTTTGGATGTGCCAGAGACCAAGATGCTTTTCCTCCAATAAACAGTCAAGTAATATGTGAGAGGCCTGTGTAAGCAACCCTCTGTTGGATATCCCCCCACAAACAGGCACACCCTTGGCTTCCCCTACCTCCCCCCACCACCCCATCACTTCTCCAGGAAGACCGTAAGGAGTAGGTAAGAAAGCCCAGAACTGGTGCTGTTGACACAGAAAGAAGGATCCATCAGTAGCATATTTCTTTAATCATTGTTATTTACAATTTATCATCTGACAGACTTACAGAGAATAAATAAAGAAAAGAAAATATACAATTGGTATCTTGTTCCTTTTTCTAATACAGAGAACTTTTACGTGTTCTATTTGGGAATGACTATGATAGTTTTAAGCAGGGATCGATCAGTTTGCTCTTTACCCCTTGACAAGACACATCATCCTCCCAAGCCCACAAAACTGAGGCCCAGATATTCCCTCCTCGGAGGAAGAGCGAGCCCTGTTGGTTCGGAAACTCAGTCCTCAGGAAAAGTTGCCAGACGACCGGGGAGAAGAACAGGATATCATGAGTAGTAAAGGACATAAAATGAACAGGCTAGGTTACAAACTCTTGGTGTGCTTGCAGGAACCCTACCCAATTCCAACTAATTCTAAGCCTCTTTGCAAGAAAACAGGTTTTCATGCAAAGTGATCGCCTTATCACATTGTGCTTTCCCTTGAGCCTCTTTGCAGATTCTTCCTTCGTATGCTTTTGTGCATGTTGGTAAGCAGAGCCTAGCTGGGGACTCTGATCCTTCGCCCTTAGAGGTTCTCGACAGGTGTCTGCTGGAGAAACCAAAAAGTTTGTTTCAAATAGGTTGGGTTTGGGACCAGAGTCCCTCCCTGCTCTTGTTGGGGGTAGGGGGTGCCTTGTAGAGAACTGCCTTGCACTGCTGTCTAAATAACCCCAAAGAATGAGATATCTCCAAACATCTATTTCATCCTTAGAAAATATACAAATGGAGAATGTACTTCACCAGGTACGAGCCTGGGCACTTTTCTCTCTTTCTTCATTTGAAAATAAGCCCCCGGCATTATAGCAAAGCAGTTCTCCCTAAATTCACCCCACTTAGACTAGATGACAAGTTTCAGCTTCTGACTTTTATTCATTCAAGAAACAACACTCAGCAGATACCTCCTGAGTGCTCGCTATGTGTCTGGAACTTGACAGGACATGCGGTAGGCAGTGTGAACCCAGTAACCACCTTGTGACCCAGTAAGGGGGGAGGTGGAAGATTCCTGCACAAAACCCACAGCTCCTTCATAGTAAATGTACTATGAAGTGTACTATGAAACACTAAGCAACCCCACCCCTGAGGTTGCTTCTGTGTTTACATTTAGTTTGGTCCAATGTAGCCGTTATTCCATTTAAAAATGGATATTTAGCCAAATGGAAGGTCTCTGCTATTCCAAACGTTGTGTTTCATCACACGCTGGGGGATCCGATGCCATTGTACTCTATTCCTCCCACAAGGCAGCGTTGGTGCCATTAACTAAGTGCCACCCAGCTCTTGACCAAAATACTGGGTGAACCCAAAGCCCCCTGCCTGCCACCACTACAGATCCTACTCACTTATAGGAACAGCAAGAACCATCTAGAATGCCCCACACCTGATTCTCTAGCCAGCAAGCTACGTGCAGATCTCACTGTCTCTTGTGGTTCCAAATCCAAAGCCAAACTAGTCAGAAAAATGTGGAAGCAGTCTAGGCAGGATTTTGCTCATTGATAGGGAACAGATTGATTTGTTTTACTCTCTTTAGAATTTTGTAGAATTATACCCAGATAGTATTTTTCCTGCTGCATCCAAGCCAGACCAGGTTACAAATCAGAAAGGGATGAAGTATCCAGAAACTAAATAAATGCATGTTAAAACAAACAAACAGTAAGTGGTGAAATCTGAGTGAGGTCTTCTGTTTAGTTAATAGCGTTTCAAATGTCAACTTTCTGATTCTGAAAACAGACCATGATTATGTAAGATGTTATCAATGGGCGTTCGGGGAAGGCCGCTCTACTACTTTCCCAACGTCTTGTGAGTCTTAAAGTATTTCAAAATAACAAGTTTTAAAAAGAGAGAGAGACACAGCAAGTAAATAATTACCCACCACTTGTCTGCCACCAGGCAACACAGCTAATTGTGCCAGAGAACTCAAAATGCCAGAAATCCAATCACCATTTACCATTCTGGTGTCTTTCCATCTTGATTCAGCATTCCAAGACATTTGCCGAGTGGAAAAGACATTCATCTGTTTCTATAAAAATGTTAAATTTCAATTCAGAAGGATCTCCCAGCATAAAGCAGGATCTGCAACTTCCAGAGATATTCCGGGGCCTACCAAAGTACTGCCAGAGGTCAGAGCCTTGCTGAAAAGACCAAGATGGCAGGTATATAAATGCAAGTTCAGATCAAAGACTTAAGAGCCAAATGTTGGAGTAACCAAAGCCCTAACTCTATGTCTCTTCTTCTTCTTTTTTTTTTTTTTTTTTCAATCTTGGGCAAAACAGATGCTGTTCTGTTTTAGAATATTTCCTTGGAACATCTCATCCCTCCCTCTTGCAGACACTCCCCTTCTTCTGTTCCCCTTTACTCAAAACACATGGCTCAGCCCCACATCATGGCTTTCTTGTGGGAAGTCTGGATGGAACTAGGAAAACACATGGCTCCAATGTGCCACATACCTCGTTGTGTAGATCTCAAACAAGACTTGGTCTCGTCTAACTTCAGCCCTTGTTTCAATGTTTCCCGGTGGCCCTTCTGGGCACAGCAATGACAGGCATTATTTAAAATGGATTTGGTTGGCAGAAGGAAGGGAAGGGGGGAGAAGAGACCCATGAGATGCCATAAATACCCTATTTCTAGGTCCTCGTGTCCAAAGTGGCACTTGGGAAACACAGTGCAGTTCAGGCTAGGAGTTGGTTCCCTCTCAGTACCAGTATCCCCAGCTCGCAGGGGCCCGGCATCCGCAGACACCCTCACACCCCCCTTCCCCGCCTCCGCTGAAATGAGAAGACCTTCCCCCAACGGTTGCTTGCCTGTTTCTCTAAGGACTTGCCTTTTCTGAAAACTCCCTTCCTTTCCATACATTGTACCTGACTTTTCATTTCTTAATACTTATAAAATCTCTGTCATCCAGAACCTCTTTCTCTATACATATTCAACCTTTATCTTTGAGACACTTACTTGTCCTGCCCGCTCTCGGATCTCTCTCCAGAGATGTGCTCTCCTGCTTCGGCGCCACCTGTTTCTACCTCGCTGCCCAGGGCACCCTGGGTCCCTCCCAGGTACTCCCCAGACCCTTCTCTGTCCTCCCCACCAGCCTCCCCACTCCGGCACCTGTGCACTCATCTCCTCATTTCCGACTCCACTTCCCTATGATGCTCTCTGCGATACTGTCCCGTGCACTTGCAAGTGACCTTTCCACAGCATGAAAGCCACGTGCCCCCCGCCCCGTGCCTCGCTCCACTCCAGATCTCTGCTGACCACGTGTGTGTCTGGACCACGCATCAAGCTTGGGACCTAGTTATCAGCACATTAACCAGCAAAAGTATGAATTTAAATCTGGCGATCCGACACCATGATCTGGACATAAACTTTTCCACTTATGTCATGCAGAGGAGGACTCCCTACAAACGTAACAAAGCCCCGTGGTTTCCTGTCCCTCTTCCTAGGTCCTTTTCTAAAGATGCCCAGCTAGCATTCCTCTCATCGGGGTTTGAACTGCTTTTAACTTCTACGTACTAGGCCTTCTTCTCCATGTCCCGTGTTGGGTCTCTTCGGTCTGTAGGGCGAGGCTCTGTGGGTGCAACCAGGTGAGAAGCTAGACCTGTGTCTGTGCTGGAAGACGAGCTTCCTCCTCCCAGGACGGGGCAGCTGTACCTGCCAAAGCAGGCCTGCCAGCCACTTGCAGCATGTTGCTCTGTGACTCGAGGCGACGAAAATCCAGACACATTAAGTTCATTTTCAAGATGATTGGGTTACTATTTTTTTTTTATGGGATCATGGAAGGCAGTGCATCGAGGCAGAAGGGTAAAAAGAAAGAAGTGGAGAGATGAGGCAAAGATGGGGACATGATGCTGTTACTTCTTGTCACACAGAGAAGCCGTGGGCAGGGTCTGCACGTCGCCCTCCCGGACGCATGGTTGTGCAGGAGAACAGCCCGCTGGCCTGATTTCACGGCCCTTTAATTCTACTGAAGTCGGGTGCCCGGATGCAGCACAACTTCTGGGTGTGTCTGTGACGGTGTTTCCAGGTGACGGGAGCGTGGGAACTGGAGCACTGAGTGCAGCACCTTGCCCTCCCCCTCTCCTGTGCTGGGGGGACCTCATCAAATCCACGGGAGAATGGGGAAAGGATGAATCAGATGGAGGAAGGGGGGCTCTATCCTTGCTCCCTGACTGCCGAGCTAGGACACCAGTCTCCCGGCCTGTCTCTCAAAAGCACACCACCCCCAGCTTCCCCGGGGCTGCAGCTTCAGGCAGCCGATGCTGAGCTTCGGAGGCTCCACAACCACGTGGGCCAATCCCTTATAATAAATTATATATATTTATGTCTGTACTTAATTGATTCTGTGTCTCTAGAGAATTCTCCAATACATGAGGTTAATTAGCACTGGTCTTGAAAGCAGAGTATCCGGTATAAGAACCTGTCCGGCCTGGCACACATCAAATGAGATTATGTCTGTAGAAAGGCCTGGTACACTTTAAGGCACTGTCCACGTGGCAGCTGATGCTGTCGCTATTGCAGTAGTTCCCCCCATTATTCCTTCTGCTGAGCACGATCTTCAGAGCAGGAGACACAGTCAGGTAAGGGAATCTGCATCACCTGTTGATCCAGTTGTCCAGACACCCCTGCTCATATCAGGACTGGGAGAGGCTTCAAGTCCGTCTAATCCAATTTCCTCATCTTACGGACAGGGAAACCGAAGTCTGGAAAGACTAAAGGGACTTGTCCAAGGTGACATGCTGGGCTTGAGGCAGAAGTAGGATCAAAGCTCCCAAACCGATGCTCTCCTGACCCCCAAACCAACCATCTCCACAGAATTAGTCCCGGGAGAGACTGGAACCCAGAGACAAAGGACAGCGGTGGGGGAAGGTATTTGCTAGGGTCACCCGATGATCTGGGGAATTGGGGAACTTTGCCTCCGCTGTCACCTGGAGCGATGCTTGAGGGCTGAACAGGGGAGAAATCTCAAGTCCCCGAACGGCCGTGACAAGGGGAACCAGGCAAGGGCTCCAGCAGCAGACCCAAGGACTCAAGACCATTAAGACTATTACTTCTGAGCTCGGGAAGTTTATTCTGTAACCTTTTCTTGTTCTCCTCTGTGGGAGTTGAGAAGCCCCCCCTTCCTGCTTCCACTACATCTGAGCCCTTGGGAAGCATAAAGCTCACAATCTCTTCCGAGGGGACTCTTAAATGACAGCGTATGTTTCCAGGAATTCTCACCCGGACCTTCCCGATTTCTCTCCTGCTGCTCACACCATCCCTGAGGCCAGAGCGTCTGTACGGAGCAGCAGCAGTGAATGACTTCCCTCTCGGGCTCTCCCCGTCCCATTCTGAAATCAAGGGCTCCTAGGGTTAGAAGGACATTAAATGTCATCTCCTACAACCATTTACCTCGTGTTTGAAAGCCTACACCTCTCTTGCCTACTCTTCAGCCTACCACCCGCCCTCTGGAGGTAGCCCATTTAGCCTCCTGTGTCTTCTGCTGTCCAGGCTTTCTCTAATGAAAAGTGGAAAGCTCTCTGCTCGTACCTTTCCCTCACTGGCCCTCAGTGGTCAACATTTTGGAAATACGCAGAACAGATCTACTGTGTATTGCACACAGCCTTCGGATACGGGTCCCCTAGGGGATGATGCATCCACTAAGAGGGCTGTAAGACTTAGAGAAGATAAACCAAAGGGCCTGTGATCCAGACCTCAAAACACCAGTCTTCACTGATTCAAAACCAGGCTCTCACCAACACACACACACACCTGAAAATATCTGAACAAGAGGACCCTCTGCAGAAATCACAGGGGAATAGCACACCTGTTACCTGTCCTCCACAGACCTCTTCTCCTATGTCCATTCTCTGTTCAAGAATCCTTCCATGCACGAGGTACCTTTTTGGCAAGTGACAGCGCCCCTTCATACAGCCTTGCAGCGGACATCCTCTGCTCTGTGCATCCCCTGTGTTGCCTATGCGTGTAGACCGTATAGACCTTATCCTTGACCCCTGCCCACAAATGAACAAAACACCCACTCCGAGAAGCCAGGGTTTTTCAAGCATGTATCGTCTGCTTTGACAGGACAGGCAAGCGCAGAGAGTAGGACGTGTCCAGAGGGCCAAATTAGGAAACCAAGAAATCTATGATCAGTTACTGAATACCAACCATTCCATCCAATTCTCCACACTTACTGAGTGTTTTCCCTAAGCCTCATCTCATGTTTCCTAAGACATGAGTATTCTTCAAGTTTTTCTTTCTGGAAATACATTTTAAAAGGTGACATAGAAGAAGTATTGTAGCATCTGCACATTTATAAACATAGCATATTTAACCTTTATAAATTATCTAAATTGTCTAGCCTGCTATCCAACACTTTGGTATATTAAGTAAGATTTCTTTACTAGATTTTATCTGTCCTAGGCTTTTTTTTTTCTTTTTTAGTTCTTTAATGTAAAAAAAAAAAAAAAGAGTATATATGGGTTGGGGGGTAGAGAAGTGTGGGAGTGGAGTGAAGAGCGGCCAGGGACACGGAGAGAGAAGTGAACAAGCCTCCGCCTCCCAGGCCCATTCAACGTCCAGATGGAGTGGCTTAGGCGTGGGTGAGTGGTAGGTCTCGTGAGAAGGACCTGGGCCATCGGAATGTCGCCAGGCAGTGACAGCATCACTCGTCCCCTTGTTGAAGGAGCAGAAGGTGGATTTCCTGGAACGAAGGACGGTGCTTGGTGTCTCTTCTCCAGCAGCTGAGCATCAGCTTGTACACAGAGTCAGGGCAAATGACAGGCTGGGGGAGGTAAATCTTGGAAAACAAAAGTGAACAAAAAATGAGAATGTTCAGAAGAAGGGCAAAGAGGAAGTGTAGCCGCATTGTGGTTTTATTTGCCTCCCTCTCCGCTTGAACTTGATAACTGGAACAGGTGAGGTGCCTGTTCTTCCCACGCTCATCTCGGCCCCTGTCCCCTTCCCTTGTCGTGCCAAGTCATCTGGACCAGGATCTCCTGATGAACCACTCTGAGGTCCCTACCATCATGCAAAAGATGAACCTGAAGCAAAAAGAGGTCTCAGACTGAAAGCAAATGGTTAGAACACTAGATCCTCCGTTTACGGCCCACACATGTTGAGGTTGATCTTGGCTGAGCCAATCATGGCAGGGGCGGCAAGCGGGTGAGTTGTCTCAGCTCCCCCACTTGAACAGGAGCCTGGCCAGACACAGACACTGCAAAGCATCCACGTTGCTCCTACTGTCATGTCCCCTGTGACCCCCTGCCCCAGACCTCTCCCCTCTCTGCGGAGAGGAGTCTGCTGACCACAGAGCCCACCTCGCAGCTGATAGTGTTGAGAAATGACTATTCCTCCACTCTAATGTCAAACTTTTAAAATGTGAATACTGAAATTTTAGCAATCAAATATAAAGTAATTAAATGTTGTAAAATGTAACCAGGTATAATTTTGATAAATTATGTTTAGTAATCAATGTGCTCAATTCAATAAATTTTTGTTGACAATTTAAACTTATGCCTATAGGTGAGACATTTACTCAGCATATATAATGGCAATATTTGATTTTGACCTTGGCTTCACTCAATTACTTAACTTCACGATTCGACCATTTGGTGGTCAGTGAAAACATATTTGGTTCACAACCAGTATTTAGTGAAGATGAAATGGTGAGTCCTTTTAAGCTGAGTATTCAAAAATAAATAAGAAAAATAAAATCCTGGAGATTGTTAGAAATTAAAATGAAACTAGGTCAACCTGGGGTCATGATGGTTTAGTCCGGGAGAAAAACCATTTTTTCCTTGGTCCACTCACTTATCTCTGCCACAGGAGTAAAGTTGCCCTCTGTCATGGTAAGAAAGCAATTATTTTTATAACCAAGATAGATAATTTGGGTCCCCTGCTCCCAAAATATGTGCAGAGTGTCAAAATAAAATGAAATTCCAGGACCTCTCCCTATTATTTTCAACCTGCATATTGTCCTATCTCTTGTCGTTCCCTTATCTTTTGCTTGCTCCAATACACTTAAGCAATCGGGAAAATCGAGTTATTTTCTCTCCATCCCCAGCTGTTAGCTTGAGCTGCCATGCTCCAGGGGCGGGGCGGGGGGGGTGTGGAGTGGGGTGGGGTGGTCAGAGTTCTAGCCACATCAGCAAGCCCTAAATTCTACATCTCATGGGGACTTTACAAACGGAGTCAGCCAAAGAAATCTTGGAGTATCTTGACCGGGAATTGGGATCCTTGTCAGCGTGGGAATCCAGATTTTCCCGAGCTCTGGGAAGCCACAGTCCAGGATGCACTTGATCATCTCTGAGCATGTAAATCTAGAAACATTGCTAAATGTTTAGTCCAAACCAAATTGTTAATTCCTACCAATAAATCCCTTATTCACTTTTAAACTTATATTTTTGTTTTTGTGTATTTCCACTAGGAGGACAAACTACACAGTCTAGATCAAAAAATAGAGCCAACACGAGAAAGAGGATTTTATTTCCTGCTACCATTGAGTTGGGGAGGAGCCTGATGTAACTGACCCCTCCTGTCCCCTCCAGTGATCATGGGTTGCCATATGGATAAAGCAGAGGGTATGGTGGGGCAGGAGTTGAGGGGGGGGGAACCTCTCAGTCCATCCTCCAGGTCATCTGGAAAATTAGGCACCAAAGACTGCCACCCAGGTAGCCCAACTTCCAGCTCAGGATACCTGGCTCAGTCAAGACTTTCTTCTTCTCACCTTCTGGAGCACCAAGCTCCAGACCCAGCCATCCCCAGCAGTTCTCACCTGCCTCCCTTGGTCCCGGAAGAACTCTCCAGTATTCTCGATGACCTGTTCATCTGACAGCTGGGAATAGGGCTGCTCCTGGCAAAAGGTGAAAGTCTCCCACAGAGTCACCCCAAAGGCCCACACGTCGCTCGCTGTCGTAAATTTGCCCTGTTTACACAAAGAAAAAAAGAAGAAACCAGAATAGTCTGTGCATGACAAGAGCAGGTAAGGTCTGCATGACCTGGTTATGCCCTTGTGACACCCGGGGCAAGGACTACTAAAACTGCCACGATGTACACAGAGAATCTAAAAGAAAAAGTGACGTTGTTTTGACGTCAGGCTGCAGGCCACTGTCTCGTCCTCCTGGTCTCAGTTTAGGTGTGCTTCTCCTGGGGATGAGATCCTGGGGCTGAAAGAGGTGTGGCCGGAAGCTATCTGACTCTGCCACTCAGTGTCAGAAGCTCAAACTTCAGGTTCTAGGGTAGCCTTGGGAAAATGCCCATGGGGATGGCAAAATTAGAATGGGAGGTCAATCATTTGGATGTTAGAGATAGAGGAATCTAGTTTAAGTGCTCGGAGAGGTCCCTGGGAGAATCCAGGACTCTCGCTTCCAGGCCAGGGAAAGTCCCAGTCTTGAAGGGTCAACTAACACGTGACGGCAATGGGCTTCAGGTGTGATCAGCACGCATAGAATCGTGCACATTTCCTATTCAAGAAATACAACACTCAAGTACCTGATGTTATTTATCCTTATTTTTTCAGATCAGAAAAGTGAGATGAGGGGTTTACCAAAATCTCCTAGAGAGTAAGGCCATTAGCAATGGAAAAACAGATTTGGAACAGGATCCTGTGAATGTCACACTAATACTCTTTTACAACACTGTATAATACCTTTAAAGGGAGCAATGCTAATTAATCACATAAAATATGTGATTCACATACAGAGATGATAAAGACCCTTATAAGAACTACGTAAACTGGTGTACATCACAGCAACAGTCATAACAATGGGGCAACTGGAAAGCACTTACACGTCAAATGACAGAGATGTTATTAAATTATTGGATAGATACACACAGTGGAATATTATTCAGCTGTTAAAGTCAGGTTTTTGAAGAACATTGAATGACATAGGAAAGGCTAATGATGTAGAATGATACGTGCATTACATCACCCTGGTTATGTACTATAATTAGTTCCACAGGGTAGTCCCCTTTATCTGCAGTTCCACTTTCCATGATTTCAGTTACCCACAGTCAACAGTGGCCCAGAAGCAGAGCACCCTCCTTCTAATGTATCATCAGCGGGTTAGTAGTAACCTAACGTTACATCACAATGCCTCCACAATTCACCTGCTCCATCTCTTCAGGCAGGCATTTTATCACCTTATATCATCACAAGAGGAAGGGTGAGTACAGTACAATATTTTGGAGAGAGAGAGAGAAACCATATTTACATGACTTTTGACAGTATATTGTTACAATTGTTCTATTTTATTATTAATTACTGTTTTTAATCTCTTACTGTACCTGATTTCTATATTAAAATATCTATTATACCTTTATCATAGGTGTGTATGTATGGGAAAAAAACATAGTATGTATAGGGTTCAGTACTACCTGCAGTTTCAGGCATCCACTGGAGGCCCTGGACATATCCCCCGTAAATAAGGGGGTCTACTGTACATATACACATACATACATATACACATATATATACATATATACACGTATATATACATAGACACATATACACATACACAGAAATGTGTGTATAGAAAACAACCCCAAAGGAAATATACCAAAATATTAAGTGGTTATCTTGGTGAGAGAAAGGGAATAACTATATTTTTTCATTTCAAATTTAATTAATGAATCCTTTAAGAATATGAACAAGAAATAAGCTGATTGACTATAAATGAACAAAGCTAGATTGCTCTCAGGCTTTTCTCTGCAATACTAAATGACAAAAGACAAAATTACATGTATATAGCATTGTAGGAAGTAAGTGTTTAAAGTCTAATAATTCCACAAATCAGCTAAGTGGTGTAAAATCAACACTGACATGTCTCAGATTCGCAGGGTCAGAAAATACACCTCCAAGAGAGACATTTGGAAAAAATTACTCGCTCGTGGTCCAGAATACCAAGCATTGAATAAAAATTATAAAGCAAAGAATGATGAACTTAAAATAAAAAGCAGCAAAACTCATTAAAATAAATATAGAGATGTCAATCCAAATAATTCATTAGAAATATGGTTATGAAATTAATACAGAAGAAAAATATTCTGTGTGGATAACATTTCATTAAGTGATAAGGTTTTTATTTTTATTTATTTATTTAAAGCTTTATTTATTTATTTATTTATTTATTTATTTATTTATGAATGATAGAGAGAGAGAGAGAGAGAGAGAGAGGCAGAGACACAGGAAGAGGGAGAAGCAGGCTCCATGCCAGGAGCCTGACGTGGGACTCAATCCCAGGACTCCAGGATCGCGCCCTGGGCCAAAGGCAGGCGCCAAACCGCTGAGCCACCCAGGGATCCCCATGATAAGGTTTTTAATATCACAAATTAATGAAGACCAATCAGTAGGTCGAAAGGGTAGAGAGAAAACGAAGGATAGTAAATCTTGTATGATGATAGGTGCATTTTTAACCTTGTCCTGAATTTTCTATAGCGAGCATGTTACACTTTATCAGCAGAAGTAGGCAAGTGTAAAAATAATAATAATGGTGAATATACCGAGTAAATCCTCTCAAGTCAGAGAAAATATCAACATCTAGTGTTTGCTTGCTGCAAACTTGCCTTGTCTCAGGCTTGTCCCTGTGTGCCACGCGTACCTGCCTACACGTCCGTTGTTGAGGTAGCGCTTAAAAACGAGAGGAACTCACCAGCAAGATACTCTCCCAAGACATCCAGCGGATGGGGAGCACCGCGCGGCCCTGGATCCGGTAGTAGTCACCACTGTACAGGTTTCTGCTCATTCCGAAGTCAGCTATCTTGATGGTATAGTTCTTACCCACTAAGCAGTTTCGTGTGGCCAGATCTCGGTGGACAAAATTGAGAGAGGAAAGGTACTTCATGCCAGAGGCAATCTGGGTAGCCATAAACTTCAGGTTGGCATAACTGAGGGAATAAAAAAAGAGGGGAGGAAGTAGCCTATGGAAAGAGCAAGCTGCGAGAGGCACACATTCTCCAGGGGGTATCAGTCAACTGGAGTTTCCACCAACATCCCTTCTCTGTTCTCAGTGGATCTCTTTGCTTTCCCTCAAAGGGTGGCTGCTCCATTATTCCTGCGTGCTAACCTCCCCTCCTCATGCCAGAACATTGATGAACTTTACTTCCCGGAGCCCAGGTTAGCCTCTTGAATGCAGAGGAGGGATGGGGGACCCGACTTACTTACCTGACGGTGGGTACATTGCCGGAGGCAGAACTAGGGGGCTCGTGGCGGGAAAGAAACTGATTGAGATCTCCATTCTCCATGTACTCGGTGATCATGCACAGCGGGTCATCAGTGATACACACAGCTAAGAGGCGGATGATGTTTGGGTCCTTGAGTCGGGACATGATCTTTATCTCCTTGAGAAAATCGTTCCTTTGGAGGACACAGACATAGGTAAACCCAGAGGCTGCCAGGGTTAGAAACAAGAGGGGGAAGGAGACACAGCAAAGCCTAGTCCTACCCATTACCCCAGAGTCTTGTTTCCCTTTAAATAACCTTTGGGAGGACAGAGAAGTTGGTACCTGGAAATGCCTTATTCTACACACCCTGGAATAGGATGCATGTTTATTCAACTGTGGTCTTTTTGAGAACAAGAGCCATGACCTGCTCACATTTATATCCCTAGAGTCCAACAAAAGGCCCACCACATAGAAAGTGACTACTATTTGCTGAAACACAGATATGCTGCTAAAAACTCATATGCAAAATGAAACTTTTCCCTGGAAATTGTTTCTTAAGTACACTGGAGTATTTACTTTTTTAAAAAGCTACGGACTCGCTCTATCGATCAAGCAAAGAAATCCTTTATAACGTGAAAAATCATCCTCTGCTTTATCTGGGAACTCTTTCTTTTTCTCATACTGGTTGTTCGCACTACAGGGCACACCAGCAGTAGTCACAACACACACTGAGCAGCCTGTTCAAAACAGAGCTGTTTTCAAGTTCATGGTGGTAGTGTGGAGTTGCTTCCAAATCAGCACTCACTTGGACTAGAACTGTTTGAGGACCCTAGTGACAACCACTCGAGTCACAAAATGGGCTATCATCTTTCCCAGTAACAATATTTGGGTCAGTGAGACCACTGGCCCACATTCTTAAAACTATCAGAGCAGATGAGCTATGAATCTCTGGTGAGTTTTCTAGGAATTCTGGACTGGGAGTTATACTGTATCAATATAAAACCCCAGAAATCAATGTAGTCCTGATGTGACATGTCCCCTCTTTCATTTCCCTTCCACTCAAAACCAGGGGTCTCCACAGCTTGGGGGAGACCATCCTTCACTGCTAAATTACAGTGGCCCCGGGAGAGGAACACCAAACCTCACCAACCAAACCAATGGGCAAAGGCTTTGTTATATCCTATGTTTTTTTTTTTTTCTTCTTGCCACTCTCTCCAATCACGTGATAAAGTTAATATTAAGAATATCTTGTCTCTCTAAGGGACCCAGAGGATGTCATTTTTCATGCATATCCAGGTCTTTAAGACTGAAGTTCTCACAGTTAAAATTCCAATTGTGTTCCCTCACCTTTCTTCCTTCTTCATTTCACATCCTGTCCGTTGCAACACTTTTAATGAAACTCTACTGACCATACTTGGAATTTACAATAATTTGGGGGACAGGGATAATAAGCTTTCTCTCGCTGTGAGTATCAGCGAGACAAACCAAGTCAACACAAATGGGAAAATACATACGTTACCCAGATGTGCAGACTTCTTTGAGACACAGACAACCAGCTTTCAACCAGCATGCCTCTCTGGGTGAGGATTAACTCACCATTACTGTAATGGAAAGGCTGTCAGACAACGGAGTATGGCTGGAAACTGGAATTTATGTAGTAAAGGATCCAAGAGACTATTGGCCAGTTTGGGACACGCTAACCAACTGTAGGATCCTTTTGCTTTGAGGTCCATGGATACTTTTCCAAGTAGAGGTAGCTTCTCATTTGGGGGTTTGCTGGTCACAGAAGAAAAGGAGCATAAAAGAGAAAAAAAAAAGGAATGAGACAGTAAATAGAGACGCGAATAAAGGAGCATGGAGGAGACTCAGCAAGAAAGTTGTGTGTAAAAGTGGAAGTCGGCCAAGAGGCAGTAATGACATTCAGGAGGATGTCTGAGCGCCATGGTCGAAGGAGCACATATTCAGGCTGTTGGGTGTGTTGGGAAGTACAGCTCTGTGCAAAGGGAGTGAGGAAGTAAACACGGAGCTAATTCAATGGAAAGTGGACATCTGCATTTGCCGGAGACAGAGAAGAGAGATGAGGACTGCAGGCCCCTCAGAAAAATAGAGCACAACAGTGAAAGGTGAGGCAGCTCACAGACCTTCCCATCTCAAAGAAAAACAAAAAATGCTCAAAGGTTTCCAGGAGTGTTCCTGATCCTGAAGGAGAAATACATAAAGAAAAATTCAAAATGCAGACCACAGACCTGGCATTCTTGTTGGCGTCTGCTCGGAGCATTTTCACGGCCACCAGGACAGGCTGGTTGGCACTGACATCTAGGGCAAAATCTTTGTCTTTGAATTTTTCCATCCCCTCCACTTCACAGAGATGAACCTAGACAAAAGTCATCTAGTCTCAGCATCATCGTTTCTCCTGAAGATGGCTCAGTACTCTTGCTGGGCATTTCCTGGAGATAAGCTAACTCTTACAACTCAAGCCAAATCATACATGTTAAGATACGTGTAACATGCCTTTAATGCAAATAGTCGAGACAAACAATGATAAAGTTTGACATTGTTACTGCTTTATAAAAGAAACATACATGGATTGGGATGCTATGTGACTGAACCTACAACATACTATTGTATTACGGCATAGGCCACTCTAAAATGGCGCTCGGCAGAAACACTCCAACTTTGACTCAAGGAAGTTTAGTTATTGGCTCATAGGAAACATATGGCAGATTCTTCTCTAAGGTAATCCCTTAGTATGGTGTTAGTACATAAGTAACCCCTATGTATTAGTAACAGAATAATGAGCCTGTGTTTTTAACCCAGGGGACAGAATGAGTATATACGACATCACAAACAGATGTCACCGGCCCTTGTACATCCACCAACACCAAACCTACCCAAGGGCAAAGCATGCCACCCACACTGAAAACCAATAACATATTCCTATATTTCATCTGGGGTTCAGATGGTGCTGGTGAAAGGCTCCTGTTGCCACTTAAGTCATGGCTTTGGATTCTCAGAAGGTTCCCGTGACTGATAGAAGAGTGCAAAGTCACTATTACGTGCATCACTCGGAGGGCCATCGGGAAGAGTGCTCCTCCTTATCTCAGTTGGCAATTCATTCCCTCCGGCTGATTCTGGGACTCAAGTCAGGGGCGAGGTTGTTTTTGACCACTTTACACATAACTCCCACTGACAGGAAGAAAACAAAGTGGCTATCAAGTAGCAGGATGTTCTTGGACAGTTTATCAAAGATGATCACATCTTACGGGACCCCACCCTTTGTAACCTATCGTAAAAAAATTTGAAAATATTGCATGTTTTTCAAGATATCTGCAGTCTAGTGACTTGCTTGCTTTAAAAATTTCTATACAGAACTCAGAAGACCCAGCAACCTTTGTGGGCTATTTCACAAAGATGAGGTTGATCCCAATACCAGCCTTCCAGAGGACGAGGCAAGGACAGAGGAGTGAAGGAGACACTGAGGTCTGAACCCACTTCGGAAGGGACACTTGGCTCTACTGGCCATTTGTATTCAACCCCTATCTTTGAGATACCAAGAACCGGAGATCCCACTAAAAGATTCAACTCACCTCCCCGAACTGGCCTTCTCCCAGCTTCTCCTTGAACGTTAGGAGTTTCCTGGGGAACTCTTCCACAGCCACGTCCTTCCCTGAGAGCAGGTCCATGGTAACGGCAGGCACCGAGTAGGTGTTGCCTCCCGTGACCCCCTGCAGGTTCACAATGTCAGCCTCTGCGTAGTGTGGCGCCCCCTCAGGCCCGCTGGGCTGGGCAGGCTTCACGATGCCACTGCAGCCTGGGAAGACACAGGCAATAAGTCCTCCTCCAAGGGGCATCTTTGGAGATCCTTCCAGGAAGAAAATCCAAAAGGAAGGCTAGGACCTGCCCCTAAGACAGCCTACACTACTCCATGCCATTCTCACTCAAAGAATGGTTCCCCTGGAGACCCTGTCTCGTGGCCTTCAGAATGTAGAATATCATTTTCTCTTATTCTTCTCAAACTACGTGATCATTAGCAACCTCCTTGGCTAATCTTAGGGGATCGTGGTGAAGCTGTAGGTGTAGTTCACTCTAGATAAGAGCAGAGTAGGAAAGTTCGATGATTTAATCACATCACTTATTTCTTTAATTTGAAGACACTCTCATTGATTTAATAACATATTTTAGGGATGAAACAACTTTCCGATGATTCAATATAGTTTGAGACACATTCTTCCTTAAAAAAAAATAACTTAAAATATGAGGGGGGAGATGTTTTAACATATTAGAAAATAGGTAAGTTACTTTAGGTTAGCCTAGGAAATAAATTCGTTCATATCCTTGAGTTCAACGTGCTCCTTCAATGTTTCTTATCCGCTGAGTGATAAACATATGCGAGTTTCCTTTCCTCCTTTGTAAAGAGCCCTTGCAAAGCCTATGCGTGCCCAGTTAGGTCTGTCTGCTTCTCCATCTGGCCTTTCTCCCAAACACAAGTTCCACTGACTTAGGTCATTCCTCAGGTGCTGACCTTATGGAAAAGCTGCTCTGAGCCTCACTGATGACCCCAGAATCCCTTCTGATGTCACTCTGCAGCACTCTAAAAAACACTGGATATGAATCAATTGGCACTATTTTACCAAAGCAATGCTTTTTATTGAAGAAAGGCAAGAAATATTCACTGATGTAAAAGATCTTGTATCATTCTAATAAATTTTCACCAAAGAGAAATAAACAAAAATTAGATAAACTCAGTTATCTAGATGGCTAGAAGATTGGGAATTCCAGGATGTCTTTAGCTTCATTTATTTGTTTTCTCCAGGTGAAATGCTAGTCCTGAATTTACCACTAATGATGTTTGGTATTGGGTGAGTGCCCTAGCTGGGCTTCCTCACCTTCTTCCTATGGAAAATGAAGAGACCAGACTAGTTGGACTTAGCTTAGGCTCTTCAGGTGTTAGCACCTTAGCGACAACCTTTATCTATTTTCTTTCTCTTCTGACCTGAGGGTCCTTTTAAATACCTACTATGTGCAGTAGCAAAAGAGAGGCACTCAGATTAGGGTAGGACCAGTGGCAGATCAGTCTAGAAAGAGAGTGTGGACTTCTCAGGAAAACGTGGGCTCCTCTCGATTAAAACCAGTCTTGGCTGAGGAGGAGAAAAGTGTCACACCTTCATGATGCCCGTCAAGATCTCTCCCTCATTCTCTGCCACTGGGCCATCCTCACCTGACTCTTCCTCCCCAGGAGCAAATTCTGGGAGTTTTCGTATCAGCCTCGATGGCTCCTGGTAGTCAGGACGAAGGGGAAAGATGCGATCATAAGTGGAATTGGACTCCTGCTCACTTGGCGATGAGGAGCGGTTGTTGTTGAACATGCTGGACTCACTGGGCAGGGACAGGCTGACTGTCATTTCATCATCCAGCATCCTCCGGGAAGCCTGAATGAGAAGAATGGGGAAGGCATGTTGGCACAAAGGGGATCATAGCCTCCTCCTCTTCTGAGATCCAGCTCCTCCACTCAGGTGAAATACCTCTCTGTTACTCTTAAACCCTGGAAGCACCACAAGTGACAGGGATGCGACCTGTGTCAAATGCCTGTGTCATAGGAACTGAGAGTAATCCTCCATTGCTTCAAGGCAAAATGTGATCTCCTAACTTCTGTGCTGCCAATGTTTGTTAACTTCCACTGAAGCATTTATAAGCATTATTTATATGACACTGTGAGAACCTATCAGTGGCCAATCAAAGATCTTCTCCATCTTACAGTTTTTGATGTTCTATTATATACTGGATTTTAGCAGGCTTATCCTTTAATTGGTTTGATTCTGTGTAGACACATTAAAATGCTCATTCACTCAACAGATGTGCTATAACATGATGGCTCAGTAGTGCACTCCATCACTCTGGCTCCATAGCTTAGGATAATATGCCCTCAATCCTGCATTTTTACTAGCCCAAAATAAAATAGCTATAAGAATGCAAAAGGAAATCCCTAGGGATACTGAAGTGAATTATACCTAATGAAGAAGAAGAAGAAGAAGAAGAAGAAGAAGAAGAAGAAGAAGAAGAAGAGGAGGAGGAGGGGGAGGAGAAGGAGGAGGGAGAGGAGGAGGGGGAGGGGGGAGGAAGGAGGAAGATAATAATAAAATTGTTTTGGCATCCTAGCCAATGTGATCTATCTGCACCTTCTAAAGGAAAATGCACGAATTTGAATGTATGTGAACTATTTGGATTTGAGCATAAAAAATGTTCCACTCTCATAAACACATGTTTGAGTGTTCAGTGGAAACGCTTAGATGTCTGCTTTATCCCCTGAACTAAAAAGTCCTTTGTTACAATCACATCCTCAATACAGAGTTTGGAGCCCAGCACATAGTAGGTACTCAATAAGTATGGGTTTATTTAGCTCTCTCAAAGAAAAAATGTTAAGGACACTACTAAAAGCATCCTGCAAATAATGGTTAGTCTAAAGCTATTTTGAATCATGGTTTTTGGAATATATGTGTATGCCTAAGGGTTTTATACACACACATACGCATACGTGCACACAAACGCATAGACACACACAGAGACACAAATTCTGTCCCCAGGAAGAAATCCTGTCATTCCAAAGCATCTGGATTTATCTTACTAGGATACACAGGGTAGAAATAATTTTTTGAAGGACCAAGTTAAATATTCCAGGGCAAAATTTTTGCTTTCCCTTTTACTTGAAGAATCTCGAATCCAATACTCCTCTTCCAGTCATGAACATATTCCAATCAGGCTCAGAAGATCCAGAGAAGTGTGGTAATTTCTCCAATAAAGAGAAATATAGCTCACAGGGTATAGAACACAGATTCCCTCTTCCCAGTGAAAATGCAGGCATAACAAAATACTCAATAAGACACACATCAGCTTCAAGCTGTCCCATGGACCTTCAGACTACCAGCTTCTACTACCACCAGCACATTTTGCTGCTCCTCATCCAGAACTTAGATACCCAGTGTGTTCCAGCATTCTAGAAGAAAGGTCTTGAATTACCTCAAAGCTCAGAGCTTCTCTAACCTTTCAGTCCACATCCCTTTGAATCCATGGATCAGTGAAGACGTCCATGGCCAAATCTAGAAACACTTAAACATCAGCAGACCCTAAGAGTATCAGATACCTAGCAGAAATGCCCAGGGAGTTGCTATCTAGCCTAAAATACCAAAGTTATAGATATTCCAACTTTTCAGTGGAATGTATATATTTTAAAAGGAAAAAAGTTGACAAATTTCAACACTGACAATTGGAATGACCATAGAAAATAGGATATCAGTTATATGACCTTAAGTACATCACACTTCTATATAACTTACTAGGCCCAGCTCACCATTATTCAACAAGGTTTAAGTAAAAGAGTACACACAAAAAAAAAGACCTTGCAGATTGTCGAATGTTAGGCAAATGTATAAAAATTATTCAGGTAAGTTAGGCTGGACAAAACAAATCTGAAGAGGGACCCAGAAGGATGCATAATCACAACTTCCAAGTAAATAAAGTAGAAACAGGACTATGAGAAACTTGGCTTGGATATTAATGAGGCTGAATGTTTTTCTACACACACACACACATGCATGTGTGTAAACAGTAACAAGAGAAGGAACAGCATTATCAGAAATTTTAGCTAGGTACCAATTGTACATCTGTTAATTTTTTTAAAAAACACAGATGCCTGCACTCTCCCCAAACCCAGTGAATCAAAACCTTCAAGGAAGATGTTTGAGTTGAGATTCAATGTATTAGGAAGAGTTTCCTAGGGAGGCTCCAAAATCCTCGTTTCAAACATGAGAAAATGGACTTAGCTTATTCTTTTCTGACTCCCTTCAGCAACAAGCTTCTCCAATCCCAGGCTTCTTAGTGGCCTCAGTTAATGCTCTAAGCATTTACAAGTTCTTATAGTTTGCCTTTTTCTCCTGGGGTGACAGTGGCTTAGGCACGTGTAGCACAGGTTCTTATCCCATGACTGTTCTGCACTTCCTTACCTTCTCCAGCATTTTCTGCCAGAACTGCCTCCAGAGGATGATGACAATGATGGCCAGGAGAATGAAGATGATGGCCACCAAGCAGCCAATCAGGATCCGAGTGTTGCTGTCATCGACTTTAAGCATTGGATCTGTGACCAAGAAGAGAGAGATGGAGAACATCACCATCTCATGGGGCAAGGAAAAGCATGAGAGACTGGACCAGGGACAGAGGTAGAACTTTTTCCTTCAGGATAATTCTACAAGATGCCGCCTTAACACTTCTGCTTAGTTTCAGTCTTGCTAGTCTTGTATGACTTTGCTCCTCCAACATACAGTCCTCCTCCTTGGGGCCGTAGCCTCCGCCTCCTCCTCATGTATCAGACTGGATAATGGAGAAGTTTTCAATTCATCCTCAAATTTTGTTCCTTTATTACCACAGCCTAGGTCTACTGGCCCACAGTCATACCTCATGAAAAATAGGTGAAGAGTCCCCCTTGGAGACACTTGATCATATGTGTTTCCCATATTGCCGGCTCATATTACCAGTGATCATCTAAAGCACTGGATACATTTTTGCATGTATCTCCAATTAGAGAGACTACCATTTTGTTTAATGGACTTCCATCCATTGAGATCCCCTAGAAATGTCCCTTTCCTTGTTTTTGTTCTGAGATACCCAAACTTTCATGAAGCAATTGGAACAACTCCAGACTCTGCTTTAACTGAAGAATAAAATGAACTAGTGAGGAGAGTGAGTTTGGATCCTTTACTTTGGATTCTATCTTTCCAGAACTACCCTTCATCCAAAGCCACCTGGTATAAAGCCTCCTATGCAGACAATCAGGCCCTTGCAAATCTCTACCCTTCTTCATCTTTTAGAAGCCCCCTTCAATTTTAACTTTTATAACTAGAAATCACACATACCATAGGTTGTGGGTGCCACAGGTGAGGTGGGCAGGGCTCCAGAGTTGTTATACATTGCAGCGTCTGTTACAAAATAAGTGTGAGTCAGAGCTGGGGAGAATACAGCTAAGTAGTGGTTTTTCTGGAGGCAGATCGTGACCTAGCACATTGTGAAATCAATTTAGCGAGTTGTCATCAGCCTTTCTTAAAAAGGAACTCATATAATATTCTAAATTTTAAAAAATCATCATTCATCTGGACAGTAAGAGCAACTCTTCTTTTGGAAAATGTTTGTTTAAACGATACTAGGTGTCATGGTACAAAGAAGTTTATGAAACAGTGGCTCAGAGGGCTGTGACCACACATTATCATAAAGCATGCATAGGAAGTCAGACCCAAATTCAGCAAAATGTAGAGAGAACATGATGGGTAAGTGGTCATGGAACAGACATAGCGCTAAGCGGCTCTCCAAGGAAATTAAGTTGTTTTCACTATGCTCATTGACCTAGCCCTTTAATTTATAATCAAACCTCATCCTTATAGGTAAATTATTGATACCGGAGTGTCCTTTACTGTGATGTATAAGCTTCTAAAACTAGCCCCCCAGAGTGTATTTGCTAGATTGATGTTGGCAACTCATTTTCCCCTCTGATTTGTCTAAGGAAGGAAGTCAAGAATTAGAATATGCAATTCCCTTCAACCCGCATGCTCTCCGTAAGTCCTAATTTTTCTTCTTCTTAGCATTATTATGCAAATTGGGAGGTATCTGGCATCTACATATACTTTTCTGCATTGGGTCCTCAAGCTCCAATGGAAATGAATGTTATCATGACATTGGATTATAAAACTCAAGAGATCCCAGGAGTCAAAAACTAGCCCATTGCTGCAATTGGGTATAACAAGGTAAGTGGACTAATTACTCTGCCAAGAGAATAGAATCCCTGAGGATGGATGAGAATCTATGGTCTCATTGTTAACACAATGTAATGACACCGTTTTTAAACATCTAAACCACTGTTCTTTTTTTTTTTTTAAGATTTAATTTATTTATTCATGAGAGGCACAGACAGAGGCAGAGGGAGAAGCAGGCTCCATTCCATGCAGGGAGCCTGACGTGGGATTCAATCCTGGGTCCCCAGGACCACACCCTGGGATGAAGGCAGTGCTAAACTGCTGAGCCACCCAGACTGCTCTAAATTTCTGCTCTTAGTAAATACTTCATGTAAAATAATCAATCTATTCTTAAATTAGGTCTTTATAGAAGAAGGCATCAAGGCACCAAACTTGTTTTTTTTTCAAACAGATGTTCTATTTCCTTATCAGTACATCTTAATGAGCAAACTGTCCTGAAATTTTCTTCCTTTAAAACTTAAATCAGGGGTGCCTGGGTGGCTCAGTCAGTTAAGGGTCCGACTCTTGATTTTGGCTCAAGTCATGATCTCAGTCATGAGATCTTCAGTCATGGGGTGGAGTCCCATGTTGGGCTCTGCTCTCAGCATGGAGCCTGTTTGTCCCTCTCCCTCTACTCATCCTCCTGCTCTCTCTCTCTCTCTCTCTCTCTTTCTCAAATAAATAAATATATAAATTTTTAAAATCTTAAAATAAATAAACAAAAATTTTTAAGAAATAAAAGTTAAATCAGAAAGCATGGGGTCTTGTACTTTATCTTCACATTAGTCTCTCTTCCCCTCTTCTGTTATTTTTCACCTAAACTTTTCTACCAGTCCAGTGCAAGGCTCACTCTTTTGACACTGTTATGAACCCACCCTCTACTGACCTCTCTCCTGACTGCTAATTCTTGGTATCAGTTTTTTGATTTTTTGAGCATCTTTAGAAAAATCAATGTGTGGGTTTTGTACCTCATCTCAATGGTGGTAGACAATGTCCTAAATGCCTTTTAATTTTGCAAGATTCAGCACAATCCCTACTACCCGGTTTGTGGTCTCTAAGCACCATTCTCCAATAAAAGGAACGAGGACTGCTTAAGGAAATGGTTGACTCCATATCTGGAACACCAATGTTTAAAAAGAGCTTGCATAATTTTGTTCTTCCAGAAAATAAGATATTTATCAAAGTCTTATAAGTCCAGATACAAAGAACACAGAGCCAGCCTAAAGGTGTATGCTCTGGTCAAATGTAAGACAATTTGAGCATCAGAAATAATTAATAATTACAACTGATTAAACATACTGAAATTATTAAAAAAGCAATGAATGCATGATGATATTAAAAACCAAAACATTATTGAAGGTTGCTAGGGCATCAACTCTGAAAATTGATGAAGAGAAAAAATTAATCATGTTTCCTGCCCTTTCAATGTGAACCATATCTCAGGGTAAGCAAGTGCATGAGGAACAGTTCTACTAGTCAGAAGAAATTGAGCTAATAAATGCAGAAGGAATGCAAAAACTAGAAAATCACCATTTAACAATCCCTAATGAAATAAATAATTCAAGCAGTGGTCATCAGTGGAGATAACTTGAGCCCAGGAATCAATCTTAGCATTACTTAAGGTGAGAGAATCTAACATTACATCCTCATGATGAGGTTCAACATAAAGGACACAGCACTATCTATGAAAATTCTTGACAAAAATAAATATTGAACTTGAATCAAATCAGCCTGTAGATATAACCACGAGTCTACAGAAATGACAAAAGATATATGCTCTAAAAAATGGCATCACAGAAAGCAATCAGCCAAACCAGAATGGATTTTTTTTAAAAGGACTGTTTTATATTAAGAGAGACACTTAGGAATATCCTAAAGGAAATCTCCCAAGAGGACCTTATTTGTTTTTTTGGTTTTTTAAAATTTTTTTTCTTTATTTATATATGATAGTCACACAGAGAGAGAGAGAGAGGCAGAGACACAGGCAGAGGGAGAAGCAGGCTGCATGCACCGGGAGCCCGACGTGGGATTCGATCCTGGGTCTCCAGGATCGCGCCCTGGGCCAAAGGCAGGCGCCAAACCACTGCGCCACCCAGGGATCCCCAAGAGGACCTTATTTGGATCTGAATTTGATCAAGCCAACTGTAGTAGTAGTATTAGACAATCAGGGATACCTGAATGTGGACAACCTATTAGCTAATGTTAAAGAATTACTTATTAACAAATGTTGTTAGATGCCATAATGCTTTATGCGTATGAGGCATGATGTTTATAAAGATAATGCTATTTTCTTAGATGTGGTCTCACATTTTTAGTAATGAAATCAAATAATGTCTCAAATTTATTTAAAATTCTACAATGGAAAGGGAGAAATGGATAAAACAAGACTGGCAAAACCAGTGGTTAGTAAGGCAGTGACTGATGAGGGGTCTTTACTTTTGTGTATTTAGAATTTTTTCTTAAGATTTTATTTATTCATAAGAGACACACAGAGAGAGGCAGAGACACAGGCAGAGGGAGAAGCAGGGTCCCTGCAGGGAGCCCAATGTGGGACTCGATCCCAGGACCCCAGGATCACCCCAGGATCAGGTTGGCAGACGCTCAACCAAAGAGCCAACGAGGTGCCCCTATTTAGAAATTTTCACTTAAATATTTTAGTAGTGTGCTTCCCCTTAACTGGCTTCATTTATATAGCTTTAGCTCATTGTATTCTCATGTATTAGTCCTTTATTTATGTGCCTTTTACAAAAATATGTAGAACCCAGTAAGTATTCTAGTCTTACGGAAGATTCCTCTATGCATCTGCGAGAAGCCGCCATGCAACCCTTTTCCTTAGAGACCCTCCAGTGAGCAGCTCCAGTCCACCCCTTCCTCCTGTTCCTCCCATTTCCACAGGAGGCTCCCTCAGCTCCCAACCTGATTGGAAGGTGATTTCACTGAACATCATCCAGGTGTCCGCAAAATGGTATTGGCACTTGATGGCACTGGCCATGCGGTGGTGGAGGGGCACCGTGACGAAGCGGGCACTGGGGTTGACATCGTCCAGGACGAGGGGGAAGGACACAGCGTTAGGTTCCCACTCGTTGGCCTCAGAGCGGAAGTAGCACTGCACCTCCTTAAAAATCTTCACACCTTTAGCAAACATGTTGTTGCAATGGACCTGGCAGAGAAAGAGGCATGCGAGTGACAGGCTGACAGCAGTAAGTGGCGCAGGGACACAGTGCAACCTAACCCCTGACGTCCTAGACCTGACCATTTATCTGAGCACTGCCCTTGGTGAGAAGTTGCTCTGTAGTCTTTCAGACTTGCTCTTCCAGGAACTTGAAGGGTGGCAGGGATACATTGGTCTGGCCCTCAGAACCGAGGTGGCTCCCCTGGTCACCTGTCTACACCTGTAAGGCCCGGGTCACCTCATTTCCTGTCACCTCATCTGTTAAATGAGGGCTGGACCAGCATCCTTTCGGGGCCTTCCTTGCGCTTAACACTCCCAGGTGTCTAACCCTCTCCAACAGGCTTGCCATGCACCCAGAAGCAGGCTGCTCTGAACTGAGGTAAGGGGGAGTCCTCTCTCCTGCTCCCTCCTAGGTGCATTCTAAAGCCAGTCCACTCCTTCCAACAGGGTTAGCTGAGAAATCTGAAACAGTACACATTCCAAAACAATTTCATCTTTCTCTTTAGGAATCTCATTTCAAGGGCCACATATTGGCATTTTTCAGCCAGAGACACACTATCTTCATTTAAGTTAAGTTAAGGTGAAGCCATTCTGATGTGGGCATGAAATCTTCCCCACGGATATTTTCTGAGATGAGAAAAGAAGGTCTTTCGGAAAGTAGCTTGCATCCTCTTGCCTGCTGCCATGACTCTTTCACCAGGATATTTGTATGGCTTTTAAAAGGGTCATCGGAAACAAAGATCCCACAACAGTTCCTCTGGAGCACCTTGCTGCATTTAACATCCCTCAGAAATGGAATATGCATATTTGTAACTAGGTCAGGTCCCTCGTGGTAGTTCACTGACATTTCCTCTGGCTTAGTCGTACGTGGAAAATGGAGCTTTGTGGATCGCTATCCCCTGAACTAAAAGACTGCACAGGTTGGAAAAGCATCTTTGCCATTCTGGGAATATATTTGCTATTTGCATTTTAATGTCTTGCTTAGGGCCTGAATTGTAACCCTCCGACTGTCTTTGGTACCCTCCTCTGCTCTCTGGATGGGAAATACAGGAGGACTACCATTCAGAATTTATTTTTAAATGAAGAAGAAGCAGCAATGATTGCAGCAATTTTATGGTTGAAGAAATGAGCAGAGAAATGAGCAGTCAACAACAGGATGGAGTCTAGAACTCTAGACTCTTAGTCCAGTGCTCTTGCCAATACCATGTCACACAGAAATGGAGCAAGTTGCTTTAACTTCTCCATTTGGATTTTCCTGTAAACTTTTTAATGTTGAAAACATCTGTTAGTACCTTCTTTCTTTGGGATGAGTTAACTGTTCCAGTTTATTGAGCACAAGTCAATGGAACAAGGCTAGAAAAAAAAATCCAAAAAATACCATCTACAGCTTCACTAGATTTTTTAGATTTTTTTTTTTTTTTTGAAATCTGCAAAGTGTTGGATAGGTAGCCTGCGGGAGAGGTAATAATCTCTCCTCCAGATGTTTTGAGAATTCTCCTGGAATGCAAATAAATAGTATAGAATTTCATTCCCCTCTGGGCTTACATATTTATTTAATAAATGCAGAACATTTTAAAAGTACATGAATATACTTCAATAGGCTATTTTGACTATATTTAAGGACTGAGGGGAATGGCAATAATTTGCCTAGAAACCAATAACTACTCTCTAAAAGATGTTAGTGATCCAAAAGTCATCTTTTACATTTTATTTGTCTCAGAAAAATTAAAATATGCTAGAGACCTGTTTGGGCTCGAGAGGCCTGAGCCTGAGATAGCTTCTTCGAAGTTTCTGGCACCTGCTTACTGTAGATTATGCTTCTGAATAATTCTGACCTGTGATAAACTAATTAAACCGGAGCTACAGGGGACTCAGGAAGATTACGTCTATTGACTAAATAGTACAATTTTGTGGAGAGTTTAACATACATTTTATTATTTCTGAGACTAAAAGTTATCCCAATGGTATATTTCTCTGAATCAACAGACATGTTCATAGGTGCATGTGGCTATCTCATTATTCAGCAAAACAAATAAATTTTCCCTGGAGGTACATATTTTTGCCACTATGCATATTCTCTTCCTCCCTCCAGAAAACCTTGTGAAGAAGAGTGTGTTACACACAACTGCACGTACTTATGTTTTACAACTGCCAAGGAGCCAGCCTTGAACAATATACAAGTAGATGGGCATGTGTTGATCCTTCTGTTCTCATCTTAAATATTTGTTCATTTAACTGATAGCTATTAGTCCAGTTAGGAGATATTACCACATTAACATGTGAGGGTGATATAATAGACATGGATTTCCTCTTTGACTCCAGGTTTGTGCCAAGAATAACAAATTTTGATTCACTAGGGACCCTTAATGATAACACAGATTTCCTTCTGCTGGATCTTCAACTCATCCTACATATCTCCTTTTGCAAATAGGTAGTGCCTCTCCCCACACTGAACTGCAAATCATCCCAAGGGGATTGAAATAGAGGCAGCAACACCAGGTTTTTGGCCATTAATATTCTGTATTCAACTATTAATAGGGAAATAATATTATTATAATGTTATAATATTAATATAATATTATTATAATGATATTAACTATTAATTGGGAAACTGACAGATAAATGAGGATCCATGTGTGAGGTCAAATGCACTTGTCCACTTTCTTGGGCCTCTTATTAGAGTCCTCTTATGCTCCTCAACAAACCAGTAAAAATTCTATGTGAACCACAAAAACTTCAGGGGTCTCCCTTACATTCAACAAAAGGACTTTGTACTTTTAAGCCCCAGTTTTCCTCAAGCTTAGAGTTCAGTTTGGGGGAGATCAAAATCTAGTAGGATGACCAGACAGATGTGCTGTTGCAACAGATAAGGGACAAAGAACTCTGGAAACAGAAGAGTACAGAGCCTTCTATTATGATTTCTCAGTGCTGCAGGGGTTAAAGAGACAGGGTAGGGGTGGAAAGTTATTCCAAAGACAAAATACAAAATATTCATGTCTTCCATTTAGAATTAGAGTTGCAACAAGCCAGCCTTATTGATAAAAGTATGTCTTGTCCCTGGGGCACATGGGGCAGGGCCATAAAATGATTTCCATGGGCAATTGTTACTTTTGCTCTTGTGAGCCCCTCTCTCCACTAAAAATAAAATAAAATAAAACTGTATTTTAAAATTGTGTTGTTAAACAGATGAAAATAATTTTTGACCCTAAAAGTTCTTTTCCCCCACTGACTTTAAAAGAAGTTAAAGTTAAAACATTTCCAGGGGCTTTAAAAAGTCCTGTGAGCTCTAGGCCCACTGTGCCTAATGGTATGTAGGCTCTGATGTTGGAACAACAGAAAACATTGAGAAACAGTGACCTAGTCTAACCCCCTTATTTACAAAGGAAGCAAGAAGCCAAGAGATGAAGTGACTTGGAAACACATGTGGCTCATTAGTAGCAGAATACCGATTTGAATCCAGTTCTGCTGGCACCACCCAGGGTTCTTTCTAGTGTGCCTTTTCACTACACCATCATTTTGGATTCCTTGGACACGTTCCACTACACCTAACTCCACTGACCTTCATGGTTGTGAAATTCCTGATGCGGTCAAATTCAAACATGATCTCGATGTAACCACTGGGGGCACTTTCATTCCTCCAGCCCACGTAGTCATAGCCCGGCCACACGTGGTATTCGTGAGTCTGAGTGAAGTCATCCAGGCCAGACACCCCATCTGTCAGCTGGCCCAACCCTTCAGTCATGCTGCGCAAGCCAGGGGAAAAGACGGGAAAGGGAGAGAGAAATCTAGAATTAATTGCACATTCGAGGAAGAGCTTTTATACCCAGCTTCTTCACCCCAGGGTTTTGTAAGAGTTGATTATCTTGAAGGTTGAAGGATTATGAAAAATCCAGTATATTTTATAATATTGATGCATTTATCCTGCATCAATGGAGAACAAAGAATTTCATACAAATAAATTTTACAAAATACTTAATTGCTTACTCCTTCAGCAGCAAAGCTTTTGAACAATATTTTATCAGGTTATAAGAAAAGCGTTCTATAATCTATTGTATCCTTACCTATTCTTGGAAACTGAATATAATATGCTTTTCAATAATAATTCAATGTTATCAAATTCATTTGATTAATTAATCTATTAATGAGTAAATGAATGAATGGATGGATGGATGCATACAATGAACACTACAGTAGATAGTAGCACTTGACTATCACTCAATAAATAGTCCCAGAGCTTGTTGGAAATTTTTCTGACTCTTCTTTGACTTAATGTTGTCATTTTTCAGTGAATCAATTCCAGAGAAGCCAGTCATGCACTCCTCTACCCCACATCCAACCACCCAATTTGACCCCAAACTAAAGGGGGGAAAGTAATCAATGCCAAATTTAAATACTAATTTATTTCTAATTTTAATTAAATTTGCAGAATACTAGAGTCATGAAATAAAATGCATGAATTACATGAGGGGCTCAGGCATTGGATTTAGTCTTGCTTTCTAGCTTGGCGGGCTTTCCATTTCTGATTGTAAGGCTTTGCTTGATTAGTATATAGGACAATTGTGTATTTATGTTAATTTGGCTATTTCTTATTGGCTTTCTCTTTTTATTTTACCTTCTTTTTATGGAAGGACAGAGCAAGAACTCATCAACTGGGACTCCTCTCTCCTCAAACTCTGCATTTCAAGCTCTAAATGATAGTCAGGAGTCTCCCAAATGAAAATATTGGGATACTCACCCTCAAGCAAAAATACATGTGCCCCTTTAGGTTACATAAAAGTTGTGAATTCACAAAAAATAATTGCGTGATTATGCCAGCCTTACAGATACATTTTTTTATTTATTTGTTCATTGAAAAATGTTTGGCAAATTATAAAATTTGACTGGCCTTATCCACAGTGACCAGAGCCTGGATCTCCCTTCCAAGGATTTGCCATCTTTTTCTTCTCTCTACAGATCAGAAGGCTAGGAGAACATAAGTTTACTTGCAATAAGTATATTTCCCATTGTCCCCAGAATTATAAATCCCCATGAAACTTATGAAAGCAACACAAATGAAAAATTAACTTGTTTTAATCAAAATTAAATCACATGGGGATGGGTAAGGAAAGAAACTTTCCTGGTTTACTTAATCTCCTTTAGAATTGTTAGAAATCACTACAACAAGCATGTACTATCTCTATAAATTTTTTAGTTAAAAAAAGATAACTTTTGCTACTAAAACTATCTAATCCTGAGATTCTGAATTAGGGAGCTTATACCTCATCACTCAGGCACACTCCATAGTGATAACCTCACTACCTCAGCTATAAATGGGAGATGATTGTGTGAAAACTATTGCAATTATTCTTGATCTTCCCTCTGTTACTAGTTACCTGCCTTATTTATCCATTTGAATCCCCTGCTAGTCCCTTAAATTTATAACCCAACTGAAACCCATCACTATCCCTTTCTTAACTAAATATTTCCCCTTAAGTTTCTCATTTCTGCCCATTATATTTTTCTCATATTCAGTGGCTCAAAGTGCCTGGCACAACATGAGCACCAAAATTTTTTTGTTAGTGAATAAATGCCATCCCCAAGGTTTCATCTACCTCTTTTTCTCACCCGACTGTCTCTCCTCTATATCCAATCAGATTGCAAACGACCCCTATGTGAATGTCTCCTCCTCTTGTTCCCACAGTCACCATTTTAGCAGCCTTGGTCCTTCCTTCTTCTCATCTGACAGAATTTGCAATTAGAAAATGTCCCTCGTCACCTCCTCTTTTCACTCTAATCTAACCTTTGCAAGCCTCTTGATTAATCTGTCTAAAGCACAGTTCCAATCATGTCCTTCCTCAGCTTTCAAAATCTTCAAAGATTTGTTCTGTTGGTGATTATGTTGATGATGAAAAGAAAACTCCTCCTCCCCTTCTTCCTCCTGGCCCTAACATTCAAGTACCTCCAAAATAGGACATCATCTGCTCAATCATGCTTCTCATCTACTCTTTTGCTACCTAAGTATGGCTGGTGGTTAAACTATTGATCTTTTTTTTTCTAAAGATTTTATTTATTTGTTCATGAGACACACACACAGAGAGAGAGAGAGAGAGGCAGAGACACAGGCAGAGAGAGAAGCAGGCTCCATACAGGGAGCCTGATGTGGGACTCGATCCCAGGTCTCCAGGATCAGGGCTGAAGGCAGCGCTAAACTGCTGAGCCACCCGGGCTGCCCTAAACTATTGGTCTTTAGCAGACATTCCCCTGAACCTTACAGTGTGTTTCTTCTGTCTTGCGATTCACTCTGCCTCAAATAGAATTTCAACATTCTTTACCTGTGAAAGTTCCACCCTTCCTTGGGGCCCACTTGAGATTTCATCTATTCCATCATGTCTTTGCCAGTTTTCCAAATCAGATAAAAACTTACATGTATTTTTCACTTTACCTTTACAAAATGCTTTTCTCATACATTTTTTATCACTTTAAGCAAACATAAGCAACTTTTATGACATGCAGCCAAGTGTTTTCACTCCCAGTGCTATGCTTTCCTACCATAGCTTACTCGTTTCTTTGAACCCCAGCATACTCATAAGATGTCTCTTAATCCTATGTTTGTATCACAGTGATTTATATCCTGGTTTAGTTCCCATTCCTAACTGTGAGCTTCTTAAAGGTAGGATCAAGGACTTTCTTATATTTTTGAGTACCTGCCAAGTCTGTCCAAATTCCTTGTAGGTAGTAACAGTGGATTAGCAAAGATTTATTGACCTAAATGAATTCAATTGATCTCTGATTTCCTCTATGCCTTGAGTAAATGTCAGTTGGAGTGTGGCTGAATAAAAGGATGCCCAGACAGTTTAAGTGAATGGGGAAGAACAGTGACTAAGCAGATGGAAAGGAAGTAGCTAGAAATTGAATATTGGAGGAGTCAGGTCTTCACTCTCAGGGAGTGGTATCTGGGGGGATTTATTCTTCACACCTAAAACAATAGAAGTGCTCTAATCTCTCACTCCCCTTCCTGAGACTAATTTCTCCCTCTCTCAACCACTAGAAACCTCCAACATCTAGTCTGGACTTAACCTCTCTCCCAGGCTCAATCTTTGCAGACAAAGACCAAGTTAAGAGAGAGAAAAGTGTTGAAGTGGACTAGAAGAAGAATGGCAAGGCTCAGAGTGAGGTGAGATAAGTGGGAACACTTCTCATCCAACCCTAAATTCCTACCATGTCCAATCATACTCTTCCACCATGGTCCTCCATAGGTCCATTTCAGGACTTCCCACTGGTCCTTTCTGCTGGTCCCAGCTTGAGTTTCTGCTACAATCAGGCCATTCTTGTCCTCAGCCCTTTCCTCTGCTCCCTTCTACCTGCCTTCTCTGCTCTAAATCATATCATCCTAGAAACTCTCCTTGTCTCTCATAAGCCTTATGAGTCTCCTTTTCATGACTTCTAAAGCATTTATATGTATGGGGTTCATTCTTCCTGAACTTCATGACTTAGCTTATTTAGTATACTTATAATTTCAATCCTTCTAGTCCTTTGTCTCCATAGTCAGACCATATGTCCTGTTTTAAGGGTCAAAAAAATATGGCTACCATACTTAGAGCTATACCACAATTTCAGCCTTTGTTTTATGTAATTTTCTATTTCTCTGTCTTCCCAAACTAGGATCTAAGTTCCTTGCAGAACTCCATATTTTACTTCATCTAAATTATCTCACAATGCCTAATACAGGGTCTAAATAAACACCAGTTGGTTGACCTGTTGATTAATTATTAATCCCAAGCCATAATAAAATATTACTCTCTTCTAGTAGCCACATTCTCATTCTGATGACCAAAGTTTCCGAGAATTTACCTGTACCCAACAGCTCCATCATAGACAGAATCATTCAGATAAATGATGGAGCCTCCAGGGAGTACAAACTGCTGTCCAGCTGGAGCATTGTAAGACACCAAGCCATCTGCCAAAGGAAACACAAATGTGTCAGTGCCTCAGGAAGGAGATACACCTACTGCTCAGACCAATTCTCACAGGGAGTTACATAAGACTGCAAGGATGCAATCGTGTTCAGTGTGTCTGCATAGGACTTAACCTGGGCACAAAAGGAGCACGGCTGAGGAGCACTCCTCAGTGGCAGTCAGTGAAATGAATCAGAATGCATCATTTAGAGCATACAGCACCAAATCTTGGTGGAGAAACAATATCCTTTCTTGACTCTAACCTAGAGGGAATCACATCACTCCAGAGATTACTAATCCCATACCTCTCCGACCTGTTTGCCTTTATTTTCCAGGGGTTGGGGTTTTTTATAAGGTCTATAAGCTCTCTGTCTCTGGAGACCTACCTAGCCAGACACAGCCATAAAGCTCCACCCGCATGCACACATTCATGGAGTGGTCAGTGACTGGAATGAAGCGGACAAATCTGGCCACGATGGGTGGCTCCAAGTCCTTTAGGAAAATGTCATAGGGGTTACTATTCCCATCCAGCACCTGAGGAAAGAGAAGAGAAAGAGCAGGAAGATGCTATGAGGTTACACTGACTCTTCCTCATCACCCCTTTCATGGACCCTCTCTTTTGAATTGAAGGAGAAGAATGTATCCACTTAGCTGTCTCAGCAGCCTTGATATTCCTCCCAATAGCCCCAGTCCACCCTCCCTCATCCTCGGTCAGACATTTACAAGGGCATGCCAGGTGTGTGGATGCACATACCTACAAGACAGCCTGCGTACTTCCTCTTCTAGCCTAAGTCAAAATATGGTCCTGGACATCTCAGGGTCTAGATGTCTCTTCTTCCTACCTGTTTCCCATGCCGGTTCCGCCAAGAGATCCAGCGAGTGCCATCCCGACTGTAATTGATCTTGTACATGGGGGCAAACTCAATCCCATGGCCCCCGGCATGGCGCCCTTGGGTCCCCACCAGAGTGATAAAGTGCAGGGTGTGCAAGTCAATCTGTAGGAACTCCTTCAGGTCATCGGGTTCCACTGGAATCTCAGGGCACCAGGCTCCATCCCCGTCTTCTGAGTCCAGCCTTGAGACACAGGGTTAGGGAAACAGAGAGAAACCATGAAACTACAGTTGTTTACCAATCCACAGCAAGCAACTGAGGGGAGAGAGCAGGCTGGGTTCCCACTCTAAAAAGACTCTTCTGGTCTCCCTTCAAGCCTTACTGCCATCACCCGTGGTCAGTCCCCTGTCCCTGAGGCACTATGAAACCCAGAGAAACACAACCAGGGCCTAGAGGCTTTCAGATCAGATGTAGTCTTTACTTCTCATCCTGATTTAAAGGTCTCAAGGGAAATGAAACCTTTTCTACCCTATACCCCCCCCATGAGTCATTTTACCACCCCCTTCCACATTCAGTCCCAACATAACAAGGGTGGCCACCCCTTGCTTGGATATCAAGTTATAGGAAGGAGGAGGGAGGGATCATAAGATCCCCAGTGTGGGTTATGTAACGCAGTGGAATTTTAACCAACAGGATGGGCATGGCGGCCCAGCAGAAAGCCATGGGAACCCATGATGAGAGTGAGGGGTAGGAGCATGTCAGGGGAGTAGTAAATAATCTGGTTTCATTTTATTACCTCTAAACTAAACTACCAGTGAGGAAAATTGTGAAATAAGTATAAGGTTTATTTTGGGAACCTCTTACCACTTTCCCTCTTCCCTGGAATGTCTCTTTTCTTACAGATGTCACCTACTCGTTGTTCTCTTCCAACCCCACCAACCCACTCTCATCTTTCACATATGAAGAAATTATAGGGAAGGTTTACTAAGATTGCTTTTCTTATGGGAGATTCCATTTTAACAGAAATCAACACTTTACACTAAAAGAATTAGATTCCAGGAGGAGGAGGATTGCGCTCTAACAAGCAGAGTAGTCTTTGACAAGGGTGTTTATTGCTTTAGAAGATCCCTGCTATTAGGCCACTAGGAACCCACCATACTCTTTATAGTTGAGGATGGCCCTTCTATGAGGTATCCTTGAGAGAAGGGAAGAATTTATTGGAGGCCTCAGCATATGCTTACAGCCTTGATGCTTTGCACTGTGAGTGATGTTTCAGAGACACCCACTGAGAAGAGGACCGGGTCTCCTAGCTCCCAGTGCCTTAACTTCATCTGCACCTTCTCCTACCACTGTCGCCAGCTTCCTGCAGGTGCTCACAGTGAGAAGGTGAAGTAAAGCAAACCACTGCATGTCAATGAACCCATCTGTTGTGGCCATAGTGGGGCAAGGTCTTGTGGTTGGGATGGGGTTGCCAGATGACCATTTAGTACCAAGCCCTGAATTCTCTTCCTGAAAATATACAGAACATGACAGGCCCACTTGATGTCCTTCCCTCATGCCTTCCAGCTCCCACCAAATACTACTCTTCTTCCCCAGTCCCTTGAGTCAGAAAACGTATTCCAACCCAGGACTCAGGCTTTCTTGGGGTATCCATCCTCACCTTCCATATTTGGCAGCTGTGGATTCTGACCACTGACTGGAAGCTGTGATGTCCTCATCTGGAATGTGGCCTCCTGACATGCCCAGAGGATAGCGACATATGGCTGGACCAAGAGAAACCGAAGAAAAAAAGAGAGGAAATACTTTTCTTTTTATTTCCAAAGATCCCCTGCCCCTTGTAGGAATAATGTAATTGATTATTGGACAGGGAAACAGAGGACTAAAATTTTCCAAAGTCTTTCTATGACCCCAGTTTGATCACCCTCTCTCAGCTTTTTCACCCTGGCCCTCCCTCCAAACTTATTAGTGTCCAATCCCTTGAGCACTGACCTTCAGCCACACCTATCTTTTGGTCCAAAATCTGACAAATAATGTAACATAATGCACTGTCCTGATTTATCCTTTTATTTGGCAGTAAGCCCATGGCCCGTTCCCATTCTCCTATTAGCAAATGTACACTTCTAACCAGTTTCCCAACTGTGCTGAGTCATCCGCACAGTCAGCAGATATTACCTGTGATCCAAAGCATTCTTTTTTCTAGGTAGGTGATTGCACAAAACTGTGGAACAAAGCCAACAAAGCCAACAAACTCAAAAAGCCAACAGACTGAACACACAGCTTTGGCCCCCAACAGCACCATGTTTTGGCCACTGGCTAAAAATAATAGCCTCTGGAGAGGGACTTCCATCCCCAGCCAAGACAGAGTAAGAGGAGCCAGACTTACTCTCCTGGGTGAAACAATCAAAAAATGGACAAAGTACACAAAACACTGGATTTCAATACAATGAATATCAGACAACAGAGGACGACAATCCCTGAGAGACAGAGGACAAAGATAAGTCCTACAGTGGCACCAGTTTACTACTGTGACAGATTCAGGCTGCAGCACAGTGAGTGAGAACTCAAGCAGAGTCTAGAGGATTCCCCAAATCAAGGAGACAAGGGTCTGGAGAAGCCATGGGGATCTTGGGTTGCCAGAGAAATACAGGATTAAATACAGGATTCCTAGCTAAACTTAACTTTCAGATAAACAGGGGTGCCTGGGTGGCTCAGTCAGTTGAGTGGCTACTTTCAGCTCAGGTCCTGATCTCGGGGTCCTGGGATCGAGCCCCACATGGGACTCCCTGCTCAGCGGGGAATCTGCTCCTCCCTCTGCCCCTCACCCTGCTCATGCTCTTTCTCTCTCTCTCTCAAATGGATAAATAAAATCTTTAAAAATAATAATAAATTTCAAATAAGCAATAATTTTAGTGTAAATATGTATGATGTAATTTTTATTTTTTTGTATGACATAATTTTTAAAGAAGCAGGCATGTGCAGAAGCAGATGATAGAACATATAATGAAAAAAACAATCAAAACTAATTCAGAACTTATATAGAAGTTAGAATTTAAGAAGAAGAGTATTAAAACAGTTATAACTATATTGTACGTGTTCAAAAATACAAGGTCAGCCACTGTGGGAAACAGTACAGAAGTTCCTCAAAAATTTAAAGAAGAATTACCATATGATCCAGTAATTCTACTACTACTGGGTATTTACCCAAAGAATACCCAAACACTAATTTGAAGAGATGTGTGCACCCCTATGTTTCTTGCAGCATTACTCACAATAGACAAGATATGAAAGCCACTCAAGTATTCATTGACTGATGAATGGATAAAGAAGAAACAGTATATATATTTATATATATGTATATATTACTCAGCCATAAAAAGAATGAGATCTTGCCACTTGTAACAACATGGATGGACCTAGAAGATATAATGCTAAAAGAAGTAAATCAGAGAAAGACAAATACCATATGATTTCGCTTGGATGTGGAATTTGAGAAACAAAACAAATTTTAAAAAGAGACACACACACAAAAAAATCAGTCTCTTAAATACAGAGAACAAACTGGTGGTTGCCTGAGAGGAGGTGGATGGGGAAGATAGGTGAAATAGATAAAGAAGACAAAGACTACACTTATATTGATGAGCACTGAGAAAGTTGAATTGTTGGATCATTATATTGTACACCTGAAACTGATACAACACTGAATGTTAATAATACTTGAATAAAAACAAAAAACAAAAATATAAGGAAAGCTACAAGTGATATAGAAAGAATATAAATCAAATTTTAGAGGTGAACCTGACTGAGAAAATATACTGGATAAGATTAAAGGAAGGTTATACATTAAAGAAAAGATCGGTGAAATTAAAGACAGCAATAGAAATCATCCAAAATGAAACCATGACAGAAATAAACCAAATAATCAACAATAAAAAATAGAACACTAGTTAATTTTGGAACAATTTCAAACATCTTACTATACATGTAAATGGATTCCTTAAAGAAGAGGAGAAAGAAAGACCAAAAAAGTATTTGAATAAAACATGGTAGAATTTTCTCTCAAATTTGAGAAGCTCAATGACCTGAAGCACAAGAAACATGAAGAAAATTATGCTACCGTACATCATGATCCAACTGGTTAAAACAAGTGATAAGGAGAAAAGCTTTTAAGCTGCCAGTTTTAAGCAGTTTTTTAAGTTTTAAAAGAACATATCATGAACAGAGGACCAAAGAAAATGACAGCAAATGTCCCATTGGGAATGGTAATTACATAGTAAATATATAAGATGAGTTTCCATGTTATTTACATCTTTTTAAAAGGTAACTGACTATTTAAACAAAAACAGTAACAATATACAGTGGGTTTTGTAATATACACCAAGATGAAATGCATGAAAACAATAGCATAAAGGCTAAAAAAGGTAAAATGGAAGTTATCCTGTTGGAAGATTTTTATACCCCACATGAAGTGATATAATATCACTTAAAGATAGACTTTATTTAATTAAAGATTTACATGGCAAATCCTAAAGCAAGCACTAAAATAATATTTTCAAAAAGATTTATAGCTAATCAGTCAGCAAGAGGTGAAATGGAATCATAAAAATTTCAATTCACTGAATAGAAGGCAGAGAACCACAGATAAGTTATAAGTAAAAGGATGAAAAAAAGACAAACCATGAATACTTAATTTTTAAAAATCTGGAGTGGTTGTATTAATACCAGACACAATACATTTTAAGATAAGAAATAGAGATGGTACTTCACAATGATAAAGGAGTTAGTTAATCAAGAACACATGACAGTCCTAAATATTTATGCATGTATCAGCTTCAAAACAAATGAAAAGGATTTAAAAAAAAGACTGCAGGGAAAAATTAACAAAACCACAATTATAGATGGTTTTATATCTCAATAATTGGTAAAACAAGTGGACAAAAAATTAGTAAGGATATTGAAGATTTGAACATTATCTACTAGTTTTACCTAACTGAACTTTATAGAACTCTACCCAACAAAAAGTATAAATTATTTTAAAGTGCATATATAACCAAGATAAACCAAGATAAACCATATTCTGAATCATAAAAGAAATCCCAATAAATATTAATTATTCAAGTCAAAAAAGTATGTTCTCTGTCATAATGCAATTACTATTCAGAAAAATAAATAGTGGAAAGATACCTGGAAAATCCCCAAATATTTGCAAACTAAATAACACTCTTCTAAATATGCCATGGGTCAAAGATGAAATCAAAAGGGAAATTAGAAACTATTCTGTACTGTAAGATAAAGAAAATACAACATAACAAAATTTGTGGACACCACTTGAGAAGTACTTATGGGGAAAACTATCACAATAAAAGCCTATATTAGAAAAAAGGAAAGATCTTTTTTAAAAAAATATTTATTTATTTATTTATTCATGAGAGACACAGAGAGAGAGAGAGACAGACAGACAGACAGATACAGGCAGAGGGAGAAACAGGCTCCAAGCAGGCAGCCTGACATGGGACTTGATCCCAGGTCTCCAGGATCAGGCCCTCGGCTGAAGGCGGCACTAAACCACTGAGCCACCCGAGCTGCCCAAAAGGAAAGATCTTAAAACTATGATCTCAGTTTTCACCTTCAGAAACTAGTAATAGTAGAGCAAATAAAACACAAAGTAATTATAAGAAAGAAAAGGATATATTAGTGGAAATCAGTGAAATAGAAAACAGAAAAATAGCAAAGAAACTTTATAAAAGCAAAAGCTGGTTCCTTGACAAGACTTAAAAGGAAAAAGAATCTCTAGCTAGGTTGACTTGGAGAGAAAAAAGAAAAAAAAACACTACCAATATTAGGAAATGTAGGAAGTTACCTAGTTACAGATACTACAGATGTTAAAAGTACGGGAAGAAAATATTATAAACAATATTATGCCAACAATTTCAACAACTCTGATAAAATAGTCAAATTTCTTGAAAGATACAAACTACCAAACCACACCTGTAAAGAAATAGATAAACTGAATATTAAATATATAGTCAACAACATTTCCACACACACAAAAAAAAACCCCTCCAGCATAAGATGGCTTTACTTTTGAATTCTAACAAATATTTCAGAAAGAAAAAAATACCAAGCTCTCACCAACTCTTCCAGAAAATTAAAAAAAGGAGAGGATATTTCCTCATTCATTCTATGACATCATATTATTCTAATACAAAAACCAAACAGGAACATTATAAGAAAACTATACACCAATAACCATCATGAACATAGATGCAAAATCTCTAAACAAAATTTTAGTAAATTGAATCCAAAAATACATAAAAAGGATAACATGTGATGACCAAGTGGGGTTTATTCTAGGAATGCAAGGTTGGTTTGACATTCAGAAATCAGTCAATGAAATTCACCACAAACTTAAAAATGAAACTATATCATCACTTCAGTAGATATAGAAAAAGCATTTGATAAATTCAAACATCCTTTTCTGATAAACATTCTCAGCAAACTAGAAATAGAAAGGAACTTCCTCAGGGCCCCCAGATGCTCAATTGGTTACGTGTCCAACTCTTGATTTTGTCTCAGGTTATGATCTCAAGGTCATGAGATCTAGCCCTGTGTCAGGCTCCATGCTGAGTATGAAGCCTACTTAAGATTCTCTCTCTCCCTCTCTCTCTGCCCCTACTCCCCTGATCTCTCTCTCTTAAAAAAAAAAAGGAAAAGAAGAAAAGAAAAGAACTTCCCTAATAGGAACAATTATAACAGAATATTATGAAAACCTATATGCCAACAAACTGGACAACTTAGAAGAAATGAATAAATTCCTAGAAACATTACAAGCTACCAAAACTAAAGGAGGAAGCCATAGAAAATTTGAACAGACCAATCACCAACAATGCAATTGAATCAATACAAAAAACTCCCCAAAAATAAAGCTAGATGGTTTCACAGGCAAATTCTACCAAACATTTCGAGTAGAGTTAATACTTATTTTTCTTAAACTATTCCAAAAAATGCAAGAGGAATGAATCACCCTGATACCAAAACTGGACAAAGGCACTACAGGAAAAAAAAAAAAAAAGAGAGGATCCCTGGGTGGCTCAGTGGTTTGGTGCCTGCCTTTGGCCCAGCGCACGATCCTGGAGTCCTGGGATAGAGTCCTGCATCGGGCTCTCGGCATGGGGCCTGCTTCTTCCTCTGCCTGTGTCTCTGCCTCTCTCTCTCAATCTGTGTCTCTCATAAATAAATAAATAAATAAATAAATAAATAAATCTTTAAAAAAAAAAAAGAGGACTACAGGCCATTATCTCTCATGAATACAGATACAAAAATCCTCAACAAAATATTAGCAAACTGAATCTAACAATATATTTTAAAAATCACATACCACAATCAAATAGGACTTACTCCCAGGATGCAGAGGCGGTTTAATATTCACAAAACAATCGACATGATATGTCACATCAATATTAGAAAGGATAAAAACCATATGATCAGTTCAACAGACACAGAAAGAGCATTTGACAAAGTACATCTGTAATGTCACGTGATGCTTCTAGAGACAGTGTGGTGAAGCAAAACCATACACAGCCACTTTGGCCAGAATCATGGCCACCACCACCCTGAAACACTTCTAGGTTCCTGTCCACTACATTTTCCAAGTCAAATTTGAATCAAGGGACGAACATGGGAGCTATGGGGGGATGTATAATTTCTCCATCTGAGGTGACAGCTTCTACCCATAACCATTATGCCTGAATCTCAAGTATAATTCTGGGTTGTTCAGGAATGAAGCCCCACATTCTCAGATTCTAAACCCTCCAGGATATGAAACTGAAAGGAGGAGTAAGGATGAGGAAATATTGATACAGGATGCCAGTGAGGCCAAGATTACCAATGGGTGAGGTCAAAGAACATTTCAGAAATCACTCACAGGGCGTGTCCTCTCTTGTGGGCCACCCCTCCATGCAGTGGAGGCCATCCTCTGATTTTAGCGCTGGTGCTTAGTGCTTCTCAGGGTCAGTGACTTAATGGCAAGGAGAAGCTTCTGGACACCTTTATCCCACATGCCACGTGCACCAGTCCAGTTTGGCATTTGGGACACAAGCCAGCTACTAATAAACTAGACCTTTGCTTTCCTTTTGTTATTGTCCCCTGTGTGTATATTTCCCCTGAGAACCTTCTGGGGAGGGGGCCTGGCTGGCCAAGGCAGGCAACCCTTGCTCCTTTGGCTATCATTCACGTCATGGTGCTCCCAATCCCGATCTTGACTCCTGAAATACAGTTCCTCACAGTTTTCAAAGTGCTGTCCCCGTGTTTACATCTGGTTTACCCTTACAATAACCCTACATGGTAGACAGGACGTGTATTACTATTTTCAAACTACACGTGAGGAAGCCAGTTAAAGTCTCACAGCTATTAAGCAGTCCTAATCCAAAATTAGTCCAGCGTACCAGACGGTCCCCGTCTGCTTTAACCACAGGTGCGACACAATGCAAGCTGTTTCTCCCAGCATGCCAGGCTGAGGCAGGAGCCTTGCAGATTTAGTAAGAGAGTTGGCCTCTGGCCCCTTCCCTCGCTTCTGAAACCAAAGCTTTGTTCGTGGATCCAGACCTATCTCCATCCCCAACACAATAATCTACTGTTTGCTCATGGCTTTCCAGATTCATAGGGTTTTTAAGTTCCTATTTGTATTCATTCATTCATTCTGTGATTTTATTTTATTTTATTTTATTTTGGAGCACTATGGGAATACAGCCATAAACAAAACAAAGTGCCTTTTGTCAGAGTCTACATCCTAGTGAGGGGAAACAGACAATAGGCAAATAAATACATAAGACGAGAGAAGATGGTAAATGGTGTGAAGAAAGTTAAGTGTGGAAAGGTAATAGGTGCTTTTTCCTGCAAAGTGATAAGAAAGGCTGCTCAGATAAGGGGACTGTGAGCAGAGACCTGAGTGAAGGAAGCCAGTGAGCCAAGTGACTCTTAGAGGGCGGGATGTTTCACGGAAAGGGAACAGGAAGTTGAGAAAAGAGTCTTCTTGGTTGTTTCAGGTACAAGGAGGTGGCACACATGAAGTGGAAAAACTAGCTTAAGTTACTATCCAGCATTGTCGCTTTGCAATGTAATGAACCTGGATGCCTCCAAAGCAAGCATTTTTGAATAAGAATAGGACCAATTTTGGTAAATTCTCTTTCCTCTGATTTCTGACATTTTTGGTGTCTGTTTTATAGCCTTAGGTACATAGTGCTTTCTCATATAATTGTGTGGGAAGTCCTATCTCCCCTCAGATGGCAAACTTTTTAGAGGGAAAAAACAGGGGGAAGGGGGGGGTTGTATCTTATTCCATTTTATTTCTCAGTGCCTATCTAGGGAGACAACAGGTGCTCAAAAATACTGAGAAAAGAACTAGGTATCAATTAGGAGTAAAAATAAAGTTGAGTAAAATAATGTCTCCCTGCAAATCTTACCCCCTAGACTGTTCCATTTCAACAAATTCCATTCTTCCCATTACTTAAGCCAAAAATCTTGAGGCCACCCTTGACTCTTTCTTACTCCATATCCACCCCATCAGCTGATAAGAAATCCTGTAAGCCACCCTAAAAAATTCCCGTAACCCATCTACTTCCCACTTATGCTGTTACCATTCTAGGCCAATCCACTGCCTCCTATTCGCCAGGAATAGAACAAGCACCTCCTACCTGGACTTCCTTGGTCCACCTTGCCCCATGTATCTAGAAAAATGTAAGTCAGACCCTGTAACTCTTCTGCTCATTGCCCTTCAGGAATCTCCCACCTCACTCATAATGATATTAAAACCCACGAGTGGTCTCCAGGGACCTGTGGAGTTGGTCTCTGGACCCCCATCCAGCACACTCCCCCATCTGGCCACCCTGATCTCCTTGGTGTTCCTCAAGCACATTAAGTATGCTTCTTTAGACATTGAAGTAATTAATTTAGTAATAGTAGTAATCTGTGCAGGCTGAGGAAAGAGGAGTGAAAGACCATATTTCCTATTAATTTTCACACGTTAACAGATCTGAAATCTGAATGCAGCTTACAAGCAAATGGTGAATCATAGCTTAACTGTCTGGGTTTTTTTTTTTTTTCTTCTTAGAGTTACACAAAGTAATGACACATGGTAGAGTCAGCAGAGTCTTAACTTTGATGAAGTACAGTAACCATAGCATCCATTCAGAAGTAGTTGTCAAGTGTCGGACAATGTGGTGTTTTCTCTCATTTCTTCATATTTCTCACGAATCACTTCTCCATAGGTAAGAGTTTAAATAACCACCCAAGGAGGGGTGCATGGCTGGTGCTGTCAGTTAAAAGACCAACTTTTGGTTTTGGCTCAGGTTGTGATCTCAGGATCATAAGATCAAAGCCCATGTCAGGCTCAAGCTGAGCTCAGAGTCTGCTTGGAATTCTCTCTCCTTCTCCCTCTGTCCCTCCTGCTCTTGTTCTCTCTCTCCCTCTCTCTAAAAATAAATAAAGAAATCTGAAGAAGAAGAAGAAGAAGAAGAAGAAGAAGAAGAAGAAGAAGAAGACGACGACGACTGCCCAAGGCCGTTCATTGAGTAACTATTAAGTTAAGCCTCATGTCAGGCTCTATGTTGAGCACAGGAGTCTGCTTAGAATTCTCTCTCCTTCTCCCTCTGGCCCTCCTGCTCATGCTCTCTCTCTCTCTCTCTCTCTCTCTCTCTCAAAATAAATACATGATTTTTTTTTAAAATGCCCAAAGCCATCCATTGACTAAATACTAAGTCACTTTAGAATCTGATTTGAAAGACTGCCCTCTTGGCCACACAACCTCTGAAAATAAAGAGATTTCAAATCCACTCTGGTATCCGAGCAAAGGTCACATCCCTTCTGGGTCTCAGTTTTCTTGTGCAAAAAGCGAGGGAGCTAGATTAGATGTTTTCCAAGGCAAGGGTTCCCAAAAGCCAGTCCATGGATGACTGCTTTAGAATTGCTTAGGAAGATTGTAGAACATATGGTTGTGAGCCCCATCTTAGAGGCTTTTCTTTGGGAGATCTGAAACTGTGCCCAGGAACCTGCATATTTAAAAGATTTCCCAGGTGATTCTGCTGTACAGCCAGGCTTGGGAAGCACCGCTCCCAGGTCCCTTCCAGCCTGGACACATGATGATTCTCTGGGGCCATTCCGAAGTCCAGAGACATCCACACTCACAGTCCCACTGGGCTTTCATTCCTGGCTATCGTGCATCTCTAGTCATTGGGCCACAAGTGTAATGAGAACTTCTGTTTCTCAGAACATCTAAAGTAAACCAGAAATGGGAAAGAGGGTCGCATGGGGTGAGTCATGATAATGTTGCAAATAACTTCTCCACCAAGGCACTGCTTATCCTGGGAACTGCAACCAGGAAGTTTTAACAGAGTGCTGCAGCTGAGCCGCTGTTATGAAACATGTCCATATCTCCTGGGCTCAGGAATCCTGTCTATGTTATGCTCTGACTGAACCTTTCCATATTTAACAAAGAAAGGGAGAGAAAGAGAGGGAGAGAGATCCCACCTAGGATACTCTGCTTGGTGTCAGAGGAGCACCAGTTCCCCTGCTGAGGCTCTTTGCTCCCCTGATCTATTCCTGTGTAAGGGCTGCAATCCTCACAGTGCACTCGGGGACTAGCAGCATCCCCACCACTGGGGAACTTGATACCAATGCAGACCCTCAGTCCCCACCTCTGATCTACTGAATCACTCTGCGTGTGGAGCCCAGCCAACTACGTGGTCACCAGCCCTCCAGGTGACACTGATGCAGCCCCAGTTTCATAACTGGAATAACTAGGGGATGAAAGGAGACTTCAGTTCTCCATATATTAAAAAAAAAAAAATCTACCTGTGTCAGTGATTCCCTCCTCTTCCTCCCCTCCAGCCCTTCCCTCACACAAAAGGGTATAAGCCAACCACGTATGGACAGCAGTGGCAACACCACGATGAGACCTGGAAGGCCTCCCTGATCCATGGTAGATGTGGCCCTAGACCTCTGCCTGGGGACCAGGACAGGTCAGGAATGACAGGTGACATGTTTATTCCTGCTAGGAGGCAGTTGAGGAGTGAGAGGTAAACCTGTCTTTTGGGAGTCAGTCATCCAGTCCATTAGCAAATCCTACAACCCCTACTTACTGCCGATTTCTTGAGTCCAGCCATCTCTGTCCTTCTCCTCGCCTCCCATACAGGGCCCAACCTCCGCCACCTCACAACTGAACTACAATAATGCCTTCTGGCTCTCTTTCTGGTTCTTCCACCAACTCTTCTCCACACAGCAGCCCACGCGGGCTTCCTAAAACCTTATTTTGACATGAACCAGCTTTTCAGACTGCCCGGGACAGTGTGGCCTGTGTGGTCTGAGGGCTTGGGCCTCAGCCTACCTCTCCAGCCTCACCTTAGGCTATCAGCACATCTACACTCTCTGTGTCCCAGCACACTGGGTCTCATCTCAACTTCATCAATGCAGAGTACCTTCTAACCTCTGTAGGTCATGTTCCCTTTACCTGGAATGTTCCTTCCTTCCCCTTCCTTACCTGCTGACTTTTGCTCATCCCCCAGCTCTCAGGGAACTCCTCTGAGCCTTCGGGGGAAATTAGGAATCTCTGTTACATGCTCTTTTTTTTTTTAAGATTTTTATTTATTAATTCATGAGAGACACAAGAGAGAGACAGAGACACAGGCAGAGGGAGAAGCAGGTTCCCTACAGGGAGCCTGATGCGGGACTCGATCCCAGGATCCTGAGATCACAACCTGAGCCAAAGGCAGACGCTCAACCATTGAGCCACCCAGGGGCATGCCCCTGTTACATGTTCTTATAATGCACTGGTTCCCTTTTTAGTGTTCTTCATACTTGTAATACAAATAATTATTTGTTTGGTTTTAGTCTCTCCACTAAACAGTGTCATATGGCCAGGGAGCCTCTCTGTTGCTTCCCTAATTTCTAGTAGGGTGTCTGGCATTAACTGAAGGCTCAGTAAATATCTGTTTAAAAAGTGACAAAAGAAGAGTTTTCTGTTGTTCATAATTATGAGGCTTAAAAACAAAGATCTGGGAAATCAGACAAGGGTAGCCTTGACTAATGATGTTTGACCAGACCTATAAGACTTTCTTGTAATTGATGGTCATTACGTATCTCTTGTAACCCATCTTTTTGTTCATGTATTTATTTAACAACTGTATGTATTTAATGTTAATGTTAGTTTATTTAACATCCATGAATTTATCTAAAATAAGTTCCTGCTTTGAAGGTCCAAGGTGTACAGGATAGACAAAGTGACTTAGCCCATGGATCTTACATTTTGGTAGAGGAGAGGAACAAAAGGCAAGAGATTTGCAATAATCAAATGGGCGATCAAACTGTCTATTTGACAATAGCTATTATGCAGTTGTTACTATTTTAGACAATAAAAGCTACGGAAAAACCCTAAACCCTAAAATATGACAAGGAGATAAAAGAGGTGGGTGGCAAGTGCTTTTAGGTAACAACCTTCACCAGATTTTCTAGTTCCCTTGTACTTGTTTACCTCCTTACTGAAATTATAAGCAATTTTGAGAATAGTAATCATGTCAGACTCTTTCTTTTCCCCCTCTCAGCCACTGCCAACACATAGTGCCCATTAGATGCTCAATACACACCTGGCAACACATAGTGCCCATTAGATGCTCAATATACACCTGGCAAATAAATAAGTAAGCAAGAGAGTAGAGGGATGGAGAGATGGATGGATGGATGGATGGATGCAAGGCTGAGTGAATGGAGCGCTGAACTCTTGAGGGTAGGTGCTGTGACTGATTCACGTCTCCAGAAATGATTCATTTCTCAACCATCTCCAAATGATGGTGAGCAGCAGGGATGCCTTTCAAGGGCTTGGGGGGCATTTGCATGAAAGGAAGAAAAGCTCTGGCATGAATATTAGTCAATGGATACTGGGTAACTGTTCAACAAGCTGTGCTAAGGAGGGATCTCCAAGCTCTGGTGATGAGAGGCACAGGAGATGGGAAAACAGCTGGGAATCACACTGTATGCCTTGATGAGGGTCCCCAGCTCAAAGCCAGAGCCAAGCTCTCAGCCCGCAGGTATTACAAACCTTTTCCAGACAATGGGGGTGGGTCTGGAGGTCTAGGTGCTGGGATCAAAGAATATAGGAATAAGGATGGGGAATCCAGAGATAAGAGCCAGAGAAGCAGCCATTAGGCAAAGTTTCTTGGTGAATCAGTATTCCCAGGGGCCTCAGAGAAAGGGCACAGGAAAATAGACAAGCTGATCTTGGATGGCCTTTCTCATCCTAGTGGGTCTTTGGAACCAGGATAAGCCTTGGCCCAGGGCAACCAACGTGGCACTTCTCAGCAGTACCACTGTGGTTTTCCTATTGACTATGCCTATTTTTGGTAAACTCCTTCTGTGGAAGGGATCTCAGCCAATAGCAAAGGCTCAGAGTGCCAAGTCCTAAATGTCAGGCCCCCTTTGCTTTCCCCCCAAGCCCACTTCATTTTTTTTTTTTATCAGATTCCATCCATCTGTCTCTGAACTCCGCATCATGAAAGATAAGGAAGCATGAAAAGGCAGAGAACAGGCAAGAAAAGCAAGAGACCCGGCAGCAAAGAAGTGTGTCCTGAATCTGCCTGCTGAGCTGTCTTGGTGGTTCTTGACACTTCCGCTACCCGCCGATCTCCTGGACAGAGAAGCCAATTCCCTTTCCAGTTTCCCAGAATGGAAAAGTACCAGTGCCGGCTGCCGCATGCCCAGGGAGAGCTCGATCCGTCCTGAGCTCCGTTAGGGCCTGGCAGGCAGGCTGAGGAGAAGCAGCTGCCACTAGGGCCCCAGCTTCCCAAGAATTATTTTCATGCCGTGCTGCCAAGGTTGAGAGCCTGAAAGGGCTGCTTGTTCCATGATGTTTACCATCTCACTGCTAGCTCCAGACCACAGGCTGACCTGTCAATGAGTGTCCTATATGCAGCTTCCAGGAAAACACACACATGGCACATGTGAGGCCAGGGGCATGGAGCACTGACACCTGGGCCTTGCTGGGTGCAAGTAAGACAAGACTGATCAAGAGTGGGGCTATTGGGGTCAACCAGGGGGCCCAAGACGATCTATGGTCTAAAAGAACATCTGCAATCATAGACTTTAGAGCCAGAAAGGGGCTTCAGGAACCAATGCCTCCAATGACTCTGTATTAAATATCAGAACCTCAGAGCCCCCCAGAAGCAAACTGAGTTACTTAGGGATGCACTGCTGACGAGTGTAATTAGGACTGAAATTCAGGTCTCCTGATCCCTGGTTACTCTTTCTTCAACCCCTGGCTACCATGATGGATTTCTTCCAGTTCCAGAAAGGATAAGATGATCTCATTAAAGAAGCTGTTGCTTGGGTCCCTGCTCCCCGCAAACCCCACATGGGAGGCTGCTTCAAACTGGTTCGCTATTCAGGTAAATATCTGCACAATGGGATCCTGCTAAGAGCCAAGGAAGATTACTTGGGCTCCTCTACGTACACGGGTCTATTTTGCCAGGACCCCTTTGCCCCAAGTCGAAATCCCCCTTGGGATTAGCCCTTTAGAATTGCAGCTTTCCTAGAAGCCCAAATACTTCCCGGAAACCATTGCTGCAGAGCTCCAGAAGAGGGGTCCCCAGGCTGAATGGGATTCCAGGGTAGTAAAGTGAGGGCCAGCCAGGATACAGTCTTCCTCCTGGCTCACAACATCAGTGACGGCTTCACGGTGAAATGGTGTGTCCTTCCCTCTAACAAAGAGGCACGTTGAGGGGACAGCTAGGTCGCCATGAAGGTCAGGAATTGAAAAGAGAAGAAAAAAGCAGGGTTTGGAAGCTTTCTTTCTTTCTTTTTTTTTTTTTTTTTTTGGTTTGGAAGCTTAAAACTAGATCTGCCACTTCCAAATTATGCGACTCCAAGACAAGTTCCTAAACCTCTCTAAACCTGAATCTCCTCGTCTTTCAAAATATTGCCCAAAGGGTTGTTACAGAGACTTCATATAGTGAATATGCAGGATTTAGCATACTTCATGAAGTATTACAGAGCTCCAGAAATGACGTTTGGAAGGAGGAAGAAGGGATTACTTGTTTTAACTATTACATGTTCACTCTTTATTGAGCAATTCAGAGGTTTTATGGCCTGGGGAAGGTTACTTACCTTTCAGCTCTCGGCTTAATGGTAATCCTAGTATTTGCTTATGGGAATGCTACATGCAAGGAAAGAGGGGTTAACATACATCAGGTACTTCATAAGGTTTAAAGCAGAGTAACACTTAGAGCAGTAATAACAGAGGTTAGATGTTATATATATATATATATATATATATATATATATATATTTTTTTTTTTTTAAGCTATTTTACTCTGACTCATTACAACAAAGATTGGAATTGGCTTCCAAGATTGTGTGAGATAATAAACAAACAAATGAAGGTATGTATGCTAAGGGGAAAGAGAATAGGGACAATAAGATGAACTGGAGAGCTAAGATTAATGTCAGAAATATATTACATTTGGATCTAGCCCTCTGCTGGTGATGGGCCTCAAATCTGGCTCCAAGTTTCCCACTAACCAACTCAAAAAGCACACCATAACCAGTTAACGTGAATCAGGATGGCAATAAGAGTCAACTTTTTAGTCCTGCTTCCAGGTGAGATGGAGTAGCTTGCAGTAACCAGTGCTCTCCCTGAGAATATCTGGAAGAGCTAGATAAAATTCATAAAGCATCTCTTTGTAAGCATCTGATTGCTGCCTGATGTTTAAAAAAATAAATAAAAAGGTTAAAAATGGTCAGAATATCCAAACAGATGTTTCTCCAAAGAGGTTGTGAGGAAAGGGGACTAGCGCTTCACAGAAGGGAGAATCTGAGAGGTGATAGAACTCCTGCAGCCGCGTTTAGCCAGTCCTCAATTCTGGAGCAGGAGCAGGAGGCGGACTCTGGGCTTTGCACAGACAGAGCATCACTCGGGGGCAAAACCCCAGAGCTCTTGAGGGAGACCAGGGATCCCTCCAGCCAGCAGCATTTTTCTTGCTGAGCACATTTGCCAAATGCATAGCTATCTATCACTGTTGAGCAAGTTTCTCAATAAGAAAGGCTCCAACAATGTCCTAAATATTGGTCCAACCTACTAAAAGCAAACAAACTAAAATTATAGCTTTCCCAAGGTGGATTTGCCCCACCCCCATAGCCAGGGCTCCCCCTGTGCCAGGATGAATCATTTCTTAAGCTAGCCATGCTGGTACACAGAAAATGCACTTTGTTGTTTGGCCTGATATCTTGAATAGAGGCTATGGCACCTCAAAGGTTGAATCTGAATTCCGTCCCTATCGTGCCAAAAGCCAGAGCTTTTGGGTACGTAGCTGGGTAAATTTAAGCATGTTTCCCTCTATTTACAACCTCTAAAATGCTCTGCTGATAGGGCCAAAGCAAGGAGACTTTAGGCATTTGAGAAAAAGCACAGAGGTTGCTCTGCCTCTGCCCAGGGCTAGAGCTCTCTGGGCCCTCAGACACCAGGAGGCTGGACGCCTGACACTTCACACAAGCAGCTGCAGCTAGAGGGCTGCAGAGTCCCCGTCCTCCTTCTGGCTCACTCCCTCTGTACTTGGCATCCCCATCATTCAAAGGGATGATACTCTTATGAACTCCCCCTCGGGGTTCCTAACATCTTTGTGAGATCAAGTCTCAAATGGCAGAATTTAGATGCTTTTTTTTGCAGAAAAATAGAGAAGCCTGGTGCCCCTTGGCTCCCTTCCTTCCCGCCTTCTCCTCATTCCTCAAGCACTTACTGATTGCCTATATAAGCCAAGTACTGTGATAGGTGTTGGTCGTGACTATGCAAGAGATCACTGCCACACCAAACAAGACAAAGACCAAAGTCATAAACATCAGTGAAGCAGGGGGGGAAATGTTGCATATTTTTTAACAACTCATCACCTCCTACTTACACCCCTTCCCCCAAAACCTCACTGTTTTGAATGTCTTAACTTTTACTTTACTTTACTGTGTATGCATCCAAACCACGAAAAGTTCTGGGAGGCCTAATCTTGCCACATCCATGCTCTTCAGAGTCCTGTTGGCTAGGACCAAAAGCTAAGTCAACAATCACAGTATTCTCCCTCAGAAAAACACACTGCTGTGGATAAGCTCGCCTGGGCACAGGGCCCCGTGTCCCCTTGGAGTCAGGATGGCCAGAGTTCAGGATTGTCAGAAGCCCCCAATTCCCAAAGGTAACTTGAGTCTTTCTTGGAAACCACAACGGACCATAATGGTCACTAATGAACTCTTTTTTTCTTTATTCCCCCATCATCTGCTAAATAGAAACCATTGTTTTATGGTATTTGGTTTATTTTATTTTCCTTTTCTTCCAAAAGTAACAAATCACAACCCTTAATATTTGCATGTAACGTTCCAAAGCCCATTAACTTCCCTTATATCTCATTTGGACCCCCTATAATAGCTGTGTGAAGTGCAGAGAGTGGAGTTTATTCCCTCCATTTTATAAGTGAGTAAAGTTGTATACAGAGTTTTACCTAAAGTCACAAAGCTAGATAGTGACAGAGCTGGAATCAGACTCTAGGTCTCTTGATTTCCATTGCCATGGTCTATTCACCAACCACATTGGCATCACACTGTGTGTCAACACTCACTCTCCACACTATCTCAGGGTCAAGAAGAACCACCAATTTGGGGAACAATCTGGACCAAGGACCCAGGAGGGCTTACTGCCTGTCTACATCTTAGAATATGTTGGTCTCAGATTTGTTGAAATATGATACAAGGGGTGCCTGGGTGGCTCAGTTGGTTAACCATCCAACTCTTGATTTTGGTTCAGGTCATGATTTCAGGGTCATGAGATCAAGCCCTGTGTCGGGCTCCTTGCTCACTGGGGAATCTGCTGAAGATCCTCTCCCTCTTCTCTTTCCCCTGCTCATGCTCACTCTCTCTCTCTTAAATAAGTAAACAAATAAATAAATAAAATCTTTAAAAAATATGATAGCAAAAGGAACCTGCATCCTGGTTATAGGATATAAAATCAATACACAAAAATCTGTTGCATTTCTATACACTAAAAATGAAGTATCAGAAAGAGAAATAAAGAAAATAATCCCATTTAAAATTGCATTAAAAAAATAAATAAATAAAATTGCATAAAAATACCTAGAAATACACTTAACCAAGCAGGTGAAAGACCTGTATATCAAAAACTACAAAGCATTAATAAAAGAAATCAAAGACGATACAAATAAATAGAAATATCTTCCATGCTTATAGATGAAAGAATAAATATTGCTCAAATGTCCATATTCTCCAAAGAAATCTATAGATTCAATCAAAATTCCAGTGGTTGTTTTTCAAACGGATAAAAACAGATAATTCTAAAATTTGTATGGAACCACCAAAGAATCTGAATAGCAAAAGCAATCCTGAAAAAAAAGAATAAAGCTGAAGGCATTATGCTCCCCAATTGCAAGATACTTTACAAAGCTGTAGTAATTAAAACAGTGCAGTATTGGCATAAAAGCATACATATAGATCAATGGAACAAAACAGAGAACCTGGACATTAAAAAAAACAAAAACAAAACGGAGAACCTGGACATAAATCCACACATACATGGTCAGTTAATTTACAACAAAGGAGCCAAGAACATACAATGGGGAAAGGACTGTCTCTTCAATAAATGGTGGTGGGAAAACTGGGCAGCCACATGCAAATGAATAAAACTTGACCACTGTCTTATACTATGCACAAAAATGAACTCGAAATGAATTAAAGATTTGCACATAAAACTAAAATCATAGAACTCCTAGAAGAAAACATAGGCAGTAAGTTGCTTGATGTGTGTCTTGGCAACATTTTTTTTAATCTGATACCAAAAGCAAAAGCAGCAAAAGCAAAAATAAATAAGTGGGACTACATCAAACTAAAAAGCTTCTGCACAGCAAAGGAAACCATCAACAAATGAAAAGGCAACCTGCTGTATGGGTGAAAAAATATTTGCAAATAGTATATCTGGTAAGGAATTAATATCCAAAATATATAAAGAACTCGTACAACTCAATAGCAAAAACAACAACAACAACAAAAATCCAATTAAAAAACAGGCAGAAGATCCAAATAGACATTTTCCAAAGGAGACATACAGATGGCAAACAAGTAATGAAAAGATGTCCAATATCTGTGCATCATCAGGGGAATGCAAATCAAAACCCCAATGAGATCTCACCTCCCACCTTTTGGAGTGGCTACTGTCAAAGAGATAAGAAATAACAAGTGTTGGTGAGGATATGGAGAAAAATAAATCTTTATGCGCTACTGGTACAAATGTAAATTGGTGTAGCCTCTATGGAAAACAGTGTGGAGTTTCCTGAAAACATTAAAAATAGAACTACCATTCTGGGTGGCTCAGTCAGTTAGGCATCTGCCTTCAGCTCAGGTCATGGTCTCGGGGTCCTGGGATGGAGCCCTGCATCCAGCTCCCTGCTCACTGGGGAATCTGCTTCTCTCTCTCTCCCTCTGTTTCTCCCCCTGCTTGTGCTTTCATTCTCTTTCTCTCTCTCTCTCTCTCAAATTAATAAATAAAACCTTTTAAAAAAATAGAACTACCATGTGATCCAGCAATTTCACTTTTTGATATTTATCTGAAAAAAATGAAAACATTAATTCAAAAAGATATATGCACCACCACCCCTATGTTCACCACAGCATTATTTATAAGAGCCAAGATGTGGAAACAACCAAAGCGTCCATCAATGGATGAATGGATAAGGAAATTGTGGTATATTGTACAATAGAATCTTAATTATGAGAAAGAAGGAAATCCTGCCATTCGTGACAACATGAATGAAACCCGAGGGCATTATGCTAAGTGGAATAAGTCAGAGTCAATACTCTATGATCTCTCTTAAATGGGGAATCTAAAAAAAACAACAAGAAAAACAAGCTCACAGACATAGAGAAGAGATCGGTGGTTGCCTGAGGTCAGGGGTAGAGGGGTGGGAGAAATGGGTGAAGGGGATATAAATTTACTTAAAAATAAAATAAGAAATCTAACTGTTGTAAGGGGCAGTGGAAAGAACGAGCATCCTGGGAGGAAGGACATGGCATAGCGTTTTGTTATCACCGGATGAAGACAAAGCTTGTGATCAGAAAGCATTTGTCACATACCGAGGATCCCAAAGTTCTGTGGCTCCTGGTTTTGGTACCACCGTAACCTCCCTCTTGCCCTCATGACCCCTCGATGACAAACATCTCCACACTCTTACTTTCCTATTGTGCTCTGTGCCTTTCCTTAAGCTCACATGCTCTCCTTTTTTCTTTTCATCTAGCCTAACCAATTCCTTCCTGTCCAGCTCACTCTCATACCTTCCGTATTTCAACCAGGAAGACACTGGGGACCTGACCCGGGTTGTGTAGCACATGAACATCCTATGAGTCTCACACTCCAAGCGGCAGTTAGAGCACAGAGGTCAAGAATATGCTGCTGGAGGTGGATCGCATCTTCCCTCCGCCACCTCGCGAGCTCTGTAATCTTGAGGGAGTCACCTAATGTTCCTGGGACTCAGTTTCTCCTTTGTGAATAACAGTATGACCTAATTCATAAAATTATTGTGAAGATTAAATTTGCTGACACCCACTTAGAATAGCACCAGGAATATATTAAGCGCTCATTGAATATTAGTTGGTGCCCTTCTTTGAACTCTGCATTCTCTTTTTCCCTATTTGGCACAACCAGGGATGTTTGAGGGGCAGATGAGCTTCTGTTGTCCCCAGAGAAAGATCCTTTTACTGGCAGGAAGGATACCAAAGGCCACCCTCAGGCTAGACTTGACAAACAAACACACACACACACACACACACACACACACACACACACACAAGCAAGAAAGCCAATCTGGGCTGCATCAGGCATTGCTTGCTTCAGAGAAATTCAAGCAGGGAGGTCCTTCCCAGAATTTTTTATCTCCCTCTGAGGGCCCTCCTCAGCCGAATAAAGCAAGCAAGCAAAATCTCTCTCTCTCTCTCCCTCCCTCTCTCTCTCTCCCTCCCTCTCTCTCTCTCTCTCTCTCTCTCACACACACACACAAACATATATACATACGCATAACACTAGCACCTCAGATCTGGTTTCAGAAACCTGAAACTAGTACCACAGGCTCATTGCATGACCCCCACCAACCCTCTCGCACTCTCTGAGCACATGAATAAGGAGAGCTCAAGGAAACAAAAATGATTCTGCAATTTGGAAATGTGTGTAAGTAACTTAACTTGTATCAGCTTTGGTGGGAGACAAAGGGGTGAGGACAAGAGGACAACTCTGTGCAGAAAGGAACCAGAGCATCTCTGGTGCTTTGGTTTCTTTGCGAGGGTGAGTCAGTCCCAAGGGGCTTTCTAGTGCCAGCCTAGCTTGCTGGGCGTGCTAACGAGACCAAGGCTACAAGAACGAGCTCTGTATGATCCTGTTAGTCTTCTCTTATTCCTTGGCCTCAGGTCATCCCTCAAACCCCAGTGACCCCTCATCCCCATCAACGCACACTGGCAGTCACAAAAGGAAACCATGAGGATGCCCAGCTATTACATGATTATTGGAGAAAGTCATTTCCTTACTGACTCCCTGGTGGGGCTGGATGGTTTTAGTGGAAAGAACTTAGGGCCAGGAGACTAGCGCCATGAGTTCCTGCTTTACCATTAGCTAGATGTGTGCCCATGGACGAATCACTCACCCCCTTTGACACCACTTCCTTTATCTGTCAAATGAGGAAGAGGGACTTAAATATCACTAAGGTCCATTGCAACACAAACGGCCTAGGATGCTAGTTTGCCTAGACCTGAAGAACTTACTGGAAGGTAGGATTGATGCTGGAAATAACAAAATCCCAGTGAGGAACCTAAAACAAATCTGGAGTCTATAGGAGAAGAATTCCTCCTCTCAAAATCCCAGCCCCTTCATGTCTTTGTCTCTGCCCTGAGAGAAGAACATTCTAGACACCGAAAGAGGACTCCCCCACCCCAGGGCTCTGAATCACTAGTAAGTTGCCTGCTTCCTATGAGGGGAAAGCGTGGAATGGAAACAGGAAGGAAGCCCCAGCCCTGCCCTGCCCTGCCCTGGCTCCATACCATGGATCCTAAATGCCTGGGTTGCCTGTTAGGGAAAAAGAACTGTTTTTCCCTTTTCCAAGTAAAACCAGTTATCACAGGCCAAGTCAGAGGGTGGGACCAACTGCCCTTGTGCTCCTCACAGACAGCAATTATCAGGTTGGTTTGGTGAGTCTTTAGGACCTCAGACCCCTGGGCTTGGGTCCGGGGTAATCAGGTCACTTTTATTCATCCTCTTAGCTAGAAAGTCATGAGATTCTGGGCCCTGGCTGGCCATCGAGGGAGAAGCCTAGAGGAGTCTGACCTTGCTGGCTGATCAAACAAATACTAAAGCCCAGAGCGTTCTTATGCTTCATTGTGAAGTCTAAAGACTTCTCTTTCTCCTGGAGGTACTCCCAGGCTCTCCTGTTGAGTCCAGTAGCCCAGCTCAAGTTGAGAAGGAGGCGAAACTTGACCCAAAGACCTGCAAGAGGATGGAAAAGCTGCCTCTTTGGGTCCCTCACTCACCCTCCTCCAGGCAGCCCATGTGAACCTCTCCCTCCCTCCAGCAACAGCTTATGCTATTCCTTCTTCCTGAAAGACTTCTTGGACCCACCTCCAGAGACAAAAAAAAAAAAAAAAAAAAAAAAGCCATACAAAAGGCTTCTAGTATTATGAAACTCCTGCATGTCAGGCTGGGGCAGCTATTCTGTACCCAATCTGTCACTAGGGGGCATTTTAGGGTACATTTTTTTTTTTTTAATTAATCAGCTATCTTCTTTGTGCTTAACCTCAAAGGCAAGCTTGTAATGAAGCTCAGATTTTAGATTCCTGAGTCTGAGAAGCACCAGGAGTTGGGGACAAGCAGGTTTTCTTACAAAGAGCCACTCAAGGTCAGGAACCCTACTTCCAAGCCTAAAGCCCATCCATATATTCCAATATAGGCAGTAAGGCTCCCACACCATAAAATCATAGTAAGTTTGTGCCAGAAAGGCTCTCAGAGATCATGTAGTCCAACTTCATCTCACTACAGGAGAAAGGATTAAGGAAGTGTGAAGAAAAGTACAACGGCATGCTTAATGCCACACAACTAATTTAAGACCAACCCAGGGTTGTAACTAGGCTGTTCCTCAAAATAATCTTCTGAGTGAGTTAAATACTATGTTCTGTGTGAATTGCAAATCATTCATCAGATTGTTCTAATAATATCCAAGTCATTTGTTGATTTGTAGGAACGTTTTTCAGAAATTGTTGGTATGACTGTTTGACAGGGATACCACTCGCTAGCTGACACACCTGAGCCATGATTTTGACAGAGGAAACTGCCTTGACCTTTTCCAATGACTTCCGTCATTGAATCGACAGTCTTCAGGACCCAGTCCCTGGGGCACTGTTACAACTGGAAGATGACTCGGCACACTGCCCACACTTTAGAACTGTGTGTGCATCCTCCTGCATGTCAGTATTTCCGGGGTGGACCTGCAGAGCCCACACCGCAGCCCCCAGTGGTAACACCACCTTCAACACTGCCGTTACTGGAAATGCCACCACTACCACCTGCCCCACTAACCCCTTCACTGCCACTGTCAAAGCTCTGGCGTTTTAGAGTAGTGAGCCAGCAGCACTCTGCCATCATGTCTCATGTCATGATCTACTACCTGTATCGCACTAGCACTACTCTGCATCCCCTGAGGGGTGACGCCAGCAGCCATGATGAAATCTCTAAAATGGACTTAAATTAATGAGCTTATTTTAGACTCAGTATTATTAAGTTTAGTGCTTAGCCCAGTTGCTTTTTGCCAGCCAATATTTTATATCAAGTAATCTATTAAAATATGTGTCGATATTTTTACAATTGGCTCTATATAAGATCTGTTTATAAGCCAGTTCTCCTGACTTAAATCCAAGATGCCATTTAGTTATTCCATGCAGCCAACCTATGGGGAAAACATAAGTGGCCAAGAATTTCCATCTCTCAATAGATAACAATAAGGACTTCTAAATAGTCACCCATAAATCCATAGGCATGCATTTATTATATATCTACTCTATGTTCATCAGTGTGTATCCCCTAAGACTCCACGACCCCTCAGCTTGGTGACCAAATCCTGTAACATGAATTACAATATCCCATTGTTTGCCTTCAGCTTACCTTGGTAGAATAGAAAAATCGGTAGAGAGAAGGATTAGTTCATTAATGTATTTCAAATATTCTATGTTCCTATAAAGATCTTTGCAAATCAAGACCTTTATTTCTTTTTCCTTGGCAGAAAGATCCAACAGAAATGGGTGACAGCAGGAATAGGGGGAAAAGATTTAAAGATAACTCTTTGCTATCTTCCAATAGCTCCTGCTGCAGGGATCCAGCAGGGTTCTCTCACACAGAGGGACAGCTCCTCTGGTTTTACCCATTAAAACACGTCATTCCAGTCTCTGTGGATGTCATTCCAGTCTCTGTGGATGTGCCTGGCACCAAAACCTTTGACCACTGTGCACACATAGTGACTCTTCCTCTGAAACCCAATCTGGGCTTGTTAAACATAACAAGAGGCAACCACACTTCAACCAGATGAGAGGAACTCAGAGGAGAAAAAATGAAAAAACGGTGAGTCCGAGTTCAGATCCGAGATGTTCCAATTAAGCTCATTGTAAGAAAGCTGTAGGGCACTGGGTTTATTAAACCAATAAATCTTTGGTTTTAAGGTGTTTTGATTATAGTTCCTTTTCAGGTATGAAGAATATCCCGTGGAGATGGGATTCTGGTGAGGGGAAGAGGGTGAGAATTTTCACAACTACCCTCATGCTACATGAAAAGGACAAAATAAAAATGTCCTCAAAAATCAAATACATCATGGAGCACCTAAAACTCTCATACACTATCGTGGAGTGGAAAATTAGGAAAAATCCCTTTAGAAAACCCTTTGGCAGTATGTAGAAAACCATATTGTATGTAGCATACAACCCAGCAATTCCGCTTCTAGGTGTGTACCCCAAAAAGCTGAGTACATAGTTCTACCAAAAGACCTTTATGAGAATGATTGTAGCAGATTTGTTCCTGATGAATGCAAACTGGAAACAATCCAAATTCCCATCCACAGTAGACTGGATAAATAAAATAGTCAAACAAAGTAACATTATATAACAATGAAAACAAACAGTTGCCAACTGCATGTAAGAGTAGGGATGAATGTCACAACACAATGAATGAAAGAAGCCAGACACAAAAGAGTATTTAGGGATCATCTGCTTTCACTTATATAAAGTACAAAAACAGGCAAAAATTAACCTATATTGTTAGAAAGCAGGATAACATTTAGCATGGGGTGAGCGTGGGAAGAAGTAACTGGAGAGGAGCATGAGGAGAGCCTGCCTTCCAAGTCTGGTGAAGCTCTGTTTTGTAATCTGGATCCTGCTGATGGATGTATTCAGTTTGCAAAATTCATCACATTGAGCACTTAGACTATGGGTACCTTCCTATATTTTTATGTGTTGACATGAAAAATTGACTGTTGTCCTTCATCCTTCCCTGTATTCAAGCCTTCCCCCCGGTAACTCTTTATGCCATTCCACTGTGATGCTGGGCTTGGCCATGCCACTCACTTTGGACAATGAGATTTCAGTGACTGAAGCATCAGCTTGCAAAATGCTGCGCATTTCTGCTTCTGCTTTTGCTCTTGTGCAATTCTGCTAAAAGATCTCCACACTAGTCTGCTAGAAGAGAGCACAGCCAAGGTGCCTGGTCATCAGAGCCAACACCATCCCCGATGAACCAATAACCAGCTGACTCCTGGATATGTGCATGAACCCAGAGATCAGAACAACAGTTCAACCAAGCCCAAACTAAATTACCAGCACTACACAGGTTGTTAGGAGGCACTGCTGGGGTAATAGACAAGGGATAAAACCGTATGCTTCAATTTAAAGGTAAAATATACATGTAACTTTTAAAAAATGAGGGAAACTAAAAAGATTTCTCTTAACACATGTATTTTTTAGTATGGCCACACCCGGCAGGAAAGACTGCCCACAAGACGAAGGTCCCAAAGGCACAACAGGACGTCCAAGTAAAACACAAACCTGAACCAGAGAAAAATAACTGGAAATCCAACCTGCAGAGGTTCTGCATGGCATCTAAAAATTCTCTCCTTCTGTTTCTTAGAAGATGCAGAAGCAAATGCCTGCTTCTTCCACTTTTTTTTTTTAATTCCCATTTCCTCCACCCTACTTTATATCAGGAACTCTTTTGTGATAGTCAAGATGTTATACAGACACAGGACATTAGTTTCTGATTCTATTTTGGACATGTTTCATCATGAAAGTAAGAGGAAGGAAGGAAGGAAGGAAGGAAGGAAGGAAGGAAGGAAGGAAGGAAGGAAGGAAAGAAGGAAGGGAAAGCAAGAGAAGGAAGGAAGGAACCCTTTGGGTACCCTTGGCAGGGTCTTTCCCAAGATGAACACTGATGGACTCTTCCAGCATGTGGCTGAGCAATGGCTGTGTTACCTGGATTGACCTGAGCTTTTGCAGAACTCAAGATGGGCAGCAGCAGGAGCAGCATCAAGGGCATCCTGGGAACGGAGTTCAGCTCACAAGATGGTGTTGGAACTGGAGACTGCAGCCCACCAAAAAATTCGAGAAAACAAGAAAGAGGAGAGGAAATGAGTGACATAAATACTGTCAACATGAATGAATATGACTTGTACGATTATATTTGTGTTCTTAGAGTTTTTATTTCTATATCAGGGACTTCAAATCACAGACTTTGAGAACCATTGGGACACTCAAAAGTCACATCATGTAGGAATTTCCAAACTCTATTAGATTGTGGAATTAAAATTAGCAAAATTTTAGACAGGCAACAAACTTTTACTGAGATATAAAACTACCCAAATTGCAAATGGTGAGAAAACAAAACCTACGTTTATGAAGTTTTCATAATTTTGATATTGATTCCAAAACTAAACCAAGAAAAACATTCCATGGTGTTAATGTGTTTGCCTTTCAAAAGATCTAAGGTCAATATTGATCCTGACTTTACTGGCTCTGGAGTGGTAGGTACCTGGGATTCTGTGTCTTTAAATTCCCCCAAATGACCTGTGTGGTAAGGGCTTAGGGTTGAGACACTGAGTATGAACTCACATTCAGTTTAATAGAGATACATAACGTTACATATGGAACATTTACAGATATAGGCATATATACAGGTTAGCATACACACATGGTCTCTTTGCTGTGTCGGCCAAGAGGGCCTGGAAGCCAGACACCATGATGTCCGCAAGTAAGCCTGGTGCCCCCATCTTGGTTTTCAATACCTCAAAAAAAGGAACCAGAGTTCCCTGGAGACATGGCTGATCCCAGGTCTGGGGCAGGACACATACAGAATCTTTTAGTGACAGAAATCAAGAAAGCATACACCCCCCAAAATGATGGGGACGTATCAAAGGGACACAGGAACCAACTGAAAAAGTTCCCAGTGGCCAAAGCTGGAACATCTTGAGTGACAAAATAAATAAAGTAGTATTGGATTATAACTCAAGGTATAAAATAAATATCTACAAGTCCGTGTTGATATAAATAAATGATTGAATAAACAAATGGAGAGAACAGAAAAATTTCCCATTCAGAAGAATTCTAAATAATTTAGGCAGACACTCAGCTCTTAAAAGAGTTGACACATAACCTCTCCCCTTAGGGTGAACTGCGCACAGTGACTTTCTCCCAAAGAGCCCAGTATGGACATGGAGAAAGGACCTTTTCAGCAGAGGAACTTGATGAACACGACCTCAAGCCAGGTGATGGAGGTTAGCCTCACCACTGATAAGTCATACTGATACTACATATCCTGGATATGATGTGATGAGAATGGTACTTAGCCTCTGTGGTCTTCCTCCTAAAAACTCATTACTTCAGTCTGATCATGAGAAAACCATCAGACGGATCCAAATTTAGGGACATTTTCCAAAATCCCTATTGAGTAATCCTCAAAACTGTCAAGATCACCAAAGACAAGAAAGTCCAAGAAACTGTCACAGCTAAGGGAGACTTAGGAGACGTCATAACTACAGGTAGTGTGGTGCCCTGAAGGACCATCCTGGAACAGATAAAGGACATCAGCAGAAAACTGAGGACTTCTGAATAAAGTATAGACTTTAGTTAATAATAACGTATCAACATTGGTTCATTTACTGTGACAAAGGTCCTATACTAATGTACAACGTTAATAATAGGAGACACACTGGCTATTGGATAAACAGGAATTTCATGCACTATCCTTGCATTGATTCTGTAAATATAAAGTTGTTCTAGAATAAAAATTTTCTTCAAAAGTTTCCTCCAGGTAACACCAATCATCAACCAAACACTGGATCCACTGTTATAAATAACCTGTAATACATAATTATAAAGGAAGACAAAATCCCGTTCAGCTGGGGTGATTAAAGAAGGCTTCACGGAGAACTCTGATTTGATCAGGTTCTTGAAAGCTAGTAGGATTATAATGGGCTATAATGGGGAGAGAGTAAATAATGTGCTAACATAGCCAAGACCCTGTTTGAGGAAACAGAAGCTTTCCATGATGTTTTCTAGGCAGTAGAACTCTGATCTGCCCTCCTCAAAAAAAGTGGTGTAAAAAAGAAAAAGAAAAAGAAAAAAGAAAAAACACACACCAAACCACAGCACCAAAGCAGTTATTCATATGCCTGGAGAGGATGGAGCCAAAACTAATCAAACACACAAGACTAAAGTGGCCTTATGGTGGGGGTCAGCGATGGGTGATCCAAAGACCACAAAAGATAAGCATGGTCTCATGGCACTGATTTGGATGGGTAGATATGTGTCGCAGCATCCCTAGTCACTGCCAGCAGCAAGAACATCGTGTTTCCATCAATGAGTCCCCAAACTAGTATGTCCAGAGAAGCACGCAGGCAGATCTTGGAGACATTGGTCGTGGCTGTACTCCAGCACCAGCCATGACCACAATCCAGGATGTCCTTCCACAAAGACTGAGCTCCTTGCGTGCAACCATTTGGCCCTGCGAGCACTGCCGAGGCCAACTGCCCTCTCTTTTGTAAGGGAGTCCTACAATTCTCTCTCATGGCACCTTTCTCCTGAGTTGTTGGCCATGCCCTCCTCCCCACCATAGCCATCCCCGGTGGTTCCTTCTACTGGGCCCATCTTTTATACCTCACTCGTTCACCAAAACACACACTGATCTTGCCTCCATAGATTCTCTGTGACACAGTTATAAATTTACCCATGTAGTCATTACCTTCAAAATGGCTCATCCTTGTATCCCCTGAAGAATACTTTCTATTTTGCACAAAGCAGGTGCTCAAAAATGGTTTTTCACGGAATGAAGTAGAACCTATCAGATGTTCAAAAAATTTTGACTGCATTTCCTTTTGGAAACTGCAGCTTGGTTTCAGGCTGTGAATCCCCAAAACAAGTGACTATTTCTGCTTTGCTTGCTTAAAATTAAGGTGTTGGCAGCTAACAAACACGGAAGAAGTGAAGTACCCTAACTACACCACAGATCTCTAACACGTGCCAAAGACTCTCTCATGTAATATTCACGGTAACCCAAGTTGGTTAGTTTTCATCAGCAAGGTAACTGAGGAGGAAGAGGTTAAAACTGATCTGGTTACACAGCTGACAGGTGCCAAAACTCATGCGAACCCAGGGTTTGTATTATTCCAATACCCACATGGGTTTTGTCGTCGTCGTCGTTGTTTGTTTTGTTTTTGTCGTCATCCTTTGATCTGGCCTCTGCCCACGCACGTCACCAGAGCTACACTCCTGCTTCTGCCTCAGGACCTCCGCCAAAATGCTTCGTGCTCTCTTTGTCTACATCAAAGCTCTGTTCAGCAGTCACTTCCTCTGTGAACTACTCTCTGGCCTTCTGGTTGCACGCACTAAAAGCTTCTTATTATTTTTCTACAAAGAAATGATCCTAGTTTCTAATTACATACTCTTTGCTGTAGTGTCTAATTAGGGTCTCCCCCTACACCCCTCCCCCTATAAGTTCCATGTTTATTCTACTCGCCATTGCTTTCTCAACACCTACCAGAGTGCTGGATAAATATTTGCAGCATGAATTAATGATTGCCTTGGGCCACATATTCAGTGACTACATTTGGCCACGCTAAATTCCATACCCTAAAAGGAAGTGTACCCGAGGTTTATGATAAGCATACATCACCCTTTTCTGCCCCTTTGGGGGAGTTTTTCCAAGGGTTCCATATTTAAGCAATGCGACAATGTGAGCAGAAGCCACAAACACACATAGGAGAACTTCAAGGATGTAGAAAGGCCCTTCTCTATCCACTTCTTTGGTTGATAGTACAAATCCTTTTGACAATTCATGCAAGTTTTGAGAATAAAGCTCAACTGTAAATATCCTTGCTCAAGGGGTGTTCCTTCATCCCTTCTTCCAGTAGCTATGCTCTAAGTGTCTACGGGTGCTATTCCACGTGCTAAAAAAGGCAGCTTGGAGCTGCCATCATGAAGCTTGCAATCCACAAGTGAACAAATAAATAAACAAGAACTCTAAAGAGATGTGTGTGCCATGAAGAAAACGCAATGGGGCGATGCAGTAGACAGTAAACGAGGGCTACTTCAGGTACGGAGGTCAGGAAAGCCCTGTCCGAGTGTGGGATTGGCACAGAAATATATAAAGAGAACAATGAAGAGAACAGGCAACCCAGAAAAGACTCATATATAAGTGGGAACTTACTAAATTCTAAAAGGGGTATTCAAAATCAGTGAAACAGTTCATTTGTATTCGGAAACAAATAAAGGTATACCCATAACTCACACACAAAACAGAAAGCCCAAAATGTAGAAGTAGAACTCTAAAAATATTTCAAGAAAGCATAGCATCTGCTAGAAGCTAACCGTAAGGAAGGCCTACACAAATGAGACAAAGGAAACAAATCCAAAAATGAAAAAAGTGATAAAATCTTCCATCAAAATGTTAAATGCCTTTGAGACCAAAGGCATCATAAACATAACAGAGAAGCAACAGGCTAAGATAGATCTTTGAAATTTTATAACAAAGTAATTTCCCACGTAAATATGGATGCATGGATCATTTTTTGAAAGCCACTATTAAAATCAGCCAAGAAAATTAAAAGCATTTAACAGAAGAAACAATATAATGCCAGTAAACATCTGAAAGTACTGAACCTCATTAAGAATCAGAAAGACAAACACTAAAACCGTCATTAAGTACCAATTTGACTCATTAGGTTGGCAAAATTTTTAAGTGTGATAATATGGATGTGGCAACAATGTGGGGGAATAAATACTCTTGTAGTCTGCCGCTGGCTGTGTAAATTAGACAATAATTTAAATTTAAAACTGCATATACCCTATCATCCATCTATTCCACTTATTATTAGTTACTCTAGAGAAATATTTATGAACCTGCACGATGGGGTGTGTACAAAGAAGTGCTTTGGAATATTTTTAAAATTTTATTTTATTGTGGTAAGAACACATAACGTAAGATCTCCTCTCTTAATAAATTTTCCAGTGTTCAGTATGTTATTGTTCACCGTAGGTACAATGTGGTACATCAGATTTCTAGAATGCACTCGTCTTGCTCAATCTTAATTTTATGCCTGTTAATTAGTAGCTCCCCATTTCCCCTCCCCCTCAGTCCCTGGCAACCACCATTCCACTCTTCCATTAGATAATTTTTTTAAAGATTTTATTTATTTATTCATGAGAGAGACAGAAAGAGAGGCAGAGACACAGGCAGAGGGAGATCCAGAATCACATGCTGGGCTGAGGGCAGGATATAATATATAATATAATTATAATATCTTGGAACTATGCAGTATTTGTCCTTCTGTGACTGATTTATTTCACTTAACATAATGTCCTTAAGGTTCATCAATGTTGTTGCATGTTACAGAATGTCTTTCTTCTTGAAGGCCGAATAATATAATATTCCATTGTGTGTATAGGCCACATTTTTTTTATTCATTTACGTATCAATATCTGGATTGTCTCCACATCTTAGCTCTTGCAAATAGTACTGCAATGAATGTGGGAGTGCTAGTACTTCTTCAAGATCCTGATTCCAATTCTCTTGAAAAAAATCAAAAAAAAAAAAAAAAAGAAAAAAATCCGCAGAAGTAGGATTTAATGAACCTGCATACTGTCTTCCATAGTGGCTGTGGCCAACTTATCTTTGAGAAGGGTGCCATGAATACACAATTGGAGAAAGGAACAATCTCTCCAAAAATGGTATTGAAAAAACCGATACCCACATGTAAAAGAATGGAATTGGACCCTGATCTTATGCCACACACAAGGATCAACTCAAAATGGATTAAAGTCTTGAATGTAAGACCTGAAACTTTACAACTCCTGGGAGAAAACATGGGAAAAGCATCATGACATCGGCCTTGGCGATGATTTCATAGATACGACACCAAAAGCATAGGCAACAACAACAAAAATAAACAAGCAAGATTACACCAAACTATAAAGCTTCTCCACAGCAAAGGAAACCATTGACAGAGTGAAAGGCAACCCATACCATGGGAGAAAAGATCTGTAAACCATACATCTGATAAGGGATTAATATTCAGAATATATAAAAAAATACTACAACTCAATAGCCAAAAACTCATAACCCAATTTTTAAATGGGTTAAGGACTTGAATAGACATTTCTCCAAAGAAGACACATGAATGGACAAGAGGCATATGAAAAAAAAATGCTTAATCATTCATCATCAGGCAAATACAAATCAAAACTGCAATGAGTTATCACCTCACACTTATTCAGAAAGGCCAGTATCAAAGAGAGAGAGGGAGAGAGAGAGAGAAGTGTTGGCAAGGATGTGAAGACACCGTTGGCACAATATTTTTTTTTAAATAACAAAAACTTGGGGGAAATTACTACAAATATGAGAATGCCAGAAACTACGGTATATTCCTACTGTGAAATACTATGCAAGACTTTAAAAGGATGAGCTGGAGAGTGACATAGTTAGGTGTCTATGTTGTATTTTTGAATGAACAAACATGTTACAAGGTCTATGTAAATCTTTATGGGTGAGTGCACACACACCCACACACTCACATACTTTTATACCTACACAAAAGCTCTAGAAGGGTAAACACTGCCCTAAAAACAAGCTTCACTCTAGTGCTCCCCGCAGTGTTCAAATAAGAGGGTAAACAGAGGCAGAGCAAGGACTCTTCGGAGACAGTGCTGATAACAGTAGGTCCCTCAGAGACAGGAGTGCTTGGCAGAGGAGATTGGGAATGGCGAGCAAAAGGAAACTCTAGCCTTACTTGTCGTGTTTGGATTCTTAACAAGGAAAATGTGTTCCTTGTTAATGTCTTCTACATTGCTTTTTGTGACAAAAAACAATTTTCTGGGGGCAATCTATCAGAATGGGGGGGGGGAGTGCTTACAACCATGCATGTCCCAGAGGTTAGAGGTATGTGGGGAACTTCTCTTGTATCTGAAGAAGCACTTGTGGGACTGAGCAGTCTTATTGATTGGGACACCTCGTACATGAATAAAGTAGAAGCAAAAAAAGAAAAAACAGTTGAGAATTGCTGCTTATATCTTACTTTGTTGAGCTTTTTTTTTTTCTAGAACACTTGCACTTCAGTAGGTGCCCCTAAACACATTATTATTGAGCCTCACAACATTCCTGAGGAGAAAGAGTACCACCTCCCTTTACAGACTAGGAAAGTAAGGACGTAGGTCCCTTCACCCACTCACAGCCCAATATTTTCCAAAGAATATCATTAGGGGGGATCCCTGGGTGGCGCAGCAGTTTAGCACCTCCCTTTGGCCCAGGGCGCGATCCTGGAGAGCTGGGATCGAATCCCACGTCGGGCTCCCGGTGCATGGAGCCTGCTTCTCCCTCTGCCTATGTCTCTGCCTCTCTCTCTCTCTCTCTCTCTCTGTGTGTGACTATCATAAACAAATAAAAATTTAAAAAAAAGAATATCATTAGGTATGTAGCTCAGAGAGAAGGTGTCTCCTTTTTTTTTTAAGATTTTATTTATTTATTCATGAGAGACACACAGAGAGAGAGGCAGAGGGAGAAGCAGGCTCTCTGCAAGGAGCCCCATGTGGGACTCGATCCCAGGACCCCAGGATCATGACTTGAGCCAAAGACAGATGCTCAACTGCTGACCACCCAGGTGCCCTGAGAATGTGTCCCTTGTAATAAAGAACTCACTTCCCTCTTCACAGTCAAAAATCCCCTCCCCTGGCCAAGCTGGATGAACACTCCAAACTGACCCCAAAGGGAGCCATGGCTCAGGAACCCCCAGACCTGATGGGAACGGTTGGCACTCCATCTCAGGTCTGCCCACACCAGAATCTGGACAGGCTGTGGGTCAAAGCCATCAGGAAAACCAGGAAGTAAATGGGAGGCAGGTGGGAGTGTGATGGCCACAACAAGAAATCGGCAAGGATGAAAAAAAACAAAGTCAAAAAAACAAGAATCTAGAAGGTCAAACTTGTGACAAGTTACCGCAGTAACTGAGTGAATTTCTAAAAGCTTCTTCCTGAAACACAGTCAGGAGCACATGCAGCGAGTCATCAGCACCTTGTGCCCGACACCATCCCATCCTACGGAGAGTTCACACGGGAAGGGCTCGCTCCTGGTCTGTCCTGTGTCGCCTACAGCTCCAGGTCACACGCGCCTGGAGACACACACTCCTCTTCTCCAACCGCCTTGAAAAGTCAGACTGTTGCCCTAGTAACAGGCTCTGCTCTGGCGCCCAAATAGGATGGCAGCTGAGGACGAGGCACGGGAACTTAGGAGAGGGGTCTGAATGCCTTTGGGATGCTGAGTGAGGCAGGGTGCGGGGCAAGGTCAGGTGTCTCGCTCCATCCTGGTTCAAGGAACAGCCTTTCAGGGCTCCCAAACCGGAGCCCCACGCCATGTCTCTTCCTTTGCTAGAGAACTGAATATACATGATAGATGATAGATAGATAGATAGATAGATAGATAGATAGATAGATAGATAGATGATAGATAGATAGATGATAGATAGATAGATGATAGATGACGGAGATTTCGATGACACATAGGTAGATATAAAGAGAAACATCTTGAGAAATGTAGCCATCACAGGTAACTGCATTTATTTGGGGGGAACAACGCACCATCATTTCCACTCTGACACGGCAGGTAGGCTGGGCAGGGACCCCTGGGGACCTCTCACCCTCACTGGATGGGAACCGCGGGCATCTCTGTTCCTCCCAAGCACCTTTGGAGTGACCCTAACTCACACATAGTGGAGCTTTCTCCTCCCCCCAAGTGCGAATAGCAGCACCCACGCCTTCTTCCCTGCAGCAGAACCGGGGGTACACGCCCCACTCGGAGAAGCGTCTGAACTTGCCAAACTCACAAATCACGCAGCGTTTATCCACATTTCACAAGAACTCTCTGCACAGCCCTGAAGCGCCAGGTACCCCTGAATAAGAGCTTTCCACGGGGTACGAGGGCACCGACGCGCAGCACCCAGAACCGCCCCATCTACTTACTGACCTCCTGAATCACGAGTGCGGCTCCACCTTACAAACAGCCGTTCGCTCGGCGCACCGGGCACCGGGTTCCCTTGACCGGTAAATCCTTCCAGGGCATTCAGAGCATGGCCCGGTGTGCTTAAGTGCTGTCACGGTCAAGTTTTCAGGAAGACAGCCCAGCTCCGAAGCGAGGCGCATCTGATTTGGCAGATGGTCATCCTCCCTCGCCAGCGGGCTTCCCAGGTCCCAAGGCCCGAGAGGAGGTTCCAGGGGACGGCGGCGCCTTCCCGGATTCCCAGCAGAGATCTTCCTGTTCAGGCTGCCCTGGGGTCTGAAGAGGAAGTGCCTGCCCTCCCGGAAAGTCATCTGTAGCCTCCAGCCTAAGGACAGGCCTTCCCCGCGGGCAAGGGCGGGGTTCTGGAAGGCTCGTCAGGCTGCAGCAGACGCCGGTACTGGGAAGCCAGGGGTACTGGGGGGGGGGGGGGCGGGCTCGGGGGCGCGGGCGGGGGGCCGAGGCAGGTAGAGAAGCCCCACATGCTTGCTTTAGGGCCGCATGTTTTCACGCAGGGGCCATCGGGGCCTCCAGGCTTGTTTTCCTCTCTGCTGACTCATTTTCATCTCAGATTCAACAATTCGAAAGAGCAATCTTTGGAGTGTTTAATACTCAGCAAACAAATATGCAGAAATGAGCTTGGTTTTGGCAAGAGTCGGGCCCCCAGACACACACCCATACACACACACGCTCGCGCGCGCACGCGGATGCATGTGCAAGGGCACACTCACACACCAGCCAGCCTCGGGTGATGGGCTCCCAGAGACTTACTAAGTCTCCCTCAGCCCGTCCTTCCTCTGGGAGGCCCAGCCTCGCGCTTCGCAAAGTGTAGCCCCGCAGAGCTAAGGCCAAGGGCCCCACCGCCCCATCTGTGTTTGCACACAGGCCATGCCCCGGCCACCCGAGGTCACCGTCCCGGCTCAGAGGCCGGGAGTCTGCGAGCCGCGCGGCTGCCTTGCTTGGAAGGGCACTTTGCTCCCTCCTCCTCCTCGCTCCTCGGGCTGGAAGGTGGACACAACCTGGGTCTGCCGCGGCAGAGGAGGGAAGCCAGGTAGCTCTCGCTTTCTGTCCCTCGGCCTCTGTGGAGACGACAGGATGCTGAGTGACATCCTGGCCCCAGAAGACTCTGCCCCCGGCCAGGGACACATGGAGCCCAGAACCCTGACTGTGTGACATCGTGCGAGGTTACTTTCCGCATCATCGGCGTCACATCTGACGCCTTCGCCGGATGAGCAGGAGGCAGAAGGAGGGTAAGGACAGCGAGGGCAGGGCAGTTTGCAAACACAGAAAGAGCTGTGGCCCAGCACCCTAGGGCCTGCGGGGTCCCGGGGGTGCTCACCGAGCCCCGCTGAGCTCCAACAGCCCCTGCGTCTTCATGTGCATCCCTCCTTGGCACCTAACCCCCCGTGGGCCGGCACCTGAGCAGCTTTCCCACCAGCCTCCCATGCCCTCCCTCGTCCCACGCTCTGCCCCAGGCCCTACCCCCCCTCCCCCCAGCCCCCACCCCACACAGGGGAGCAGAGGGCGGACTGCGTGCACCTGCGTGCATTTCCAGGCGCTGGAAGGTCTTGGCACAAGGTACTAGGCTCTGAGGGGCTTGGGGGTTACGGAATAAAGACTCTAGTCTTCAAATATATGGACCCACAGCAGTGGGAGCTTAGGGGACCTGAGAGCTCACCCATCTCCATCCCCTCTGGTTAAAGGTGAGGAAAGTGGGGCAGCCTGGAAAGCGGAGAGGCCTCGACACAGGCAACTGCGGGGCAGGGTCCGGGCCCAGCCTCTGGTCCCCCAAACCAGCTCTGCCCTCCTGCCTCACGGCCTGCCCTTGGCCGACCTCCTCTTCGTCCTTCCTAAACCTCTGAGTGCACACACCTTCCTTAGGCCCTGTCTCTCTCAGATAACTCATTTCTTTTTTTTCTAAGATTTTTTAATTACTGGGGCACCTGGGTGGCCCAGGGCGTGATCCTGGAGACCCGAGATCGAATCCCGCGTCGGGCTCCCCACAGGGAGCCTGCTTCTCCCTCTGCCTGTGTCTCTGCCTCTCTCTCTGTGTCTCTCATGAATAAATAAATAAAATCTTTAAAAAAAAAAAAAAAAAAAAAGGAACATGGCCCAGTCAGGGTGCACCTGCATGTCTGCATTTCCATCTGACTCTCGCTGCCCCCACGCGTGGACCCCTCCATGAATCTGCCGAATCAGAGGCCAAAAGCGTGCTTCTTACCTGTGCCTTTAGTTTTTGCACCAGCTAGCAGCTATCCAGCGGGTGCTCAGAGGACACGAAGCCTGGCCGACGGGTCCCCTCCTTGCTCATAAAGCAGGCAAGGCCAACAACACCAACCCCTGGCCTGGGACCCGCGTGCTAAAGGTCGCCGTGAGTGACGCTTCCTCTGGACAAACCGACTGGGTCCTTTACCTGCGGTCGCCTGACAGCCATAAAAGGTCCTGAACTGTGATGCAGCACAGCAGGAGGCGGCCTGGGGCCCAGGAGAGCCGGGCGGTGGCCACACGTGTGGGGACAGTGACGTGATCACGCTGCGGGTCCCTGGGTGTGACGGCACACCCGGCTGCACCACCTGCAGGCCTCGGGCTCCCTGCACCCTCGCCCCCCCCCACCCCCCGGGCTGCCCTCTCTCGGGGCCATGGTCGTGCTGGTGCCTTAACAGCCCGGGGCCCCATCGGGGGGCTGGCTTCCTGCAGGAGCCCGATCACACCTGCAGACTCTCCGGGACGCGAGTGGATCCCTTCGCATCGGGTGGCAGGAAGCTCTCCCGAACCCCAGAGGATGGCAGCGCGCTGCCAGCGAGCCCTGCTTTCCGTTCCGCCAGAGTTTCTCCACGACAGGCTCTCAGATCCTCTTTCCCAGACACCAGCTGGGACCTCCCTTGCAGCAAAGCAACCCAAGTGTCTCCCCTTTACATACTCGGGGCCTCCTGAATACGTGCGCTAACCACGGGGCTTTTGCCACAAAGAGCTCGGACATCCCTCTCCTCCTCTGCCACCCTCAGCAGGAGGACTTCACCTCTGAGACCCTGGCAACCAGGGTGTGTGGTGAAACCTTCAACCATAATATAGGTCAGACCCTTCATTTATTTGTTTATTATTTTAAAGTAGGCTCCACACCCAACCCGGGGCTTGAACCCACGACCCCAACATCAAGAGCCATGCGCTCTCCCAGCTGAGCCAGCCAGCTGCCCCACGTCAGGCCCTTTAAACAACCAGATACCAATTAATGCCGTGGTTAAAAGGCACTTATCTAGGGACCAGGACAGTATGAGATACGGACACAATTTGAAAACGATGTCGCTGTCACAATTAGACGGGATGATGCACATAAAGGGCTCGCAGCGCAGTGCCCGGTGCCCGGGAGATGGCAGGTGCTTGTTCATATTTAGTTGTTATTTTTTTTTTCTTTTTTTTTTTTTTTTTCATATTTAGTTGTTATTTAGTAGCGGAATCATGCATAGGATGGCGGCGGAGAAGGAAACCAGGCCAGCAGCCACGGTGACAAGGGCGTCTGGGGTGGGCCCAGCCCAGGCCTGGTCACCTGAACATAACACAACAAAAAGCATCAGGGCCACCCGGGTGGCTCCACAGTTGAGCACCTGCCTTCAGCTCAGGGCGTGACCCCGGGGTCCCAGGATCGAGTCCCACATTGGGCTCCCTGCATGGAGCTTGCTTCTCCCTCTGCCTGGTCTCTGCCTCTCTCTCTCTCTCTCTCTCTTTCTCTCTCTGTGTCTCTCATGAATAAATAAATAAGATCTTTGGGAAAAAAAAGTCATCAATGCCAGCTCCGGGCCGCAGATACACAGACAAACATGCAGGAAAACCAGCCAGACAGCGGGTGAGCAGGCTGGCACCCGGCCCTGGCTCCAGGGCTCGCAGGGCACAGTGGAACCCAGGGTGTTACGGAGCCGGGGCCCAGGGACGCACAGACCCCCAGGGTGCTGGCTCCACCACTCTGGACACACGGGGCCCCCGGCTTTCTGCCCAGATCGCGGAGCCCGAAAGCCTCTTGGCGGTGCTTGGGTTTGAATGGCACAGCCTGGTCCCGTCGGGGTCCCCACGCCCCCACCAACAGCCCCCGCGGCCTACACTCCCGGCCGAGTAGGAAGGCGCTTGGCCAGGGGAGCCGCGCTTCTCACACTTTCCACGGGCTGCCTTCGTGGCCACTAGACCGTCCCTCCTCTGCCGCCTTCCACGGCAGCCCCCGAAGCAAGCGGGCAGAGAACAGAAGTTTATTTAAGGATCGGAGACACCTGCAGACTCCATCTGCTTCGGGAGGTTCCCCACCTAGCCACCTGTGCTGGCCGCTGGCCCCTGCCTTCGGAAGAGCCGCCCGCGCCCCCCGACTCCCAGCCCGGGGCCAAGACGCCACGTCACCAGGGCCAAGTGTGGAACCGAGGACCTGGACCTGCCCCGTCCCGGCCGGGGAGCCTTCTCCACGCAGTCAGGGGGCGCCCACCCTGAGGTCAAGCCACTGTCTCCACTCCACCGGCGGAAGGCCCACCCCCTCCAGCTCCTCTGGACGTGGCCTAGAGGGAGCCCCTTCCACCAGGTAGATCACGCCTTCTCTCACATCAGCCCTCCCACCTGGGGCTCAGAGGCTTGGCTTCGGGACAGAAACAGACACGGACATAACATTTGTCGGCTGCGATCTTGCTCCACGGCCTCCCCTTCCCAGCTGGGCTGTGAGCGCCTCCCCCAAGGGAGGGACCTTATCAAGGTGGCTTTAAATCCCCAGGGCAGGGCAGAGTCTGGACATATGCGCGGAAGGTGCTGGTGGATGCATGGGTGACCCCGGGGGTCCGCGGCGCCCAGGAACGTCCAGGGGAGCCGGTTGGCCTGCTGACCGCTGGGAGGGGGGAGTACACAAGCTTCGTCCCTTGGCCCCGCTCCTGCCCGGCCCTCCTCCCAAGCCTAAAGGGGTCTCCTCCTCCGACTCGACACCATGGCATCCAGACCCCGTAACTTAGCAGGTGCCGCGTGGGGGCTTCTATCGCTCCGTCACCGGGCTTGTGGACGGTGCGAAAATCTTGTCTCCGCAGCAGGACTCGGAGCTCCTGGAGGGCGAGGACCCTTGGCACCTCGCAGGGCTCCTGAGAATACGCAGGCACTTGTGGAGCACGTGTTCAATGCCAGGCAGCACGCTAAGTCTCACCTGAATATTCCCACGTGGCCCTCCTAGCAGCTCCCTGAGGTTATTACGATTATCATCCTCGTTGTACAGAAGAAAACACTGAGAAGAGAAAATCGGCCGGAGATGACTCGGGTGGCAAGTGCAATGGCCTTCCATCTCTGGTTCCTGACAGCTGGCTACCACGGCTCTGAAGCTGGGCCGGGCGGGCTTTCCCCAGCACCCCTACTCCCAGGCTACAGGACATCGTCATCAGGCACGAGGCGATGGTCAACTACTCCGCTTGCAAGATTTCGACCCTACCGCCAGCCAGTGAACCCGACTCGGGGAGGGCATTCCCACCTGATCCACGCGCCGCTCACTGTTTCCCACTGAGGGACGAAGGGGAGCCTCCCGGGTACCTGAGCTCGGAGCTGGGTTTGGCATCGCGGCGTCGGGACGGCTCACGCGAACTCACCCACACGGTCGGCTCGGGGTAGCCGAAAGTTCTGGTCGGGGGGCAGCTATCTCTATGGCTCTCGAAGCTTGGACAATTTCGGAAGGCCCACTTTGTTAAGAAACATGGTATAAAATTACAAATGGCAAATTAGGGTCAGGGCCTCAGAAGGATCTCGAACAAGTGAGGAGGGCAGACACAGAAGCTACAGCACCTGGCAGCGAGTGCACCTCGGGATCTGAGCTCTGGTCCTGGCTCCGCTACTCGCGATCCCCTTCCTTGATCGGGCTACAGATGAGGGGTTGGGATGAGGAGGAGTGGGGTTGGGATGAGGCCCCGCTCGGCCCTGACACACTGAATTTTATCGCGCGTGGTGCGGAACCCGGGCCCAGGCTCACCGCAACCTAACAGAACTGCCCCCCGGCCCGGGAGGGATTCAGCTCCTCCCTCCAGCCCAGGCACATACTGTATTACAGTAATGAGAGCTTTGGTTGCTTTAAATATCACAAAACAAAAACAACGGGCAGCCTGTGTCCATCATCGTCCCCCGTCCAGACCACAGAGGAGAGCGCCGCCAGACCGAGGCCAGAGCGGAGATGGCGAGCGAAGCCCACATAGTCCCTTTCAGGAATCCACTGGCTCGCATCTGGAATGAAAATCACCCATGGCAGGGGCCGTGAAGAGCCGGTCATGGAGACAGCCCGCGAGGTCACTCTGGGACAAAGAGGCCCCAGAGAGTGAGAGAGATTGGAGGCCCGGGTCCTGGATCCACCAGGGCCGAGCCGGTGCCAGGCCTGAGGCTGCAGGAACCGCCGTCTCTCACCCCTGGGAGAGGCCGAGGAGTCCAGCCAGAGGTCTCCACAGAAATGAGGCGAGCCTCCCCCTGGGTCCTGGGAGGCGCCCGCAAAGCAGAACGACAAGCATCCATCAGCTGGGAAGGAGCCAGTGGGCAATGTGGAGAGGCGCGGAGCCGGATGCCTTGTCCCTCGACTTCCCCCAAAGCCGCAGAGCCGACCTGCAGGGGGACCCAGGAGGCCCTACAAGGCCTGGAAGCAACCACGACGCCGGTCAGCTCACCACAGAGGGTCCTGAGCAAACGCATGTTCTGTAAGGTGACCTGTGTTAGGTGTGGGGGATTCACCTGTGTTAGGTGTGGGGGATTCAGAGGCCTCGTCGTGTGGTGAGTTGGTGTTGAAGGCAGGATGAAGGGCCCTGAGCATCCTCCACGCTGGACGGTGAGCAGAGCCACAGGCACACCGTCCTCCCTCCGGCCTCACCTCCTCCCCTCCCTGCCTCTGGCTGGCCGCCTCTGCCGCTCCAAGGTGTCCCCCGCCAGCCCACCATGATTAGGGAAAGTAGCCAGCATGTACATCAGGACAGATGGGGTGAGGGGAGGCAGATGCTCTTGCTACACCCTGCCAGTCCCAACCCTAACTCCCCCCCGCCCCCCCTTGTGAGGTGCCTCCACCAGAAAAGGAAGTTGAGAGGAGATTTGCCAGTAATTTGTGTTTGATGGCAAGCCACCTGTGGGCAACTCTTCCCTAAGCTTTAGGTTCTTCCTGGATAAGGTTTCCCCATAACCGTGTCAGTCAGATATTTTTAAAGGGGAGTGGAAGGTCTGAAGTCAAATGAAGGACTGAGCTCCTTTTGCCAGGATCCTGCCCGGCAGTTCCGCAGGAATGTGCACCACCCGCATCGTGGGGATCCCCACGTGCTCGCAGAGGACAGAGCTAGGCCAGGGGAGTTAGTCTTGGGAAAAGGCTGGGGTTGGGGGCTGGGGGTTGGGGGCTGGGAGGGAGGAAGCTACTACGAAATCCACTGAACATGAAAACCAGCACCTGGAATGTCCGGTTCCCACCACGTGGCCTGGTCAGCCCTAGAACATAGGCTCCGTGAAGGGAGCCCTTGCTCTGTTGGTCTGAATCAACCGCTGAATCCCCCACACCTGACACAGTGTCATGGAGCAGGCGATCAGGACGTAGGGGTTGACCTCCTGGTTAGTAGGTGTCCGCAAACGTTGGTTGCCTTTCCTTCTCCATGTCTCTCAGGAACTTAAGTGGACAGTGGGTGTGTGGCTCTTCTGACACTTTGTGGCTGGTTCTAAATGGACAGGACTGTCCTAGAGCACATTCCTCATCTGGCCTCCCTCCTCCTTCCCCCTCACCCCATTCCACCGAGAACCGAGAACCGTACAGCAGCAAGCTCTCCATTTCCTTCCCTTCTCTGAACTCCTCACTGATGGTGATTACCTACTGCCTTGGACTGGAAGTTAATTTTCTTTTCATATGATTCAGTCTTGTCTCTGTTTTTATCCCATGTGTATAGGGCCTACTGTACTTATCTCATTATAAATTCACTGAGGTCAGGGATTGAGTTACAGATCCTCTGTAGGCGCCATGGCAGCCAGCGCCCTGCGATATACATTTCCAAACAAACTGCACAGACTGTCTCCCGAGCTCTGACTTCCCTGGGAATGCTGTATTCATTACTCACTCTGCTCCTTTTCCCTTAAATGTATTCCCAACTTTTAAAAGGATAAAAGGCTCTAGACATTCCTTAACCAGCATTTATTGATGAGTTATCACATACCAGACGATGTGCTGGGTGGGAAAGAGGAAAAGCTGTATACAGGCGTACCTTCGAGATATCGTAGGTCTGGTTCCAGACCACCACCACAATGAAGTTAATATCCCAACAAAGTGTGTCAAATGAATTTGTTGGTTTCCCAATGCATTTAAGTTCTACTTACACTATACTGCAGTCTATTAAGTGTGCAACAGCATCATGACTTTAAAAAGTACCTACCTTAATTAAAAATAATTTATTGATAAAAAATGCTAACCACCAATTTATTGATAAAAAATGTTAACCACCTGAGCTCTCAGTGAGTCATAATTGCCAATCACAGATCACCATAACAAATATAATAACAACAAAAAAAGTTTGAAATACTGTGAGAATCACCAAAATGTGACCCAAAGACACAAAGTGAGCAAAACCTGTTGGAAAAATGGTGTCACTACACTTGCTCAACACAGGAGTACCACAAACCTTCAATCTGTTAAAAAAAAAAAAAAAAAGTATCTGCAAATGTGATAAAGCACAGTAAAACAAGGTAGGCCTGCGTACACGCACACACACACATGCAATGTAGATCAGAAAAGTCATGGTGTAAGTCTCTTTCTCTACAAAAGCCGAGAGTGAGGTAGCTGGGTGGTTTGGCGGAAATGGTGCCTGACTAGCTGCTCCGCTAACGGTGTAGACTTGGAGGAGCTCAGTACTCTATCCTGAGACTCTTCCTCTTAATCTGTAAAACAAAGGACATGCCAAGGACATGCCCTCTCTCATATTCTGTCCCTTGTGGACAATGAGCAGCTCCAAAGTTCATATGCTGACAATCTGTAGTGGAAAATAAAAGAGCTAGAGCTGGGGCACATGGGTGGCTCAGTCCATTGAGTGTCTGGCTCTTGGTTTCAGCTCAAGATCATGATCTCAGGGTCCTGGGATCGAGCTCCATGCTCAGCAAGAAGTCTGCTTCCCTCTCCCTCTGCCCCTCCCCTTGCTTCTGTGCTCTCTCTCTCTCTCTCTCAAATAAATAAATAAACCTTAAGAAATAAAAGAGCTTTAGCTATTGAGAGAACAAGAGTCATGAGATTGAAATAGAAGATAAAATCTAAACTGTTTTTAAAAACAGCTATTTAAAAATTGAATTATCAACTTCATATATAATCATATAATGTAATGATTCAACAATTCTATCCATTACTCAGTGGCCACCACGATAGGCAGAGTCACCATCTGTCACCAGATGACACTATTATATTATTGATTCTATTCCCTAGGCTGCACTTTTCATCCCTGTGGCTTATTTGTCTTATAACTGAAAATCTATACCGCTTGATCCTCTTTACCCATTTCACCCATGCCCCCCCACCCATTTCCCCTCTAGAAACCACCAGTTTGTTCTGTGTTTAAGAGTCTGGCTTTTTTGTTTGTCTCTTTCTTTCTCTGTTCATTTGTTTTGTCTCTTACATTTCACATAAGTGAAATCATATAGTATTTGTCTTTGTCTGAATTATTTCACTTGGCATTACACTCTCTAGCTCCACCTATGCTGTTGCCAATGACAAGATCTCATTCTTTCATGGCTGAGTAATATTCTGTTTTATATACGCATCACATCTTCTTTATCCATTCATCTATCGATAGTCACCTGGACTGCTTCCACATCTTAGCCATTGTAAGTAAAGCTGCTATAAACATCGGGGTGCATATATCTTTCTGAATTCATATTTGCATTTTCTTTGGGTAAATACCCAGGAGTGGAATTACTGGATTATGTGGTATTACTGCTTTAATTTTTTGAGAAATCTCTATACTCTTTTCCACAGTGACTGCACCAAACTGCATTCTCACCAACAGCACACAAGGGTTCCTCTTTTTTCCCCACATCCTCACCAACATTTGTTATTTCTTATCTTTTTGATTCCAGCCATTCTGAAAGGTATGAGGTGATATCTCATTGTGATTTTCATTCGCATTTCCCTGACGATTAGTGATGTTGATCTTTTCATATCTGCTGGCCATCTGGATACATTCCTTGGAAAAACGTCTATTCAGGTCCTCTGCCCATTTTTTTTTATCTCATTATTTGGCTTTTTTTGTTGAGTTGTATAAATTCTTTAAATATTTTGGATATTAACCCCTTATTGGATATATCATCTGCAAATATCTTCTCCCATTCAGTGGCCTGCCTTTTTGTTTTGCTGAGAGTTTCCTTTGCTATCCAAAAGCTCTTTATTTTGGTGTAGTCCCAATAATTTTATTTTTGCTTTTGTTTCCTTTGCCTGAGGAGACACATCTAGAAAAAAGGATTCTGTGGCCAGAAGCAGCTACTTTTAAGCCCACATCAACAAACTCCCTACCCAGAGACTTTAGTAGCGACACTCAGTGACTGGTCTATACTCAAAGTCACACTTGTGAATCCAGTTGGGAAGCCAACTTCCACATGAAACAAGAGTGAATATAAGACTTTATATTATTCTTGGTCTTTTTGAACTCACTGGTTCCATGAGCTGAAAATATAATCTGGTTTTATAGCTGGAGGAGAAGGAAAAGTTCCTAATAGAGTATAACTCTTTTTTTCCAGCTGATGGGAGAAGTTGAAAATTTTCAAAGGAAAATGGAAGAAATCATCCAAAAGGCAAGGAAGAATAACAGCATTCACACAAAAGCAAGAGTAAGGAATATGATTAGTACTTTGTGCACAATAATGCCTGTGGTAAGGATGCTGGGAAGAAAATGAGAAAAGTGGAGAAAAGAACTCCAGACTGTACGGCTGGCACCATAAGAAGAATGAGACTTTCCTTGGGGAAAGTGTTTTGGACTCTGTGACAAGGGAGCAGAATCTCCAGAGTCCACAGGTTCAAGTAGGAAAAGGAAAGAAGTTATTTCCCTACAAAGAAAATAAGAGGATTCATTGAAGGACCTTAGAATGTTTCACCTGGCCAAAAAAAACAAGCTCCCCTAGGAGTTGATGGTCTTGAAATACATGATACACTCTTCCAAAGTAGAGGTATTCAGATCACACAGCACAGCTTCAAAGTCATAACTAACCAAGTTGCAGAGAGGCAGATTTTAACCAAACATAAGAGGGAACATCCTAAAAATTAGAGCCATCCAAAATTGGGGTGTGTTTTTTGTCGGGGTATGAGCTCCCCATTACAGGAAGTGTTCAAGTAGAAGCTGAACAATCACCTTATTTATAAGACTGTAGGGAACAGTCCTTTGTTGTGCAAGAGACTGTGTTAGCTAACTTCTAAAATCCCTTCCAGTTTTAATCATCTATGTGTCTGTTCATTACAGCCCCAAACAGGGTAAGCTGACGGGCAATCCAACGCAGAGGAATGTGTGATTTGAAAGAACTATTTTTTTATGCTGATGCAGATTCGAAGCTTCACACAATGATAACTTATGGCCACTGAGTTCCACGATTTGTGGACATGTGAACACTCGCACGTTCACACCACCTATGCAAGCAGACACCACAGCAGGCCATTGTTACCTTTCATCTTATGCATAGGCCATCTGGCCCAGATCCTGTGGCAAAAGTGACGTATCAGGACTTTGCTCTACTAGGGCTCAATTGCTTAAAGTAACTTTGAGCTTCAGTCAGAAATAAGATCTGGAGAGTAGTATTGATCACTTTTCCAAGAAAATATAGCAAACTTATTGAAGACCACTTAATAGTCATAAAGAATAATTCGATCTACTGGGGTCAGTCATAAAGTCCCAGGCACTGAAGTGTTTGAATCTATAAACATACATGAGTAAATTACCTGTTTTTCAGTTCCTCCTCTTGTGTTCTGATCTCCCTAAACCCTAAATTATTTATCAGGGTCTTGGATACCACTGAAATGTAAGCCGACACTGCTCAGTGTTTGTCTTATTTCGCTTCCCTATGACACATACAGAAGACAGAATATGGGAAAGAAAACACAGGTTTGAATCACACAGCATATAGTTTCCTTTTCTGTCTCAGTAGCTCTAAGCAGTTTTGGGGGCCTGGACTCTGCATGTACCCACAGTGTCCTGAAGGTGACTAATGACCGAGCCACATCTCATAGCTACAGCCTCTCAGAGCCATCTCCTCTAACAGCCTGTCATGTCCTCAAATCCCAAAATTAGAGTTCTACAGTCCCAGGGCTTCCAAAACTTTAGTTTGAATGTACATTTTCACAGACATACCATATTTAATGTCCATTTAATAAAAGAATGACCCAACCCAAGTCTGCTCATCCTTCTATGCAAATACTCCCTATTGTGCAGACATCTGTGTGGACACCAGGGTCCCGAGGCTGACATCATGTGATAAAAATCTCGAAAGCTCAACACCACTCATATAAAATCCTGGAGTCCCGGAGCCTTGGGTGTGAATCTCCAATATAGTGCTCAAATAAGTGGCACGGTATCCTTGGCTTAGCTCCCTGAGAAGGGATGTGACATATAGAAGTTCCTAGGTTATGGCCGTGGGATCCATGGTAACCCAAGAAGCATAGCATTCACCAGGTCCCGCACCTGAATATAGGGTCCAGGGCTGATTAGAAGGAACACCTTCACCCAAAGTGCCAGAATGTAATGTTACCAGGGGAAGCCAGGATATTGCTGCCAAACATCAAGTGTGGGGTGAGCTAAGGTTGAAAACAGGAAAGCGAATCATAAGGTTTGTATCCTGCAATATTGGAAACAAGAGACACAGGTAGAGTCTCAGGGCAAAGTCATGGTCACTGTGAATGTGCTGGACGTGCACCTCTGTACATCGGTGGCAGTTTAAAGAAGCTCTCTCATGAGAAATATTTGTTCAAAGATGCTTATAGTCAGGGCATGTGTGGGCTACTACTTTCCTAACTAATTTGGCCAGGTCCCAATTGATATAACAGGGCAGGTAAGAAAAGAAGCTAATTAGGAGGAAGAGATTTTTCTGAGTACTATCTAAAGTATTTGTTTTGCAAATCCAAAAATCTTGGCATTTTGTGAATAAGAATGTCACCTGGGAGCCTGAGCAATTAAGCCCACATCCATGGTTTTATGAAGCTACAACTGCGTATTCACTTGGATAAAACTGATGGCACTTTAGAAATAATGAGCAATTCTTATAGAAAGGAAATAAAAAGAAACTTAAGTTGAATACACTGAGAAACTCTACATTTTGCTTTTATTTTCTCATGCTTTGAACAAACCAAACGAGGTACAGAGAATGGCATGAGAGTGTCCAGCCACCAGCTGGGCGGCCTGTAGGGACCAGATCACAAAACCACATCTAGCCACAAACCATTCTCCAACAGCACTCCATGCTCTTCAAAGCCAACGTTCATAGAAGGGAGCAATCCCAAATTACAGCAACCACTACAGTCAGTTTTTTACAAAAAAAAAATCTGGATTTGCAGTGCAGGGTAAAATCAACGAGTGATATTGGGAAAGTAGGAGAAGTGTCCAGAACGAATGCAGATTTGGAACAATGGGGTATAAACAAATGCAAGTGGAATCAGCACAGATCTTATAAGGGCAACCCTTAAATCATTGTGGCCTAGCAAGGCCACTGTTTAGGATGATGATGCTAACAGGACCAGTTCCAATTCAGTTCAGCACACAGGTTTTGAGGCGGCACAGGAAAATCCGAATGCCTCCAGCCCGTTCTCAAGATTTCCTTGCCCTCCCACCACATTCACATCCCGCATCACGGGGCAGGGACATAAGTCAACAGGCCATGCTAGCCTTCTGCAGTGTGGACTGCCATGGGAGCATCCTGGTGCAGATGATCCAGGTTACATCAGGATCTGAAGAGCCCCAGAGAACAGTCTCACAGCACAGAAAACCCCCAAAGGATTACAGATTGAAAACTCCTCCCCCTCATTTTTTATATTCCCCGTATGAGTAAAACCATATGATGCTTGTCCTTCTCCGACTGATTTATTCACTCAGCATAATCCCCTCCAGTTCCAACCACATTGAAGCAAATGGTGGGTATTTGTCGTTTCTAATGGCTGAGGAATATTCCATTGTATACATAGACCACAGCTTCTTTATCCATTCATCTTTCGATGGACACCGAGGCTCCTTCCACAGTTTGGCTATTGTGGACATTGCTGCTAGAAACGTCGGGGTGCAGGTGTCCCAGCGTTTCACTGCATCTGTATCTTTGGGGTAAATCCCCAGCCGTGTAATTGCTGGGTCGTAGGGCAGGTCTATTTTTAACTCTTTGAGGAACCTCCACACAGTTTTCCAGAGTGCCTGCACCAGTGCACATTCCCACCAACAGTGCAGGAGGGTTCCCCTTGCTCCACATCCTCTCCAACATTTGTTGCTTCCTGCCTTGTTAATTTTCCCCATTCTCACTGGTGTGAGGTGGGATCTCATTGTGGTTTTGATTTGTATTTCCCTGATGGCAAGTGATAGGGAGCATTTTCTCAGTGACAACAGTGCTTGTTGTCAGTGTGTATGTCCTCCTCTGTGAAATTTCTGTTCATGTCTTTTGCCCATTTCATGGAAATATCAGAGAGGATGACAGTACATGAGAGACTCCTGACTCTGGGAAATGAACAAAAGAGGTACTGGAAAGGGAGGTGGGCAGGGGGATGGGGTGGACTGGGTGACGGGCACTGAGGGGGGCACTTGGTGGGATGAGCACTGGGTGTTAAAAGATATGTTGGCAAATCAAAAGAAAACTCTTCACCCTATTAATCAAACAGAGCAATTTCAGGCTGGGGAAAGCCTCCTGATCTCTCTTCCTTTTCCTCTGAACACCCCCAGGGCGCCCTTTAGAAGTGAAGCACGTTCTTAAGAGGCCTCAATTGTCAGAGAAGCCCTCCAAAGCCAGCAAAGGGACAATCAGGGAGGAACCTCCAAGTGACTCCTCAGGGCTCCCTTGCTATGTGAAAAGAAGCCCGTGAGCATCTAGGCACCTGCGAGCTGCCCAGGATCAGCTTAGGTAGGTGGGAACATTCCTGACCTTCTCCCAGCCCTGACTGAGTGGGGCCCATGCAGCCAAGGCAGGGGGAGGCAGCGGAGGACGGCCCTACCCTAATCACAGGGCTGGATCTCAGCCCAAACCTGGGAGGTGCTATTACTCCCTCTCCCTCGAAAAGCAATCCCCAGGGCTCATCCAGAGTGAATATAAAGGGACGAGAAAGGGTTAGTTAAGTGCATTCTCCTGGCAGGCAGGGCTAAGGGGGCAGCAGGAGTAGGCCTCCTGCGGGAGCCTCGGGCTGTGCCTCCCCTGATGCTTCCAGCAAGCGGCACCCCTGGAGCCACAGCAGCTGCCTGCATGGCTCCTGAGGACTCGATCCCTGGACACAGTGGCCCACAGAGCTTTGCCACTTGTCCCATCTCCCTGCCTCTCAGCCTGTCCCACCCACTTCTCCGATCCACCCCACCCGCCCGCCCCCAGCGTTCAGATTCATTCAGAACCAGGTTCTAACACGGTTATGCACACAGGTGAGAAGATAAGTTGCAAAGGTCAGTCGCCCACAGATGAGTGGGTTCTATTCTCAGGCTCGGGGGGCGGGATTCCTCTAAGGGGCAGCTTTGTCTTGTTCCCAGTTAGTGGAGATAACCGGGGTTAGTACCGGATAACCTTGGTCCGATCCGTGCTACCACCACTACCAACCCCCCTGCCCCCAACACCCTGAGCAAGCAGCACAGCTCGGCCGGGGAGCCCCAGGAGGCCTGCCTGTAGATCTCAACACGGACCTTTCAGAGCACGCGTGCCTCAGTTTCTTCATCCAAGAAGTAGCAGGCCGCTAGGGGCAGATACCGCCCCAAAGGATCACCGTGAGGAAGAAAGGAGTTAATACTCAGAATGATGCTTAGCCTCAAGTCTTATTATTACAACTGGAGCTGTTTAAAGACCTGGAGTTTGTCTCATTTCACAGTAAATATATTTTGACTACCCCAAGTACCTGGCTGGGGCTCGCACATATTAAATAATCATAACATGACAAGACCCTGGCAGCAAAAACAAACATACCAAAAAAACAAAGAGCCCCACGTCCCTTGCTCTGACAAGAGGCAGCCCAGGTTGGCATGCTGAATTGTCAGATTCCTTCTCTCCCTGCAATGGGTTTCTCCCAGTATGTCCTGGTGCTTCTTGAGTTATAAACTTGCAGGGGGTGGGGGGATACTTCAGCCTTTAGCACATGGCTGGGAGAGACTCTGCAGTCTCCATTTCTCCTTGCCTGGGGGGTTCTTGTGACCTGGATCTTACGACCTACCCAGGAGGCTACTTTGGCTCTGGTTGTGGAGCTGCTCTGTGGACTTCTGGGAGCCAGTCCTTGCTTCTTCTTAAAAACCAGGTTTTTAAAGGGCGCCTGGGTGGCTCAGTCAGTTGAGCATCTGACTCTTGATTTCAACTCAGGTCCTGATCTTGGGGTCCCTGAGATCAAGCCTCACGTTGAGCTCCATGCTAGGCACGGGGCCTCCTTGGGACTCTCCCTCTCCCTCTCCCTGCTCGTGCTCTTTAAATAAATAGATAAATAAAATATTTTTTTAAAAACCTGTCTTTAATTCCATCTCTTATAAGAGACACACACTCTGACCAATATCCTGATCCATGCATCCTATGAAGTCAACAAACGAACAGAAAGAGTTGCTTATGAACGTGTCATTAAAAAAATATAAATAAATAAATAAATAAATAAATAAATAAATAAATAAGTCATTACTTCTCCACTGTGCTCTCCTAAGATGACAATCGGACTCCAGATACACAGGTGCCCCCCCCACCCCCCACCCCCAGAGCAGTGACAGGAGACTCCACGGAAGGAGGACACACAAAGAGAGGGTGCCGGGTCCTGAGAAACCTCAGCAGGAAGTGGAGGTTCTGGCCCACTAAGTACAGGGACTCAAGGTTCCAGAGGTTGGGAAGTGACTTCTGGAGGCTCAGCGAGTTTCCGTCCAAGGAAACTAGCAGCGGGTGGAGAGCAGGCCGGAGAAGAAGGCTGAGGCACAAGGCCTCGCTCTGACTGCAGCAGGAAGAGCGGGCAAGCTGCAAGGGTGTGGGTGGGGAGCAGAGAGCTGAGGGGCCTCTCTTAATAAGGTAGTGGTTTGGGCCCCAACCAGGAGGGCGTCGCTGTCAGTTTTCTTTGGGGCTAGGGATTGGTGAGGTGCTCGTCCAGCCATCGCCCCCACCAAATATGCATCCAATCCTTGTCGTTCTGCAAACCCTCACTCCACTTTGGCCAAGGAGCAGCGATGAAAGCCAGAGGCTGAGGCTGAAACAGGCGGGAGCCTGGAGCTCTGTGGCAGGCTCTGGCCCTGGAGCTCATGAAACACGACACCTAGAGAGGGAAACTGAAGGAAAAGAATCACAGCCAAACAAACACACCCTTGGCCAGAGCTGAGCCCAGGGGCCAGAGAGGGAAGGAGGGCCAGATATTTGCTCCCTTTCTCTCCAGGATCACAACTGCACCAGCGGGGAGACTCTTTGTTCAAAGACTACACTTACCCATCCCGCCCACAACTGAAAGATCTTATTTTATGAATCCTTGCTTGGTGAAGCTTATTTTGGTGCTATTTGATGGGGAAAAAAAAAGACATTGTCTTGCAAAGTCTCTGTAATCAAATGCCTGCATTTGCAGGGAATTTGCCATCACAGCACTCCTATCCTTTAGCCAGTACCGGAGCAAAATGAGTGGATTAGGCCATGAATAATCCACGGCAATAGACACCTCAAAGTAAGATGCATTTACACGGCAATAGACACCTCAAAGTAAGATGCATTTAGCTCTACTCTGGGAAACGAACTAGGGGTGGTGGAAGGGGAGGTGGGTGGGGAGTAGGGGTGACTGGGTGACGGGCACTGAGGGGGGCACTTGATGGAATGAGCACTGGGTGTTATTCTATATGTTGACAAATTGAACACCAATAAAAAATAAATTTATTTAAAAAAAAGATGCATTTAGCTCTAGAATGAGTTGGTTGGTTTGTTGTTCAATATGGGAGGCAGTGCAGCCTAATGACTAGAAAGAGAGAATAGCGAAAGAAATTGAAGACCTTACAAAGAAATGGAAAGACATTCCATGTTCATGGATCAGAAGAACAAGTACTGTTAAAATGTCTACAGCACCAAAAGCAGTCTACACATTTAATGTAATCCCTATCAAAACTCCAACAGCATTTTTCAAAGAATTAGAACAAACAATTCTAAAACTCGTGTGGAAGCACAAAAGACCCCTAAGTAGCCACAGCAATCTTGAAAAAGCGGACCAAAGCAACCCAGACTTCAAGTGATACTACAAAGCCCGAATAATCAAAACAGTATGGCACTGGCCCAAAAATAGACACATAAGTCAAGAGAACAAAATAGAAAATCCAGAAATAAACCCACAATTATATAGTCAGTTCATCTTCAACAAAGTAAGAAAAAATATGCAACGGGAAAGCAGTCTCTTCAACGAATGGTGTTGGGAAAACTGGACAGCTACTTGCACCAGAATGAAACTGGGCCACCTTCTTCCAGCATACACAGAAATAGACTCAAAATGGATGAAAAAATTAAATGTGAGACTTGAAATCATAAAATTCCTAGAAGAGAGCACACAGACAGTAAGGTCTTTGACACTGGCCACCGCAACATTTTTCTAGATACGTCTCCAGAGGCAAGGGAAACAAAAGCAAAAATAAACTATTGGGACTTCATCAAGATAAAAAGCTCCCCTGCGGGGAGTCTGCTTCTCCCTCTGCCTGGGTCTCTGCCTCTGTCTCTCGGTGTCTCTCATGAATAAATAAATAAAATCTTAAAAAGAAAAAAGAACTCTTGCCATTTGCAATGACATGGATGGAGCTAGAGGGTATAATGCTAAGTCCAATAAGTCAGTCAGAGAAAGACAAATGCCACATGATTTCATTCATATGTGGAATTTAAGAAACAAACCAGCAAAAACAAACAAACAAACAAACAAAAAACTGAAGGAAAAGAGAGAGACAGAGCGAGAGAGCAAGCGACAAGCCTAGAAACAGATTCTAAACTACTGAGAGCTGATGGTCACCAGAGGGGAGGTGGATGGGGGAGGAACAGGTCAAACAGGTGATGGGGATTAAGGAACGCACTTGTGATGAGCACCAGGTGATGCATGCAAGTGCTGAGTCACTACATTGCACACCTGAAATTAATATAACACTGTATGTTAACTAAACTGGAAATAATAAAATAAAATAAAATAAAATAAAATAAAATAAAATAAAATAAAATAAATAATAAAATAAAATAAAATAAAATAAAATAAAATAAAATAAAATAAAATAAAATAAAATAAAATAAATTAGAATGGGTTCACAGTTCAGTACTACCACCAATCTGCTATGTGACCTAGGGCAAATCATTCAACCTCTCTAGGCCTTATTTCCTCATCTGCAAAATGGGGATATAATGGTATTGATCCCATATGACTGGCATTAAAACTAAGTAAGATTGTCTCTTTAAAACAGTTTCAGTGCCACACAGCAAGTGCTTAATAGACAGTAGCTATAGGGGTATCTGATGCTCAAGTATTTATAATTCTCCAAATCATCCTGTTGAAACCATTTTTAAAAGTCAGTTTGAGAGACTTTTGCGCAGTGCCCCCATTGCCATTTGAATTCCCTGCCATAATCTCTTCTAACCCTCATGCCAAGCAGGGATCAGGATCCTCCAGTCCCACCTGGGAACCAACCATGCACATCTTTCTTCTTGTGTCTCCCACTCTCTTCTCATGTTAAGAGCTTTCGTTTCCATATGAAGGAGCTGTGATAAATTGGCAAGAACCGTCCACCTGGCATGCCCAAAACCTGACAAAACTAATAAAGTCTAACTCAGATTTTGTTTTCTAGAAATTAAGTTTCAATTCTAGGAATAAGTCACGGTGATCACATCACTCTGCTGCCAGAGCAAGACATTTGGATCTCTGCATTTAAATGTTTCCACATATTCAAAGTTCTCTGAATTGATTTTTTTTTAAAGATTTTATTTATTTATTCATGAGAGAGAGAGAGAGAGAGGCAGAGACACAGGCAGAGGAAGAAGCAGGCTCCATGCGGGGAGCCCGATGCGGGACTTGATCCCAGGTCTCCAGGATCATGCCTTGGGCTGAAGGCAGGCACTAAACCGCTGAGCCACTCAGGGATCCCCTGAACTGATGTTTTTACGTATGATTGAGTGAAATAAGGTGATGTTAAAACTTGATGGATATTATTTATGTGTTTGAGAAATTATGGAACACAAAATTACCAGGAATAAGAATTGAAACACAGCAGGTCTGGTTCTTGTGGTGAAGACTGTCTTGACTGTAAAATCGTTCCATCTGCACCTGGGAGGCTCAGTGGCTGAGCATCTCGATTCCTGCACCAGGTTCCCTGCTCAGCGGGGAATCTGCTTCTCCCTCTCCCTGTGCACCCCCTACCCTGCTTATGCGTGTTCTCTTTCTCTCTCAAATAAATAAAATCTTAAAAAAAATTAAAAAGTTCCATCAGTTACCAACAAAAATACCACCAGACCCTTGTCCTATCATAGAGATCTACCTCGACCTGCATTCATTCGTTTGATATTTATTTTTTTTAATTTTTATTTATTTATGATAGTCACACAGAGAGAGAGAAAGAGAGGCAGAGACACAGGCAGAGAGAGAAGCAGGCTCCATGCACCGGGAGCCTGACGTGGGATTCGATCCCGGGTCTCCAGGATCGCGCCCTGGGCCAAAGGCAGGCGCTAAACCGCTGCGCCACCCAGGGATCCCTCGTTTGATATTTATTGTGCAATTTCTAAATGTCAGGAACCGTGCTAAGCACTGAGACACAGAGCAGAGCTCCTTCCCACCTGTGTCGTGGAGGTTAGTGGGAAGTTGAGGAAAATAAAAGGCAGTTACAGAGTGATGTAAGACAGCAATGATGGGGAGGAAGGGCACCTGGCCACGGCTAAGGGGCAGGGAAAACTTCCCAGCATCAGCAACATCTAAGTTAAGACTTGTGGGATGAGCAAAGCTTGGAATGAGCAGGTCGGGAGGGGAAGGATTGCTGCGAGTAGGGGCACCCTCATGGAGAAAAGCCCAGAGACCGGAGGGCTCAGAGGAATGTTATCACTTAGGCATGACTCAAGTGTGGGATGCAAGGATAAGCAGCAAGAAAGGAGACCAGAGAAGAAAGCAGAAGTCTTGTAGGCCATTTAATATAAGCATAAAGGGGAGCCCTGGCAGTCACCTAAATAAAAAAATAAATAAATAAATAAATAAATAAATAAATAAATAAATAAATAGGAGGATGAGAAGACAGAGTTAAGAAACTATTTCCTGAATAAGCAACAACAGTGAGGATGGTGGAAAAAGTGGAAAAATAAAGAGATATGTAGGTGTGGAATCAAATGGATTAATGATCTGGGTTGAATGTGAGGGCAAGGGAGGAGAGAGAAGCCAAGACTGGGGCCTAAGTTTCTGGTGTGGGAAGCTGGGGGGAGGGGGTCCCACCACAGGGCCTTTGCACTTACTGTTCTCTCTGCCTGCAGTGCTCTTTCCCCACATTCCTGTTGGGCTCACTCTCCACCACATTCAGGTCCCTGCTCAAAAGCTGCCCTATCGGAGAGTCTTCAACTGCCCAATACAAAATGACACCTAATCAGCACCCACATCGCGACTCCCTACCCTCCTACCGCCTGTATTAGTTCACAGCATTCATCCCCACCTCACGCTGGATGTGTTTGTTTCTTCAATCGCCTTCCTGAGCCCGTGGGAATGGGAGCAGCAGGGTTTTTTTTTTTTTTTCTATTTTGTTCCCTTTTTTATCCTCAGCATCTCACATAGTTCCTGGCACATAATCACTCTTAATATATTTTGTCTAAAGATTAAATTTGTAAAAATAGATAATGCTAAAAGAGGAAACACAGAAGCAGTCTAGAAAAACACGCTGACCTCTGTTTCTCACACTTTCATTTAGCAGCTCCTCTGTTTTTTAGTTAATGAAAACATAAGATATATGGAAAGGGGCACAAATCATACACGGATGGCTCCGCCAATCCCGGTAAAACGAACATACTCAGGTTATCACCCCTCAGGGCGAGAATAAAACACCCTCAGGAGCTTCCAACATGACCCTCCCAAGCACCACCCCTCTTGCTCTCCCCCAGAGGTTCCCGGGAAACTGATTCCTAACCCCATAAAGAGTTTTGCCTGGTTTCGAACTTTCCATAAACAGAATTAGTTCCCTTTGTATTCAGTGTCTGGCCCCTTTTCGCTCAATATTGGATTTGTGAGCTTTGTCCCAGTTGTCATACATTATGTGAAATGATTGCAGCAATTTCAACTCTCACCTGCAATGTATGGAGCAATTTTCCATTGCTCCAAATCCTTGGCACTTGGTTGTGAGTCTAATCCATGTTGGCCGTGCGGGTGGGTTTGTAGTAATGTCTCACCTCCCAGGGACTGACTAGCACAGAGGAGCATTCTCTCGTCCACGCCACGTGACACCCACTCTCGTGAGTTCCTGCACAAGCCTCTCCTCCCTGCTTTTGTCTTTCTCTTCTTGCTCCAAAGCATTTCCCTTTGTGTTCTGAGTGCAAACCCTTCATCAGTGTTTATGACTGCTGCAAACATCTTGTTCAGACTCTAGTGTTTGCCTTTTACCTTCTAACAGTGACTCTTGAGGAACATAAATTCCTAAGTTTGATGTAACCCACGTTATCCACCTTTTCCCTTCTGGTTGGTGTTTTCTGTGACCTGGAAGCATTGGTAAAGGGGGACGCGGGAAGTAGAGGTGGGAAGGAAGGGAACGTGCTTTCCAAACGTGGAGACTGGTGTGAGCCAAGGCAGGGCCGTGCTCCCTAGATTGTGCTGGGCCAGGCTAGAGGGGAAAGTGTGTGCTGGTCAACGTGGGAGAAAAGGTTAGCCCAATGAAGTGAGCCTAGGCCATGAGGGACCTCCAAGTAGGCCAAGGCACCTCCCCTTGACCTGAACACAATGGAGGTGGCTGGAGGTCCCCAGCTCCACCTAGCTGTAGGCCTTCTCACCGTCCTTCCTGTACCTGCAGCTCACCGAGTGCATGTGCCCAAAGTAGAGCTGAACCGCTGTCCCCCCGTGCTGCCTTCCTACCCTGGACATACTTCCATCTCAGCCTTGTCATGCTGCACCTGCAGCTTGGAGTCTAAGCAGACACTTGTTTGCAAACAATGGCAGTAGATGCAGGACAAGCTTGCATAGCCTCATGAGAGCTATTCCACGATCAACAATTTGGCATCATGTTGGTAGCTGGAAATGAAGCACGGTGAGAGTATTTTTACACGATGGCAATCAGCAAGGCCACCGAGCCCCACAGAGCCCACCATTGGACACTGTTAGACATCATTAGACGCTGGTCTCATTCAACCGTAGATGACAGCACCGAGCCTAGTGGCTGCACCAATGTCTGTTGAATTAAGGTGTATTTTTTCACACCTAACACTACTTTCAGAACAACAAGAAACTCCTCCCTTTGTTACCAGCATCGTGCTAAGTGAAACAAGTCAAACACAGAAAGGCAAGTACTGTGTGATTCCACTTATGTGAGGAATCTGAAACAGTCAAATTCATAAAATCAGAGCCTGCAGTGGTGGTTGCCAGGGGTTGGGGAGGGAGAAGAAACAGGGTGTTACCGATCAAGAGGCCGGAAGTTTCAGTTAAGTAAGGATGAACTCACTCTAACGATCTGCTGTCCAACATCGCATCCTGTACACAACAATGTACTGCGTGCTTAACATTTGTCAAGAGGGTGGCTCTCATGTTAAGTGTTCTTTTCAAAATAGAAAATGTTTTTAAAGAATCCTGCTGTCTACCCCTCAGTCCAACCAGCGAGTACGTGGTGCTCATTTACTCTGCATGGTGACACCATCCCTGAGAGCTTAGGAGCCACAAGAGAGTGACACATAGTGAGCACACAGGACGTGTGTCGGAGAAGCCCGGGCCTCAGGAGGCATTTCGGAGCCAGCTGGTGCTCCTAAGAGGTCTGGGAAGCATGGCTTCCTATGCAAATCTCAGTAAAAACAGCCCAGACACTGTCTAGAGCCAAAAGCTCATCTCACTCACGAGGTCCTCGAACGAGGAGGAGCCCGTGGGCCCCTGTGTCAGACACGCGAGGGCACGGCCCTTGGCCTTCCCTCCACAAACAGGATGAGGAAATGTCAGTTGGTGAGAGAATTCATGACTCACAACAATGCCTGGTGGGGTAGGGGGTTTTCAGTAAGAGGAATGAGTAAAGTTTTATTTGCCACGCACACCCAAGAGCCAAAACCTAGCAAAAGAATGAAAACAAAGTCAAAAAGACACAACCCCGGCATTTCAAAGCAATCTAAAAAATTAACTGTAGATCCCTTTGTTGTTAGAGTGAAAATACCATCCCTATGATTCTTAACTGAAAGACTGCCCAGGGCTGGGGGTGGCGGGGGGTACGGGGGTGGGCAGCGGATCACAATCACCCTCCGGGTAGGGATGAGGGCCAGCGATTCAAACAAAAATTACTCAATATTATAATTGATTTAACTTATTTTTAGTCATGGTAATTCACTTACTTGGAAATTTCAAAGAACATGAGGGAAAGAATGAAGGTTTATGGTTATAAAGAGAGGCACGGGTTTTCAAAGGGATGAGACATATCTTAACATATTTTAATCCTCATCTTTTACAGATAAGAAAACTGAATATTTAACTGTAAGCTCTACACCAGCACGAACCAGGTCTGTCTTATTTACTGGGACATGCCCAGTGCCAATCACAGCTGGCACACCATAGGTATGCTCTAAGTAGTTGTTGAATGAATGAATGAATGAATGAATGAGAACTACAGAGAAGCTGTGACTTGGGCCAGCATTAGTCATGTTGACATTTTGGTGGAGCCGGTGTGAACGTCCTAACCCCAAACCCAGTGATCTTTCTACCCTGGAGTGGTGGTTAATTAAGAAAATGGGGCTCTGGAGCCAGGCTGCTCGGGATCCTGAGCCAGCCCCACCACTTACTAACTGTGTGACCGTGAACAGGTTATATAACATCCTTGAAACTCAATCTCCTCTTCCATAAAGTGGGGGTAATCATGGTCCACTCCCTAAGGGCAATCGTGAGCATCAAACAAGGAAGTACATGTAGAGTATGTTGCAAGTGCCCAGCTCACAGGATGTGTTCCCTGCACAAGGGCCATTATTATTATACCACAAATGATAAGATGGGACTAAATGATCTTGGACGCCTGGGTGGCTCAGCGGTTGAGCATCTGTCTTTGGCTCAGGGCATGATCCTGGGGTCCCGGGATCGAGTCCTGCATAGGGCTCCCTGCATGGAGCCTGCTTCTCCCTCTGCCTGTGTCTCTGCCTCTCTCTGTGTGTGCCTCTCATGAATAAACAAATAAAATCTTAAAAATGAATAAATAAATAAATAAATAAATAAATAAATAAATAATCTTAGTCCCTAAAGGCCCAACTTGGTCTTCTGTGTTCGTGGTAAGTAAGCTCTTTGAAAAATGAGCCTGAGACAAAACCTGAAACATTACTTATAAATGACACATCACAGTTTTCCCAGAAGTCCGTCAACTTGAAGCGTACCCACAGGCTACCAAAAATCCGAGACAATGAGACAGACTTTGAGGGAAGGTCCTACACTATTCATCACTTTATCCCATAGACAGCCTGGCGGAGGAGAGGTGGGGTAGCCTGGTGGTCAAGAGCACAGATGCTCAGCCTTAGCTGCTAGGACTTCAATCCTACTTCCTCCGTTTGTTCACCGTATGGCCCTGGGGCAAGTTGGTGACTCTGTGTGCCGACATTTCTTCAAATCACAGTGAGTTTCATAACTGCACCTCCTGACAGGGCGGTGGTGAGGACTAGACAGGCACGTGGCCGTCATCACAGGCAGTGGGGACCCCTGTGAATTCATGTACAAAGGCACAGACTCAGCGACTTGAAGGTGTATTGCTGTCTCTCCAGTGACCAACCCTGGCCTGTCCCCAGAGCCATGGTCCCAGCTCACGGTCCGGCCCTCACACCTCACACCAGCCTGAAATGATGCACAGAGGAGCACATGAAGCCGGTACTCATTCCTGGAACTAAGTCCAGTCAATCGGGCTGAATTTAAAGGCCTGAGCCACACAACAAATGTGAGGGCAATTTTCTGGCAGAACATGGTGAATGGGCCCTGGGGTCCGGGTCTCCGTCATCAGTGGATGCGAGGCCACCGAGGTACCAACCCATGGATGAGAGTCTAAGGAGAGCCAGCACCACCAGGCTGGTTCGTGGCCAGAACCAACCGAGCTACGAGTGCTGGGCGCCAAGGACACGCGGGGAGCTGAGCACTCAGGTTACCTTCCACCCCTTCGTTCTTCCCTGGACCTCCTCCAGCCGGTGTTTGGCAGCCCCGACAGCTCAGTTCAACCCAGGACAGCTTTTGGATGATCGTGTCTACTGACGCACCCCCCAGATGCACCCTCCTTTGTGAGTCATGGCAGAGTCTTCCTTATGGACAGATTCACAACACACACAGTTCGGATTTTTAATAGAGATGGTGCATAAACACTCGTCGACTAACAGAGCTTAAAATCAATAAACTTGCATATTTTATAGAGCCAGGGGAGCGCTGTGGTTATGAGCTTAGGTTCCACAGCCGGGTGCTACTTGAGTTCACTGCTCAACGGAACCACTCACTCACCTCGTGTGAGATACCTAACCTCTCTGTGCCCCACTGTGCCCCAGTTGCCTTATCAGTAAAATACAACCATTATATCGACTGCACATGGTTTCCGCGAGACCAAACCAGAGAACATGGGTAAAACCATTAGGAAGTATCTGATAAGTAGTAAACGCTATCCACAGCCAGCTATGATTAGCAGACCACTCACACCAGGGGGGTAAAGGTATCTGTGCAAAGGGAAGGAAAGGACACACGAAAGGAGGTCTCATGCTGAACAAAACAAAGGGCGGTGCCCATTTCTGTGTGCTGGTGCTTGGACCGGAGAAATAGGATGGTGTCCCTCGTCCCCCTGTTGACCCATGCTCAAGTATTCCCATTGGTAGAAAGTCACTCAGAATAAGTCCAAAGCCAAGGTTCTTTCAAGTGCCCCCATCCCTTTATTTGCATAACCCTGAAGTTGCCCAAACCAATCTCATTCAAATTTTCCAAAACAATCACCTTTGCACTGAGTCACCCTGGAAACTTTTAGTAGACTGGGTTGCAGTTTCAAAAAGCTGTGGGTGAAAGCACTAGACGCCCACCTACATCATGTTTTGCTTCTCCAATTGTACCGAAATACAAAAGGGCAACCACAAAAATGATCCAGCCTACTATCCCATTAATATTTGGCGTGGGTACCCCAAATACGCATTATCCATTATGGGATATGGTGCGTGACTGCGATTTGGCCAGAACTGACAAGGCCAGGGTCTAAGAGTTCAATCTGTCCCCATCCCCCCCACGGCCCAGGCAGCATGGCCTCTGGGTCAGTGCCTCAGGCATCTCCTTCATCCCCACCAGAGATCTGGGTCACAAGAGAGCACAGGTCAGAGTGGGATCACAGTACTACAGTCAGTCAAAACCAAAACTGAGACGAGAACACCCAGGGCTCCTGGCTCCAAGATCAGAGCTCTTTTTCTAAGACAGCTGGGAAAACACTTCTAAAGATTATGTCCTTTCAACAATACGCAGAACTAAAAAAATAAAAAAATAAATAAATGAATAAGACAAACCTTAAGAAAAGTTCAAAGCAAAGCAACATTGCTCTTCTATCACGGTCACTTTTAGAAATAGTAAGTGAGCTCTCAGCATTGCCAGGGACAGTCTACACCATTAGCACCAAACGTACGGAGGTGAGGGGAAGCAAAGCAAGCAGCGGCGCCCCGTCACGGCCATGGTGGCCACGCTCATTCTCAGGCCTAAGGCAAGTGCACTAGGCACACAGGAAGGAGCAAAGCCTTGTCAATGCTCCTGGTCTAGGTAATGGCTTGCCTCCTCTTCCTTTTACCACATTTGGGGTACCTTGGAGGGACATCAGAGAGGTGAAACTCGGTCTTGTAGGAACCCAGCAAGACCACTTTACCAGTTATGAAAGGAAGACGATGGCAGGCAGAGGAAAGGCTGGACTAGCCCAAAGCCTAGCAGCCTTGTCGTCTTCCTCTTGCTCTGGATCTTCCCACTTTCCACCCTGTCAGGAGCCTCCCTGTGCCCTTAACCAGAACCTTCACCTTGTGTGAATAACATTAACTAAAGAAAATAAGGGACGTCTGGGTGGTTTAGTGGTTGAACGTCTGCCTTCAGCTGAAGTCATGATCCCAGGGTCCAGGGATCGAGTCCCCCATTGGGCTCCCCGCAGGGAGCCTGCCTCTCCCTCTACCTGTGTCTCTGTGTGTCTCATGAATAAATAAATAAAATCTTTTTGAAAAAAAAAAAAAGAAAAGAAAAGAAAGAAGAAAAGAAAAAACAAAAGAAAAGAAAAGAACAGCAAAAAAAGAAAAGAAAGGAAGAGAAGAAAAAAAAGAAAATGCAGCTTAACATGGCCGGCTTTGCTATGCAATTAGCAACCCAGGAGGCTGGAATCAACATCACGCAACAAATGTTTGTCATCCCCATCAACAAGAATGGTAGAGGTTTGCTGAGGACCTGTAAAAAGTTCTAGGCGCTCTTACAGATCTGTGGGGCAAACGAGGTGAGCAGGACAGTCTCTCCTGCATCATTACTTGTCTAGCACTGTCTGGTGCTGAACTGAAAGCCTGGGATGTGTATTTGACCCTGTACGGATATGAAGCCCAGCTGTGCCACTTAACAGCCACGTGACCCTGGGCCAACCACAGCCTCTCTCTGCTTCAGTTTCCTTATCCGCAAAATGGGGGTAATAGGGGCGCCGGGTGGCTCACTCAGTTGAGCATCAGCCTTTGGCTCAGGTCAAGATCCCAGAGTCTTGCTCAGAGGGGTGTCTGCTTCTCCCTCACCCTCTGCCCTTCTTTCCACCATCCACTCAGGCTCTCTATCACATACTCTGTCTCTCTCAAATAAATAAATAAAATATTTTTTTTAATGGGGTTATGTAATAAGAAAGCCTTCTTTTTATAGGATGGCTGCAGGGTTACACAGGCCAAAGGCTAAGAAGAGTGGCTGCTACAGAACAGTATTTATTTTGATAAGACAATCTCCTCACCTGCAGGGGCCCCTGTCTCTTCAGATCTAAGAGCTGGGGAGGACCTCAGCAGTCATGCATACGGTTCGACCTCCTCAGCGTGCAGGTGAGAACGAGGCTCCAGGACACCAGTAGGCTTGTCCACAAACACACGCTTTGTTAAAGGAGTCTTGAGTTAGACCCAGCCCCTCCCCCAGGTCTTCAAACTGCCTCCCAGTCTAAGAAGCTATAGTTCATAATTTATAAATAATTCTGCTGACCCTCCTCAGAACATATTTGTTTTTCAGTTACACAAACAAAGAAATGAATAGTTGGTAGGAGTATTATGGTGACCACACCATGACAACATACATGGAGAAATTATTTCAAGGCACTGGGCTCCCAATCGTCCCACTGCAATTGTACATTATATAAAAGAACACGACTATTTCTGCTTCACCCCATTCTAAAATATGTTTGGTTTGAGAGGGAAAAGTTCTGTGGCCCTAGTTCAGGTCTGGGTGTTATCAATATCATATGTCTTAAATTTTTTTGCTTGGCTTTAACCATGAATATTTATGGTAATAATCACATAAAGTGGCATTGGTACTGAGGGTGCTGAGTCTGTGTGTGTGTGTGTGTGTATGTCTGTCTGTCTGTCTGTATCCCACATATGTGGCTTACACAGCTCCCAGGACCCACACAACATATAATTTACATATAATCCCCTTTGGGTGGTTGATTGTTGGTTGGTTGAATCATTTCAAGACTGTTCCACCCACATAAGCAGAAGCAGTCTCCTGGGACACATATCATCTATCTCTGAATCTCTCTCCTTTTTTTCTTCTTCTTTTTCTTAAGTTGGCTCCATACCCATCATGGAACCCAATGTGGGGCTTGAACTCACCACCCTGAGATCAAGACCTGAGCTGATATCAAGAGTTGGAAGCTTACTTGACTGAGCCAGCCAGGTGCCCCTCTGAACCTCTCTTAAACTACTATAAAATCTTTTATTCACAGACATTCTCAGATTTTCACACAACCAAACCCGAAACTTTGGGCCTTAGAGAGCCCTAAACGCAGCTCCTCAAAAATGAGGCCTGTTCCTTGTGCGCTTTAAGGCGTCCAGATGAAGAAGTCTTGGTGTCAGATGGGAAGAAAGAAGCCACATGAAGACATTACACTAACGTTCTTGGCATCTGGCTTCAGGTACAAAGTAGGGTTCTCATGGTGCTGAGGTATTATTTACAACGATCAATGTAGCAACTCTTTTGGCCAGCAGAATTCTTCATACAAAAAAAAAAAAAATAGAAAGGCATTTTGTCACCCATCCCCTGTCAAACAGAAGACTGGAAGGGAGGGCAGGCTCTCCCCATTAAACAGAACAGGAAAGTGATGTAGACCCAGAATCAAAGACTTACAACTGGAAGAAGTCATTCGTCCAAGGCCATGCAGCAAGTGGTACCTAAATGTGGGCCTCCTGTCTCTGAATCTAGAGTTTTTTTAAAAATAAATAAATAAATAAATAAATAAATAAATAAATAAATAAATAAAGCCACACAGGGGCCTACCTGCGTGGTCTCTATAGTCTCCGCTGTGTTGCTTTGATTCACATGCCCTCTCTTCGGCCTCTACCACACAGTCTTGATTACTACGGCCACGTAAGTGTCAACCAGGACAGACGGAGTCCTCCCACTCCATTCTTCTTTTTCAAACTTGTTCTAGCTGGTATATAGTTCCTTGCCCTTCTCATCTAAATTTTAGGATAATCTAGTCTATCTTCATTTTTTAAAGTTGCTAAAACTTTGAGAGAAGTCATGTTAAACCCGTATGTCCTTTGGGGAGAATTGGCATCTTCGCCATATGGAGTTTTCTAATCCACAGACATCGTGTGTCTCTCCATGTATTTAATTCTCCTTTTTGTTTCTTTCCTTGTGCTTTATAAATTTCAGCATACAAGTGCTGTGCAAACTTTATTCAGTGTTTTCTGGTGATTATAAGTGGCACTATCTTAGGGAGAAAGCATTTGGCCTTTCACAATTGAGTGTACTGTTAGCTGTGGACGTTTTATAAATGCTTTATATCAAGTTGATGCAACTCCCTTCTACTCCTACCTTTCTGAGAGTTCCCATTGTGAGTGGGTTTTGCTATTTCTACATCAATTAATATGAGCATATGATTTTTCACACCGAACCGCCCTTGCATACCTGGAGTAAATCCCACTTGATCATAGTGTACAATTCTTTTCATATATCATTGAATTCTATTTGGTAATATTTGTGGACGATTTTCACATCTAGTAATTCAGCAGCCTCTCCTGCTTTCCTTTGGTTAACATTTGCAGAACATAACCTTTGTCGTCCTTTTTCTTTCAACATGCTTGTATCATTACATCTCTGAAGTGGATTTCTTACGGACAGCATGTAGTTGAGTCACGTTTTGAGAGCACTCTCCTGTCTTTGTTATGTCTTGGATTCAAAACAGTTACGATATCGGCAATTACGGGTGTTTCGGATCTAATGTATTAGTTTGCTTAATCTTTAACACACTATCCTCAGAACCTTCCAAATATACCTATTTTACAAATTAGAAAGCTGAGATATATTTGCCTAGCTTAACACATCCAGGCAGCAGTGGGTTGGAACTGAAACCCAATCTGGCTCCGGTGCGCTTGCCTACACCCACAATGCTTCACCCGCCTGAGCTAGCCCGCAAGCACGCTGCCTGGTTCTTGCCCTGGGAGTCGTTTGGCAAAGACTCTACATATTCTAATAGGTCCACCTCCTCACTAGGGTGAGAAGCAAAGTTCCAGATCGCTGGCTACACCTTTGGCCTGATAGTTCTTGCAACCACGTATGCCACTCATAACTGACAGCTGCTGGGTTGGGGCAGGCAAGGGGAAAAGAGTGCTCTGCTTGTGATCCCAGAGGGCCTGAGACGCAAGGGCCAAAATCATTGGCAGACCAAGCGCCTGGGGGAGAGTCCCCAGCCAATTAAAAGAGGAGAAGCATACTTCAGCCTGAGCCAACAAAGCAGCAGTGTCCAGCTCAAGTGAGGCCCACAAGATAAACACTGACCCTCCCCACCCTCCACCCTCACTGTGGATAAAACACAGGGCAGCACCTTGGGCCTGATCCAAAGCAGACACACAGACACATCAGGGACCTCATGAGGTTACAGCTCAGGCTATTCTGAATATGGCAAGAGGCCCCTGAATGTTCCAGAGGGGACCCAAAATTAACTTTCCTCTCTTGAAATGAAGCAGCTAATAAGATGACTCAGGGCAGAGAAGCAGAGCTCTGCACACAAGTCATGGTTCCCTTTAGCTGTGAATATCCCTGGGCTGGGAACGTTCACTCTCCTACCACTCCCATCATCCATGCAGGCTCTCCTGGGATCTGAGTGGGTTCTAATGGCCTGATGGGTAAAAATGGAAGGATACAGTGATCTGGTAAGTGACCCGTGTCACCACAGAGAGGAGAGGACCTGAGGAACCAGCATAAAGGAAAAAAACCAATGACTCAGTCAATCCACAATTGTAAATATTGTACGAATCAAACAACCAAACTGCAGGTAAAGACCATATAGATGAGATTTCAGCCTGAGCCCCAGGAAGCCTTTTGCCATCATCAAGGTGGAGCAGAGCACACATTAAACAGCCTATGCTACTGCTGTGTGGCAATAATCTATTTTAAAAAAGCTAGAAAACCTGATGCAGAAAGGTTAAGACATTTTCTCAAAGTCATGCAGCAAATGGGAAAGCAGAGCTCAGTCTTACAGTCTGGTTTCAATCTAGGCCTTTTGGCTCCAGAGCGATCTCTCCATCCTACCACCCTCCACCACAGAGGCACGCTCCAGTGCTCGCGTTTATATGGAGGAAACACTCCTCCCACTCCTCCCAAAAGAAGCCAGATTGACTTCCCTGAGAATAGTCAGCAAGTCTCTGACTCAACCAAGAACAGGATTTGAGTTTTCTTAGAAATGTCTAGCCCTATAATTTTAATTTTACAAAATTTTGTGTCGATAGAAAAAGACTGGAATGTATTCAAGCCGATAGAATGATGAGTAAAGTTGTCTCCCCCAGAAAGGGAACCTTCTCTAAGATTGGGTTGTATTATTTTTACACTTTTTTCTTTTCAAAATGACAAAAGAACGACTGTGTCCCCCAGTGTCATTCTAATTATGTCTGAGGCCAATGAACTGAGGCCTTCGGCAAGAAAGAAATTAGCTTAGGAAGTGTGGCTCTTGTTAAGAACACGCCTGGGCATTGCAGGAAGCATCATGGCAATGTTTTACTCAAGTCTTTGACTTAAAGATGGGATGTTCATCTGTGTCTTCGATAATTTTTGTGTTCCTCGTTACATATCAAATCACCCCGAGACCTCTCCTATACCCATAGGTCTCCAGGATTGAGAACATAACCTACTTGGTTATCTGAGAGACTCTTGTAGAAATTGCACCAGCTGCTTGATAGGCGGTGCATTTATAGGGAGACATGAGGTTGCACCTGGAGGACAGGCAGCTTTGTAAGGAACGTGTTCTGGGCAGCAGACCGGACCCCCTTGTCCCATGCCACAGTCACTCACTCAGTGACCCCGGGCCTGCATTTCCTCATCTACAAAGGCGTTAGGGTTGCACAATCTTGAAGGTTCCTCCCCCTCCTAACTTTCCACAGGCTTCGGTCCCTAATGCCAAATCCCAGAAGAATTAGTTGAGAGGGGTTGACACACCAGGTAGGATAGAACTTTAGCCACCGAACATTAGTCATAGCTTTTGAATGAGTGTTTACCATGTGTCATGTACAATCTGTAATGTTCTACATACATCGTTCCATTCAATGCCCACAACGACCCTATGAGATGGGAACGATTCCTACCACTAATTTGCCCATGAATAAACTAAGGCTCAGAGAACTTAATTAACCTGCCCGTGGTCATACAACTAGTAGGGAGCCGAGTTGACTCATGAGCTCAGCCAGTTTGGCTTCAGAGCCATGTATTGTAAGGGCTGTTCTAGGTGGAGAGATCTGTCTGCAGAACCCAGTGTCTCCCCAGTGAATGACCTTTCCTGACTTCAGATTTCACCAAATTCACTCCCGCCTTCCCTACCAGTTGTCCAAACTCTGCATCGTTTCCCTTCTATAAAATTTTTTTAAGAATAAAAAACCCTAAAAAGCAAACAAACAACAAACCTTTGCCCAAGCCCCGGCACACAGGTATAAATAATATGAAATGAGAGAGGTGATGAACAGCATAGTTAGAGATGTAAGCCTAAAACTGAGACAATACAGACAATATCCCAGGAAGTGGTTTTCAGAGGTAGGGCACCTTCTGGGCGTCCTGAAATCATGGACTTTCCCAAAAGTCATAACCCCCATGTTCGCTTCTGTCTGCATCCCACAGCGGGAGGCTGCCTGGGAGGTGCCGCTCAGCCCCAAGATGCTAAGTAGAAGGACTGTGTGGATGAGTCACCCAATCTGGAGAGTATAGAAAAGTCAGGAAGGAAGGAACCGGCTATAAAACTTCCCTGCTATCCTCCCACCTGCCCCAGTCGGAAGCTCCTCTGTTCCTCCTCCGCCTCCCCGGGGTTACCCATGAAGATGAGAAACCCACTGGGAAAAGAGCTGAGGAGCCTGCAAAAATCAGCTGCAATATATCCATGAATGGAGCCTGGCAAAGAGTAACCAGAAAATTCGAAGCAATCAACAAATAGAATATTAATAGAATACCAACTATATATGCAAGGTAATCTGGAGATAGAAAGTCCTTGCCATTTTGTTTAAATCTACCTCCGTATCCAACACAGGGCTGGAAAGAGAAAACCCACAATGAATTTGAAAATTTCAACCCAGTAACAGTAGAATTGGGAGGTGGCTCCCCAGGGAGTAGAAAGCATCCTGCCTGAATCCTTGGGGAAGAAAAGAAAAAAGGCAAACATTTGAGGGAAGGGGAATCTCTATCTTCAACCCGCCATGAGCTTGGATCTCGACTGAACAATTATCATTCTTCCTGTACTCCTGGGAACCAGCTCATAGCATCCAGGACTGGAGCTAACCCAAACTGGCCATTTGTCTGGGATAATATTGCTTTTGGTTCCCTCCGTGTGATTGGCCAAACCCCCTTGAGCACAGAGGAAACACTGTTTCCTTTTGACCAAATTCACCCCTTTTATTTCTCACAGGAAAGGAGTGACTTTTTCGCATCCTGCAGGAAAGAGCAGAGGGTAGGGCACCACAGGGAATGGCAGGATGGAGAACAGTGAGTTAAGGGCATAGGCTTTGGTTCTGATTGTGGTTCTCTACTTTCTAGCTGTGACCTGGCAAGTGACCTAACCCTAGTGGGCCTCCCTGTGTCATCCGTAGGAGGCAGTGGATAATACTGACCTCCTAGGATTTTTGAAACTCCAGGGATTTTTAAAAACCTTGCACATAATGTAGCTGGTATTGTACTTAGCTCATAGGAGGTTCTTAAAAATTGGTAACTGGTATTGTTTCCAAAAATACAGAAGGAGGTGATCATGAGATTTATTATTTTTTTAAATGTAACCAGCCAATTTAGGCTAAATAAGCTAAATAAGTTTTTCCTGTAGTTTATTCAACAGACAGTAGCTGAGAACCTACTATGTGCCTGAATAAGTTAGGCCCTGGGGACAGAAAGATGAATGACACACTTTCCCAGCCTTAAGGATTTCACAGGCTAGCAAGGAGCGAGTATTACATAAACTTAAGAATAGCAGTGTGAGAAGTGTTGTAGAGGAAAGTGCTGTGTGAGCAATGAGGAAGGAGCAATTAATTAACTTGGCTGGAGGCAGCTTAGTGTGAGTCAGGACAGAAGTACTGGTCTGAGCTCTTCTGCCCATTTCTGCGTGTGACTTGGACCATGTGACCAGGAGTAAAGCATAAGGAGCACGTCCTGAGCTTTAGGCCAAAGAGATGAGTATTAGAGAGCACTCCTGACTGCTCACTTGCACACACACACACACACACAAACACTCCCAAGCATGACAGTGTAAGCACTCCGACATATGCACACACACAGACATTCCGACTCACTTCCCAACTTTATCCAACACAGACATTCAACATCATCGTGCTCACACATGCCAATCAGTCCCCAGATGGTAGAGTCTCTCCCCCTGCACTGCTGAGGGAAGACCCCAGGGGCCACCTCCTTACCCCATCTCGGTCCCAGCACGGCACCCAAGGCCCTCTGTGATCTTGCCTCTCTCCAACTCTCTAGCCCCACCCACCCCATGCCACTGTTACCCATGCATGGCTTTACTAAATATTAACTGAGTGCCTACTATGGGCAAGTCTTTGGGCCAAGCCCATTCTCTTTGACACGGCTGAGTCCATGGGCCAAAATGTGGCTCCCTGAAAGCCTCCAGGCCTTTGCCTCTCGATCTGTTCCTTCTAAACACACCACCAACATGACACCATCACCAGCATTCCCCTTCCCACCGTCATGGCCCCACAGAACTGACCACATGCCTCTGGGGCCCCACCCAACCTGCAGTGGGAGCTGCACCCACGACAGCGTCCCTTCCTTCCAGTTCTTGTTCACCTACCCCACACCCACTAGCCTGTGATCTCTGTACTGTGCGCTTGCACGTCCCCCCGGGACCATGAGAAGCTCACGGGAAGTGCTTGCAGAGTGAAGCAGTGTTTCTGCCCAGTTCCCAGTGTTTGCACCATTGATCCCTCCCCGTTCAAGTGGTTCTAGAAAGAACGCTCTTCGTGGGCCTCCAACACTGATATTTGCTTTATGAGCAACAATTACAACATAATTAGCAAATGATATACAAATCTGGTACAGTGTTCAGACTTCTGACTGTACTGTGGGTTCAAAACGAAAGGGAGAAGGAGTACTTCCTGGGCTTTTAGGCCAAATAAATGAGTGTTAGAAAGCATTCGTGACAGGGAGAGAAAGTACAAGACGGTAGCGAGGGGCTGGACAGAGGGGGATGGGGAGTTCCTGCTCGATGGGTGTAGAGTTTCAGTTGTATGAGATGAAAACAGCTACGGAGACAGACGGTGGTAGAGGTTGAATATTCTGAACACAGTTGACCCTTGAACAACATGGGTTTGAACTACACGGGTCCACTTATATACGGATGTTTTCCCATAAAGACAATACAATACTGTGAATGAATTTTCTCTTTCTTATGGTTTTCTTAATAACATTTCCTTTTCTCTAGCTTACTTTACTGTAAACACACAGTATACAACACATACACAAAACATGTTAATCGGCTCTTGTGTTAGGCCTTCTAGTCAACAGTAGGCTCTTAGCAGTTAAGATCTGGGGGAGTCAAAAGTTATACACAAATTTTTGACTGCACAGGGGATCAATGTCCCTAGCTCTCATATTGTTCAAGGGTCAACTGTATATTTAATATAACTAAACTCTATCCTTAAAAATCATTAAAATGGAATTTTTGTATTATATGTATTTTACCATAATTTTTAAAAATGGAGGAAAAATGGAAGATTTGTTGGTGAAAAGTACAGCAAAGGAATAGTCCATTCTCACCAAAAGATAAATGGTGCACTTTACCTTGTTCATTGATTACCTATGGAATTGGGTCAGTCCTGCTCTGAGTTTTTAATTCCTCGCAGGCACATCCCTGTTTCTCCTTCATTCACTCTTCAGCGTCTATCACTGAGCATCTAACATGTTCCGGGTTCCATGTTAAATGCTGGATACCCCAGCAGTGAATTAAGGATCTATGGATGATTGGAGCACGCTGAGTCCTGTGACAGAAATGGCCAGCACACAGCTGTTGAGAATGAGAAGGATCTCTGCAGGTGGGGGCCTGCAGAAGGGGGGAGTAGGGGGGCCCCTGAGAAGATGAAAGCCCAGACCTGAAGGATGAATCACCAGGAGAAGGGTCATGTGACATTGGCTGCTCCTGGCAAATAAAATAATCTGCAAGAAAGTCCTAAGCAGAAAAGAGTTTGGCTGGTTCAAACCAAAAAGAACCCCAAGTGGCCAGATTGGAGATGACCAGAGCGGGGTGGAAGGGTGGAGGGGGGGATACCACACAGAGCTTCACAACCATGTGCTGTGGACTGAATTGCAGGCATCTCCTCTCCCCCCGCCCAAAAAATGCGTATGTTGAAGCCCTAACTTCTACTGTGACTGTATCTGGAGACAAGGCTTATAAGGAGGTAATTAAGGTTAAATGAGGTCATAAGGGAGGGAGCCAGATCCTATCAGATCAGTGTTCTTAGAAGAAGAGAAACAAGAAGACTCGCTTGCTCTCCCTCTGTGCCACGTGGGGACATGGCAAGAAGGCGGCCAGCCATCCAGCCAGGGGGGCAGCTCTCCCCAGAATCCAAACCCTGCTGCACCTTCATCTTGGATCTTCTAGCTTTCAGGACTATGAGGAAGTAAATGTCAGTGTGTGAGCCATGCAGTCTATGGCATTTTGTTACAGAAGCTCAAGCTGACGCATGCACCATGGTAAGAGCTTTGAGTTTTAGACAAAGGGAATCAATGAAAAAGTTTAAGCAAGGGAGTGACATTAGCTAATTCATTTTTTATGATCAATGTGTTTGCTGGTGCTGGGGAGAAAGGTGGGGAAACACCAAAGGGGGCAAACTAGAAGCTATTGGGGTCACAGTCATGAGGCATGTCATGAAGGCAGTTAGGACTGGGACAATGGCGCTGGCGAGGGTGGGAGCTGGGCAGACCTGAGGTATGCTCTGGAGCACAAAACACACCTTGCAGACGGCTCATGGATAGAGAGAGGAACCATCGAGATGGCTGAGTGTTCTGGCTTGACTGGCTCAGTGGATGGGTCACCATTGATCAAGTTTGGGAAGGAAGGAGCAAAGAGTTTGGGGGATAAGTCAATTCGGTCTGGGACACGGCAAGCTTAAAATATCTATGAGTCATCCAAGAGGAAATATCAAGAGTTCTGATTGTTATCTGCATCTGGAGCTCAGGGGAGAGGAGGGGTTGGAGGCAGAAAGTTGAGAGACAGAAGCATACAGACAGCACGGTAAAGTCTGAGACTAACATAATCACACGGTGTATTTGAGAAATGGAGAAGAGGGAGGGGTCAGAACCTGGAGAGGCCCTTTCTACTCTACCACACTGACTCTTTTTGTTCAGATTTATCAATGGGGGTAAAATAGGTAAATACGTAGAATATAGAGGATAAAATGGGTATAGCAGAGTCCACTGGTTAAAACCCTAGAGTCTGTCTTTTTCTCTTAAAGTAGAGTGCTATAGGTGGAGGAAAAAATGAAGAGAGATCTGAATTATTGAGGATACCCATAAAATGAATTCTAGTTTAATTAAGGCTTGTGGGGTTTTTTCAAGTAAAGCAAGCCCCCTCTCTTCCTCCTCTCTCTGATAATGATAGATAGGTGATTGATATAGATAAGCTGCTGCCCATAAATAAAAATGCAAACTCCATGAATCTAAAATGCCTCCTATTTTCATCTTTAACAAGTCACAAGAGAAAGAAGAGGCCAGAGTGGCCCTAACATTAGCTCTTTCCTCTCCCAAGATTCACTAAGCATTGGTGTCACCTTCAAATTTTCCAGTGAAGAGAAATTGTATCATGGGGGGAGGGGGTAGCTGGGTGACGGGCATGGAGGAGGGCACATGATGTCGTGAGCCCTGGGTGTCATACAAGACTGATGATGTATCACTGACCTCTACCTCTGAACCAAATAATACATTATATGTTAATTAGCTGAATTTAAATTTTTAAAAGAGAGAGAGAAATCATTTCTTTATGAGTCAAAGGAGTTCTTCACTGCTCTGGACCTGACACTGTCTCTCTGACATGAAGCCGTATGGTCTACGGGGGAATAGAAGCAGAGTAAGGCTCCCATATCCTTCCTGAACCAGAGAATACTGGCTCCCAACAGGTGCCCTCTGAGAGGCTCCTTCCATGTACAAACTTTTAAATGATGTATTAATTTTCTTTAAAAGGGAGGGTAGGGGAAAGAATCTGGAAGTATATTTGAGTTGATTATAATATCTACAAAATCAACATCTTTATATCTAATTACAGAACTAAAATGGACAATTAGAGCCCATAATTAAAGGATGCATATAACAATGAAATTACAGTGTGCAATGAGTCGGGAGAAATCCTAATTATACTCTGGGAACCTGAAATCCCTGGCACTGCCTCACATTGCTATTCTCATCGCCGAAACCATCTATGTGAGCTCATCTCAGAGGTTTTCTGTGTCTCTGAGCGGATTTGTTTCATAGGGACAGAGGGCCCCTGAGAAGATACGCCTGGGCCCCTTTCTCTGAGACCAACCGGCTCAGTCCGCCCTTATCAGAAAGACCGGTACACTGGGAAACATATCTCTGTCATGATTAGGGTGATGGAAAACGGTTCTCTGGACGGTTTGGAAAAATAACTCTTTCACCGTCATATAGTGGGTAGGGATTTGCCCAAGTCTTTATGATTTGGAAGCATCATCAGAACATTGAGTCAATTAAACAAGAAACAAAGAAGAGAGTATTTGTGAATCTATATGTACATCTGTGTGTGTATATATATATAGTTTAGTGTATATACTAGTATACACTAGTATTTACTAGTATAGTGCACCTGTGCACATCTCTATGCAGATCTAGTTTAGTAAATATACATGTAAAATATATATATATACTTAATAAATAAAAATAATAAGTAATAATAAATAAAATATATATTTTTAGGGGGATGTGAAGAAAGATAAATACATATTTCATGTAGGTCCAGCCAATAGTGAGTGGGCTACTTTGCAAAGAACAATTCAGGAATATAACAGGCGACAAACCAGAAAAGCCAAAGTCAAGGTATAAGAGAGAAAACGTGGAGAAACAAGAAGCCTGGGGGTCTACCTGGATGGAACGCTGATATAGTGGCAGGGACCTTTACAAGCACTTGCACGTATGTTGGCTCACTGACGCCTGGTCACAACCGTACGAGGTGGGCACAACTCTTGAGGACGACCTAGCTGATGGCAAGGAGTGGGGAATCCCTGGCCCAAGTGCAGCAGGCGGGGTTAGAACCCAGCACCGATCCGCTGAAGGCTTCTGACACCAACACAGTGACACCATGAGGCCTATCAGGGACCCAGGCTCCAGTAGTTCTGGAAAGGATGGACTAACACAGGGGGAAGGTGCAGTACTGAGGTTGTGGGGGAAAGCTGGGCACTGGGGGCGGCCCTGGGGGGCAGATCAACAAAGGGAAGAGATAGAAGGGCGCCCGGAGGACGGGACTAAGGGGCCAGCAGGTCTGATGGGGACAGTACATCAAAGATGACTATGTTTTTGAATGGAAATGAAAAAAAGAAAAGAATTATTGTCAGTAATAGGAGACAGGATCAGGGAAGGAAGAATAGAAGGGAAACGTGAGGCTCTTGCACAGATGCTGTGCCCATGAGAGGCCTGGGGGGCTCCCTGGGGAGGCGTCCTTCAGGCAGCTACAGCTTGGACTAGAGGTCGGGCTGGCCAGGCTCCCCAGCAGGCGGTCTCCGAGGAGGGGAGACCCAGGCCAGGGGGCACCTGAGACCCAAAAGAGGGGACCATGGGAGGGGAAAAGAGGCCCAAGGGGAAGGGTGTGACCCCAAGCAGGAAAGGTGTGAATAATCAACCATCGGCCACCAGAAGCTCCCAGCCCTAACCCACACTAGCCCCCCACTTCCGCAATCACAACCCACACCCCTGGGAAACAGTGCCCTTCAGGAAGTCGTAAGGTCATGACCACCCCGCAGCGGGGAGGAGAGGCACAGCCCCCAGAATGTCGTGGCTGCGACAGCGCTGTACCGGACACATGCGGCTGCCTTCACGCCGAGCACAACAGAACCATCGAGAACTGTCGAACCTCTACATTGTAAACCTGAAACTTGTAACATGGAGGGCCGGTTCTTCTTGGGTTGAAAGAACAAAGACAGTCACGATAGTCGTTGCTCATTGCAACTGCTCCCTGGTAAGCTCTGCAAGGCCCGGGAGGGCATCCGACAGGTGCACTGCTCAATCCTTGGGCCTCCTGCTTAGCCTGGCGCTGGCCAGAGTACATCCTGAGTATCGAGGGAATGGACGGGGCACTGGAGGGGCTTCACTGGTGAGAGGTTAGGAGGAGGCACTCATGGAGTCCTGTTCCTACGACGCCCCCTGCGTCCCTGTCCCCTCAGACCCAGGCTGCAGACGAGACGCATTCACATGTTACAGGGCACGTGCATGCCCGACGGCGAGCAGAGGCCAAGCCACACCCCTCGTCTACTGTGAACCTCCTGGGCCACAAGGAGAAGATCCCATCCACCCCTTGAACCACCGCAACGAGCACAGAATGTTTACCAGGCCAAGGGGGAAAAGCATCAGCCCGGGCCCCGAGGTCGCCTACACCGAGTCCTTGCAGTGACCCTCACGACGTGTATCTCCTGGTGGCTCTGCGTCTCCGGCTGGATTCTGAGCGATACACTCCAGGACAGCCTCCGAAAAGATGCACCCCGTCAGTACAGATCTGAGTGTCTGCTGGGGGCCGTCCCTGTTCTAGACGGCGGAGATGGAAGGGACTGGAACAAAGACAGGCAGGGGGCGGCTGCCCTGTGACGTGAGTGCCAGACCGCCGGCTCCGACTGGGGCTCCTCTGACGGCATCTGAAGCCTTGTTTTCAGGGACACAGAGACACCCGCAGAGAAGAAGGCTCCCTGACGACAGAGGCAGGGTCCGAGTGGCCACGGGAGCCCCCCAGAAGTAGAAGAGACAGGGAAGGATGCTTCCCCGGAGCCTTCCCGGGGGCCCTGATCCTGCTGACACTGTGACTCGGGCCTTCTAGTCTCCAGAACTGGGAGGCAATGGGTGGCCCTTGGCTGGAGCCGCCCCGTTTGTGGGCACCTGTGAAGGCAGCCCTAGGAAAGTAATCAAAAAAAAGTCAAATTCCTTCATTCTTTTTCTTCAGAAGTATCTGTCCCATAAATCACAGACTAAGTAGGGTCCGATGTGTCCAGTCTCACATCCTCATGCTAGACCTGACCCGGGTTTTTGCAGGTCAGGGAATTGGTGCTCACTTGTGGCTCTACGTTCGCTTTCAGTGGCTTCCCAGAAAAACTGGGTTTTACAAACGGGCCCCCTGCTTGTGGGGTATAGTTTGCCAAACTGAATGTTTTAATATAGTCTATGAGAGCTTTATTCATCTTGGGCATGGGGTGCTTTGGTGCCCCCCCCCTTTACAGTTTCTACTGGAGGCGGGTGCCTCCCGGCCTCAGCCCAGGCCTGGCCCTGTTCCGCTCAGACTTTTCATGTTCTTTTCACTAGTTGGCGTTTTTCCAGGTTGAATTGTTCTCCTCCAATGACCAATAATTCTTGGTCTCCAGTGACTCTGCCAGTTGATTCATCTGTTTTTAGGCATTTTTAAAAAATATTTTACTGAACACTGATATTTCCTGCAGATAATTGAGGAAGATGCCAATTAAGGCCAATCCTAACCAGATGCCTCTAGGGCCTTTTTAGATGCTGCCCTGTGAAGGGGTGGGGGTGGGGCCGGGGGGCCAGGGTCCTTGTTGGGACTGTTGGGGTGTCCCATGTAATTCTCCTGCCACATTTATGCCACCCGAGCCAGCCTCCACACTGGGATGCCGTCTTGAGAACGCTCCAGAAGGGGGGGTATCTGGATGAAAACAACTCACCCGGTGTCGGCCCCTCGCTGGCCACTAGCGCATCTCTTCTGAACAACTGCCTCCAAGTGTGTTAGGCCGTGAGTTTTTTGTAAATTGTTTCTGTATTCTTCTGGGGTTCTAAGTACAATTTCAATGTAACTCCCTGCTCATGATCCACTCTTCACCTAGTGGTTTGTTTTATTTTTTATTTTTTTGTTTGTTTTTTTTTCTTTGTGTGTGTGTGTGTGTGTGTGTGTTTTATTTATTTTTTGTGTTTTATTTTTTAAAAGATTTATTTATTTATTTATTTATTTATTTATTTATTTATTTGAGAGATAGAGCACGCGCGCACAAGGAGGGGGGCAGAGGCAGAGGGAGAGAGAATTTCAAGCAGACTCCACGCTGAGCACAGAGCTCATTGTGGGGCTTGATGGGAGCTCAATCCCATGACCCCAAGATCAAGACCTGAGCCGGAACCAAGAGTCAGACGCTTCATCGACTGAGCCCCCCCAGGCGCCCCACCCCAGGCCCTGCCTAGTGTTTTATTCAAGGGCTATATCGCACGTGGCTGCTCTAATAAGAGGGCCTGACTCCATCGGCATCCAGGGTTTCCAGAAAGGTGCTTGCTCCCTTCCATCCTCCGTCTCTTCATCTATAAAATGGACGAACAATATCTATCCTTCCTTCTCATGGTGGTTATGAGCCAAGAGAATGGTAGATGCTGAGGTGCCTTGCTGCTAAATTAAGTGCTGTGTGAGAGCTTACGAATGCATCTGTATAAGGAAGTATGGTTTGGGGCAGCCCCAGCAGTTTAACGCTGCCTTGGGCCCAGGGCCTGATCCTGGGGACTCGGGATCAAGTCCCGCGTCAGGCTCCCTGCATGGAGCCTGCTTCTGCCTGTGCTTGTGTCTCTGCCTGTCTCTCTCTCTCTCTCTCTCTCTCTCCCTCTCTCTCTTTCTGTGTCTGTCATGAATAAATAAATAAAGTCTTAAAAAAAAAAAGGAAATATGGTTTGTAATCACAGAACATGGGAATCGCGGGACTGAGGGTAAATTACGGCATATGCAGACGATGAATAATCCTGTAATCATTCAGAAAATAATCGAATTAGAGATGATAGATGATAGGCAGGTGGGTAGACAGACAACTGATAGACAAACAGATGAAAACAGTTCCATTTGGAAAATGTGCGGGGCGGGGGGGGGGTGTATATAGGTCGGCCTGCGCAACTTCAGAGGCAGAAAGAATCAGCATCAAGCCTTAAATGTCAAGGAAAGCACTTGTCTCTGGGGAGTCCAAAGAGATGGCTGGGAAGGGAGATTTTACTTCTCATTTCATATCCTTCTTATATGCTGGGATTATGGATTATCGGTGATTTTCAGGTTTTTTAATTTTACAAATATTTAAAGAAACACAGTGTTGCATAAATGCCTGCAGCCGATGCTGGATGATTTTATATACACTCCCCGGAAAGCAGACATTTTCCATCACTAGCTGCTTCACGCAGACTTTTTCAACAGCTGGGGGGACTAATCCCACAGTGATGAAGAGGCGTGCCCAGGGTCACACAACCAGGAAGTCAGGGTCAAGGCAAGGACCCACGGTCCACTCTGCCTCTAGCCCTGTGCTCTCGCCACCGTTCCCACTGGCCCTGCTGCCGTCACAGTACATCTGTCCTTCGTGTGCTCATTCGTTCAGTCCACTAACGCCGAGGCCTGCCGTGGGCTTGGCACCATACTTGGTTCCAGAAAGAGCTGCAAAGATGGACAAGGCAAGATTTCTGCCCTTAAGCAGCTCACAGTCTCTTGTGCTGTTAATAGGAAACAGGAGGAAGCAGAAGGCTCCCTGGGCAGACAGAGCCAACAGCTGGGACAGCCCAGCCGCCCTGGTTACGCTCATGAGGTTGAGTCAGAAGATGACTCTGATGCCCCTTCTTCTTGAGGGGCCTTTGTGCTGGAACGTGCCAAAGATGCCCTCAACGTCTGGGTACATCTCTGTTTGCTCAACCAACCTCTTGGTTTGGTCCAACATGGACATATACGGGGAGTGGAGAGAAAGGAGGGGAGCCAGGTATTGGTGGAAATCTGGAGGGAGAGAAGGGCTCTGGCCAGGGTAGGAGCCACACGTGGACTGGACGTCAAGCCGGTGGCTGGCAGGAGGGGAAGCTGTGAGGTTCACATTTACATGCTGGCCAAAAAAGAAGAAAAATTCCTCTGACTCACGATGAACACAGACTTGCCGTGGGCCACCGTGAGATTTTTCTTAGGATTTAGGGGGATACTGTAAATGGTCTACGTGCTCCTCTCCCCTGAAATATGTGGGGATCACAGGCTGGGGTCTGTCTGGACCAGCAACAAAGGATTTAGAGAAGTGTGCACCTTCCTCTCAAAAGTTTCCTTAATTTGGTTTTTCTCACGTGGAGCTGAATTTTTACTCAAACGGGAGTATCTATTGTACCCTGGGCAGGAGCCCTGGGTCTGGCAAGGGGCAGTACGTACGGGTGGCCAAAGGACGGGCAACGAGTTCATTGTCCATTGGAAGCCCTTAGGGACAGCTCATGAGGAAAAGGAACAGGAGCTGGGAAGTGCACAACTTGACAGCTGGGGAGGACGGGAGGGCCACTTCAGGCGACAGTTCCAATGCGGTCAGGGGATGGATGAATAAGCACACCTAGGACACGGAAGGAACCCGGCTCCCCCCGGCTTTGACACTGCAAGGAAGCTTGGCAACCGGCTATCACCTCCCGCACATGACCGGTTTGCCACTGTGCTGTCCCCAGAACAAGTAGAGGCGCAGACACGGGAAGCTACGGGGACACGTGCAAGAAATAGCAAGTCTGACGGGGATCTGATTTTAGGAGAAAAAAAAAAAAAGCACGTAGGGAACAGATGGGAAGTGAAGCTGGAGGGATGGGTTGGGAGGTGCTTCCAAAAGGCGTCAAACAGGAGACCAAGGGGATGCGATCTTGGGTCTTTTACTGTGTAGAAGTCGGACAACCACTATGTGCATCGGAGCAGAGCTCAGGTGGCACCCTTGCTTTTTTTTTTTTTTTTTTTTTTGTCTCCACGAATGTGGGAGGACTTCTGACTGGAAGAGAGGAAAACCCTTCAGAGTTCCAGGGAAGGAGAGAGCTCACTGAGATTTCTCGTATTTTCTCTCTGAAAACATCAAATACTCCTTTATAACAACATTCCGTTTAAAAAAAAAATTACATTACTTCTTTTATTTCTTTTCTGATATAACAAAAGCCACACATGCTCATTGATGAACATCCAATTTGATGAAGAATCAAAATGACTCCTCCGGTCTCTTCATCTAAAACCAAAGCCAGTTAATATTGTGACGCAATTTCATCGGAGTTTTCTTTTGTGGATTGTACATCATTACTGAATACCATATTTATATGACTTTATAACTTCTAATTCACTTAATATAAAACCATAAATACCATCTTATGTTATTTAAAATTCTCAGAGGCATCATTTTAAAGGCTTGTGATCTGTATGCGTAACCACACTCTCAAGTTTGGCCATTCGCGTCCTTTCTCTTGCCTCCTTCATGCTACACATTGTTGTGAGCAGCTTTTGTTCCCTTCCGAATATTTCCTTAGAACAGACTCATGAGAGCAAAATTCCCACGTCAATAGTATGGACTGTTTTTTTTTTTATTTTTTTTAAGATTTTTTTATTTATGATAGACAGAGAGAGAGAGAGAGGCAGAGACACAGGAGGAGGGAGAAACAGGCTCCATGCTGGGAGCCCGATGCGGAACTCGATCCCAGGACTCCAGGATCGCGCCCTGGGCCAAAGGCAGGTGCTAAACCGCTGAGCCACCCAGGGATCCCCAGTATGGACTGTTTTTAAGGTCATTGGCGCACCTCGTCGAATTGATTTACAACTCGGGGTGGGGGCGGTTCTTATGCATCTGACAACACATAACTCTTAAAACTAGAGTTTTTATTGAATGAAAGTAGTTTCTCCGCTTTGATGCCTTTCCTTTAATGACAAAGAAATATTTCGTATTTGAAGGAGAGAAAATTCTCCATAAAATTAGACTGCTGGGCGGTGAGAAAACACAGCGCCCAGGAAACCTAGTGCGCCCTCACCCTGGACCACCTTTGCTTCCTTTCCCCGTCTCCTGATCAGTGCTCCGGCCCTCCCTTCCCTGACTCCCCACCCCGCCCCGTCTTCTCTTGGCCTCTCAGATCCCGGGACAACGTGTGTCTGTGGTTATCCAGGGGGATCCCATCTTGTGTTTCCTAGTAAAGGACGCAAGTCCACACACAGAGGCTTCTGCACCCTTGCCCAGGGCTCTGGAAAGTACGGTTTGCAACGAGATGAGCGGTGCTTTCCAGATCCTCACGGCCTGTGTGTTTCTCATCATCCCCCCCCCGCCCCCCCCCCCCCCCCCCGGGAGGTAGTAGCTGGCTTTTGTTCCAAAGCCACCCGAGGCTGGTCCTTCTCCTCCCAGGACAAGGCGACTTCTCTAGAGCTAGTGCTGGGGAGACCACCAGTCCCTCGCACAGTCAAAACCCCCTGCTCCCTTTCCCTTCGGGCACAGCTCTGCTCCCAGACTCCTTCACCGCCCCCCTGCTGGCCTCCTCCCGAGCCTCCGAGCCTCCGCCTCTACCCCCTTCCCCTTACAATCTTCCTTGTTGGCTGCAGCAAAAGCAGGCCTTTCTGGAGCAAGATTCCTATCACCTTGCAGCTCTGTCCAAGCATCTCCGTTACTTACATGGGAAGTCGGTATCCGGGAGTGGGTCGATAAAGATGTACCATGGGCTTTTTAACGGGCACTGGTGAAGCGCCGTAGGGGCTGGGCCATGAGCTCTGCGTCTGGAGAGGGGAGCTGACCCAGACGTGGGAAGGGTCACGAGGCTCCAGCCCTCGCCTCCCTCCGGTTCTCCAGGCCTGCACGCTCCACAGGCAGAGCTCGCACTTGACGTGTTTCAAACTGAATTTACTCTCTTCTCCCCAAATCCAAGCTCTTTGTATAATGGTTCCACTATCCAGGTTCTCAAGACAGATAGATACATGTCAGGAATATGGGGAGATCTGAGGGCAGGGGATTTTTGACTTGTAAGTGTCCATCTCACTTACTCACTTCTTTAGTTGTGTTTAAAGGCATAAAGGGGTGGCTCAGCCGTTGAGCAGCTGCCTTTGGCCCAGGTTGTGATCCCGGGGTCCTGGGATCAAGTTCCGCATCAGGCTCCCTGCAGGGAGCCTGCTTCTCCCTCTGCCTGTGTCTCTCCCTCTCTCTGTGTCTCTCATGAATAAATAAATGAAATCTTTTCTTTAAAAAAAAGAGCATAAAGGGGTACAGAAGCAAATAAGACACACACCCCCGCCCCCCGTTGTAAGCATGTAATAGTAGGGGAGACGCAGAGCTTCCTGGCCATTGCCACCTTGTCCACCCAAACTGTGCCTCCCAAGCCCGGGGCTCTCCAGACCCACCGCCTAGCTCAACCATTCACTTCGGGAGAAGCGGACTAGGACATCTCCACGCATTTTCATGAGTCTCCTCTACTTGTCTTCTACCAAAACCCAACCGATCCAGATTATTTTATTTATTTTTATTTATTTTTTAATTTATTCATGATAGTCACACAGAGAGAGAGAGAGAGGCAGAGACACAGGCAGAGGGAGAAGCAGGCTCCATGCACCGGGAGCCCGATGTGGGATTCGATCCCGGGTCTCCAGGATCGCACCCTGGGCCAAAGGCAGGTGCCAAACCGCTGCGCCACCCAGGGATCCCCCGATCCAGATTATTAGAAAGACAATATCTGTGTGTATCAAGAACTAAGGGTAAAAAACATTAACAAAAATCCCTGCCATCCGTGACTTTATAATCTGGGCCGAGAGAAACTGTCGTCTGACCAGATAATTTCCATATAATACGGTACGTGGCCAGACCTTGCGGGAGTTGCAGCCAACGCCAAGAGAAGGGGTCATCCAGGCCAACCACAGACTCAGGGAGACGCAGGGAAAGTGGGGTGAGGGGCGAGGAAACCTGCCAACTGGAACTTGAGTGAGGAGCAGTTAGTTCATAGCGGGGAAACCAGAATTTGAACCCAGGTCTGCCTGACTCCCCAGTTCATGTTTTTCCCACCATCCTGTTTCATGGTGGGCTCTCCAGGGATAGTCACTGAACCCAAGAAGAAACGAATGAATCAATGACTACATTATACTTCTTCCAGGGGAGAGAACTGCCGAAATGTCAGCCCAGATAGTAGCTTTGGCTGTAAGACCCCCACGTTCTTGGGGCACCTGGGTGGCTCGGTGGTTGAGTGTCTGCCTTCGGCTCAGGGCGTGATCCTGGGGTCCTAGGATCGAGTCCAACATCGGGTTCCCTGCATGGAGCCTGCTTCTCCCTCTGCCTCTGTCTCTGCCTCTCTCTCTCCGTGTCTCTCATGAATAAATAAATAAAAATCTTAAAAAAAAAAGGACCCCCACGTTCTGATCAGCTTAGGGACTTTCTGCAACAAAGCAGGGGGTTCTCAACATAGGAGGCGCTAATTCACTCCTACAACCTCTCAGAACTGGCTGGAGGTAAGATAGTCTGGAATTGAGGAGGGGACCCCCTGCTTTCGTCCACTCCAGCTCCTCAGGTCTGGTGTCCCGGGCTATGCAGACGATGGGAGAAGAAGCTAAGTAAGCCTTAGGCTCCTAGAGCTACAGCAAAGATTCCCATAGAATCCCACACTAAACCACGCTGGCCCCGGACACTCTGGATAAGAAAAGGGATCCTAATCCTACACCACCTCCTCTGAAACTCGGTTCTGGAAGGAAGACGGCCAGGATTTCCAAGGCGTAAAGATCAGAGCAGGGCGCCCACATCCTCAAGCAGCTACACGGGCTGCGCTCCCCGCCCCGAACCCCTGCTCCGCTGGGTTTGCAGAGCAGATGCCTGGTGCCAGCCGCCCCCCTTCTGCGCTTCCTGCCCCCCAGCCCAAGCCTCTGCCTTCTGTTTCTGTGTGCTTGGCGCACACACGCAGCAAGCCTGGAGCTGGAGTGTGCCATCATTTCACAATTCAAAAACCCCAAATAAGAGACAGGTGGTGGGATTCTCCGAGGGAATGAAGAGAAGGCCTCCCAGCCCACGCCGTCTGAGTCTGGCTGCCCAGTGAAGAGCCCAGAGGTGGGCTGGGCTGAGGCTACTGTTCCAGGACGTTCTATCCAACCCCTTCCAGGCTGTTTGGTTCTTTGGTCCCAAACATTTCCACTCCTGTTTCCTTTGGCTCCTCCCCATTCTTGAGGAAAAGCCAAACTTACTTTGTACAATTAATGGAATCAATTTGTGGAGGAAGGAGTCAGCTCAATAAAATTACAATCATTTCTTTAGGAGGTTGTTATGAAAGAGGCCTTGGAAAGTCACAGACTCCTTGGTACCATTAGGATCGATCTGTGGCTCGAGACGCTTCATTGCCCACCTGGGAGTTACGTTTTATGACTCAGCTTCTCTGTGATGGATTAAGACGGGCTTGCAAATTTTGCCGCTGGGGCAAAGGATTATAGCTATTTCCTTTACTTCAAGGAAATATTTTAGGTTCATCGCATAAGCCAGCACCGGCAAACTTTTTTTTTTCCTTTTTTTCTGCAAGGTCCCAGATAGTAAATATTTTAGGCTTTGTGGGCCAAAAGGTCCCTGGCATAACTATGCAGCTTGGCCTAGGTAGCACAAAAGAAGCCATAGGCAATATGTAAATGAATGAGCAGAGCTGTGTGCTAATAAAACTTTATTTACAACACCAAGCAGCTGGATTTGGACCACCAATCCCTGATATAAACCATCTGTTCTGTGCAGGAGTCAGTTGGAGGAGGGAGGGAAGCTCACTGCCACCCTTAGAAAGGGAGTTGCTGCTTTGGTACGAGAAAAGTCTGAGGCCTCCGTCTTCTACCGTTATCTAAGTAACCTCAAAGGACACCAGAAACGGCACTTCTAACACGATCCCCAGGGGGTTTGTACGCGTTACATCTGGAGACCACTGCACCTCAAACACCAGGCAAATTACGGACTCTGAGGTCTGAGGCCTGAGGCCTGAGACCCACAAGCTCCTGAGTGACACTGATGCTGTCAGTGGATGATGCTTTCATTAGCAAAGATCTCTTTTGGAGCATCCTCTACAAAACTCAGACCTGGGATGACCACAAGAGCTGGGGGGGGTTCCAGCAGCCCCCCACCAGCTACCCAGTTTCTTTACCCCAAAACAGATGACGCATGTGTAATACTGTGCTAGATGGAACACAAAAGCAAAAATACCTGACCGAGGCTCAGACCTTGGCTAAGAGGTTCTCACAATCTTTTTTTTTTGGGGGGGGGGGGTACAAGAGGGGAGCTCACACACCTAAAAAATATTACTGAATACAAGAGTTCACATGGATGTCTAAGACAATGAGACATCAGTGAGGAAACCCTGGCGAATGCTATGGGTGTCTAGAAGGGATGCCCCCCCCAACCCCATCCATCACAAAAGGAAGAACCAGGGGCTCCACATCCCGGGAAGCAGGAGCTTTGAGTCGGTTCAAGCGCAGAAAAAAATCCGGTGAATGTTGCCAGGCAGGAGCACCGAACCTGCCTCCTGGGGCCACGAGCTCAGGCCAGAGTGACTAATATAACGTGAGAAATTCTAAGGAAGTGAACATTGCAAGCGTGGAAGTGAGATCCTTGCTCTCGCAGCCGGGGGTGTGCGGCACACATGCGGATCTCTGGGCTCCCGAACCGTTCCCCCTTAAACCTGGCTGGGACCTGCACTCACGCTCCGCTGGGCAGGGGCATGGGAAGCCGGCGTCCCCCACAGCCGAGGCATCACCCCCAGGGCACAGAACCCCTGGGATGGCACCCAGATGGCCACCCAGCCAGCAGGCTACGCTCTCCCCAGTCCGGCAGCCACCTTCCTTTCCAGATCTCTCTTCCAGAACGCCTCAGCCGGATTGCCATTTGCTCCCTCCCTTCGACCCCACGTCCAGGGGGGTCTTGTTCACTGGTCACTCGGTGTCCCTGGTGCTGAGGTCGGCTCCACCGAGAATGCCCAGTGGTGACCCACCTGTACCCCCACCCTCACCGCAGTCGAGGACCACCCAGACACAGGGCCGGGCCTTCCATCAGCACCCACCACCCTCCGGGCACCTCCGGGCACCTCCTTCCCCCCACCCCGAGCTCGGTTCTCCTTTCTGTTCCTTCCTGTTCCTGCCTCCTGCCTGCCACGAGCACTTGGGCTGGGATCATCTCGTACTTGCTCGCTTTCAGGTCCCCTGCGCAGCCCCCCACCCATCACAGGTGCCCAATAACCAGTTACCGCGGGGGCCTGGGGCCCTCGGCTCAGGGCGTGACCCCGGGGTCCCGGGATCGAGTCCCCCGTCCGGCTCCCCGCAGGGAGCCCGCTTCTCCCTCTGCCTGGGTCTCTGCCTCTCTCCGTGTGTGTCTTTCAGGAACAAATAAATAAAACCTTAAAACACAAAAACCAGCTCCTGCTTTTGTTAGTAGAGCTGCCTCACCCCCCCCCCCCCCCGGCCCTGGAGCCCCCGCTGCTCTCTGGCCCCGGCCCCGGCGCAGCATCCCCGCAGCCAAGGCCGCCCGGTCCTGCGGGCAGACCCCTCGCGGCCGGAGGCTCGTTCAGGGCGGCGCGGCCCGGGTGCGTCTGTCCGGGTCCCAGCCCCAGATGCCCCGACGGACACCGCACGTCCCCCAGGACACGCCGAGGCAGCGCCGCGCACCGGACACGCGGCAGACGGGCGGGGGTGGGGGGGCGGCTTCTAACGCACGAAGGGAAATCACGTTCCAGTTGGAAATACAAACTTTTCCTTTAAAGGAGAAGCTAACGCTGGCAGCGATGCTCCGCTGAGCGACCCGGGAGAGCCGTCCTGGGGGAGAGGGGAGGGAAGACCGCGTGAGTGACAAGTGGACGGGAGACAGACGGAGGAACAGGGAGCAGGGGGCCAGAGGGGGGAGCGGGAGGGGGAGGGGGAGGAGGAGGGAGGAGCGGAAGGAGGAGCGGGAGGGAGGAGCGGGAGGGAGGAGCAGAAGGAGGAGCGGGAGGGAGGAGCGGAAGGAGGAGCAGAAGGAGGAGTGGGAGGGAGGAGCGGAAGGAGGAGCGGAAGGAGGAGCAGAAGGAGGAGTGGGAGGGAGGAGCGGAAGGAGGAGTGGGAGGGAGGAGCGGAAGGAGGAGTGGGAGGGAGGAGCGGGAGGGAGGAGCGGAAGGAGGAGCAGAAGGAGGAGTGGGAGGGAGGAGCGGAAGGAGGAGCGGGAGGGAGGAGCGGAAGGAGGAGTGGGAGGGAGGAGCGGGAGGGAGGAGCGGAAGGAGGAGCAGAAGGAGGAGTGGGAGGGAGGAGCGGAAGGAGGAGCGGGAGGGAGGAGCGAGAGGGAGGAGCGGAAGGAGGAGCGGGAGGGAGGAGCGGGAGGGAGGAGCGGAAGGAGGAGCGGGAGGGAGGAGCGAGAGGGGGGAGCGGGAGGGAGGAGCAGAAGGAGGAGTGGGAGGGAGGAGCGAGAGGGGGAGCGGGCGGGAGGAGCGGGAGGGAGGGAGGGAGGAGCGGAAGGAGGAGCGGGAGGAAGGAGCGGGAGGGAGGAGCGGGTGGGAGGGAGGGAGGAGCGAGAGGGGGGAGCGGGAAGGAGGAGCAGGAGGGAGGAGCGGGAGGGAGGGAGGGAGGAGCGGAAGGAGGAGCGGGAGGGAGGAGCGGGAGGAAGGAGCGGGTGGGAGGGAGGGAGGAGCGAGAGGGGGGAGCGGGAAGGAGGAGCAGGAGGGAGGAGCGGGAGGGAGGGAGGGAGGAGCGGAAGGAGGAGCGGGAGGGAGGAGCGGGAGGAAGGAGCGGGTGGGAGGGAGGGAGGAGCGAGAGGGGGGAGCGGGAAGGAGGAGCAGGAGGGAGGAGCGGGAGGGAGGGAGGGAGGAGCGGAAGGAGGAGTGGGAGGGAGGAGTGGGAGGGAGGAGCGGAAGGAGGAGCGGGAGGGGGGAGCGGGAAGGAGGAGCAGGAGGGAGGAGCGGGAGGGAGGGAGGGAGGAGCGGAAGGAGGAGTGGGAGGGAGGAGTGGGAGGGAGGAGCGGAAGGAGGAGCGGGAGGGAGGAGCGGGTAGGAGGGAGGGAGGAGCGAGAGGGAGGAGCGGGAGGGGGGAGCGGGAGGGGGAAGCGGGCGGAGGAGCCGGAAGGAGTAGCCGGAGGGAGGAGCGGGGAGGGGAAGAGGGAGGAGCGGGAGGAGCGGGCGGGAGGCCCACAGGAGCGGGGGCGGAGAGGAGAGGAGGGCGAGGGAGGAAAGGGAAGGCGCGGGTTAGCCCGGGTCCGGAGCACCCCTTAATGGCAGTAATGAGCCCCCCAAGTGTTCCCGCTTCGAAGCTGGGCTACTGGGTCCTCCTGGTAGGAGCCGCGGCGGCCCCGGCCAGAAGGGAACACGTGGTGGCGACCTTCTCCAGCACAGGAGGAAGCCTGGCCTGGCCGCCAGAAGAGGCCAGAGGGGCTGGGGGGGGGGGGGGGGGGGCTGAGGTCGGCGTCGGCGTCGGTGCAGGTGGGGAGAGGCGGCCAGACGGGGCGCCACAGCCGAGGCCGCGGGGCTGAAATATTCATTCCCGAAACCGTCCCTGGGGCCTGGGTGTCTGGGGAAGAAAAGTCCGCAGGGAGGGTCTCTGGAAAGCAGAGCGGTGCGAGCCACAGACCAATCACGTCTGAGGAACCTCGTGTAACAGAGAAACCCCCAGTAACTCCGGGTTGGGGTTAAGGGCAGCCCCGAGCTGTTCACTGGGGTCGGCGCACGGCGGAGGCCCGAGGCCCGCGAGGACCCCGAGGACCCGCATCAGGAGCCTGGGGGGGGGGGCTGTGCTGGAAGCAGGGGCGGGGAACAAATTAGTTTCAAGGCAATCTGTGGGAAGAAGGGGACCCCGCACGTTTACCGCCCCAAGGAAGTGCCGGAGAAATGGGGAGGAGGCTCCCCCTGGATAATAAGGGGAAGGAAGGAGGGTCTAATCCACGGAGCACCTGACAGTGCAAAGAAATCGCCTCCTAGAGGAGGTGAGGAAACACTGCCCCCCTTCACCCCCGCGACTCCCGGGTCCACATCATTCATTCAGCAGGTTCTACAGACGCCGTGAGGGGGGGTAAGTCAAGTCAGGGGGTCCCCCTGGGCATGTGGTGGGTGCCAGGCCCCGGCCCGATGCTGGAGATGCGGGCGGGAAGGAGACACGGTTTCTGCCTGGAGGGAGCTCCGGGCTGAAAAGTCTCAGGCCTGTGCAGTGACTACAGTTCGAGGCTCATTAGTGGGATCCATTATGGGATCTGTTAGTGGGATCCGTTATGGGATCCATTAGTGGGATCCGTTAGGGGGATCTGTTAGGGGGATCCGTTAGTGGGATCCAAGTCTGCTAAGGGATGAACTGAGAGGTTCCCCTCGAGCCCAGATCCAGCCATGTGTGAGCCTGTCCCACCTTCCCCGCAGAAGCTCCAGGTGGCCACGCACCAGGGCCCGGGGCTAAGGGGGCATTTCTGTGCAGTAAGTACCCCGGGCTCGGTCCTCCCGCACGTGTAACTCCTCCAAGCCTCATGAGGACCCTGGTTTTAGTAGTTCTCCCAATTATTGTTGCTCTCTAAGCCACCCCAAAGTATTGCTGGAAGGAGGCAACTCATAAAAAAAATAAATGGATGAATGACATAGGAGAGATCCAGACGGATGTGGGAACCCCGAGATTCCAGGGGGCTCTGCAGGGACAGGGAAGGCGGGGTACCCGGGCGGCTCAGAGCCAGGGGACACCCCGGAGCGGCCCCTAACCTGGGCTAGCCACATCCGGGGCAGCAAGTGCCCGGAGCCCACTGACGCTGCCCATCGGCCCTCCCGGCCCGTCAGACACATGTTCACCGGCGACATCAGCTCTCAGCACAGAACCCGTGGACTCGACGTGCCTTGGGACACCGGCCAGGTGGGCGAGGGGCTCTAGGGCGGCCAGACTGGCAGGGGGCGGTGACCCCTCCTGCCACCACCCCCCACCCGGCTCAGGGGGTGACAGCTTCAGCGCTGGCCCGACTTACAGCCATAGGTGCAGAACATTCTCCGAGGAACAGGATCCTCGACGACAGCTGCCTCCTGTGTCTCCTCAACTGGCACAGCCTCTGCTTTAAGCCACAAGCCGTGGAACTTTCTAGAGCACGGAACTCCAGCCACTTGTAGATATCCCTTCATGGAGGAGGAAACAAAGGAAAGCAATGCCAGGTGACAAGCTTCGTGAAAATGGGCTCCATGCACAGTTTTCTTCCCTACCTGACGACTGTCAAACAGAAACGTCCCAGGTGTCCCAGGCGCCAAGGAGATCTCAAAGACATTTTGTTTCCGAGGGTTAGTTGTTACACCCACTGATGTTCATCGATTTAGAAATTAAAACGGAATTTTCGATGTATTATGTATTTGAAATGATAGTGTTTAGATTTTATCATTCATTTTAATGTCTTAAACATTGTTTTTATTTAATTATGATGATTATGTGTCCACATTAAGTCATGATTTTTTTTAAATAAAAATACCTATTTTTTAGAGAATAATAAGAGTGGAGTGAATTGTACAATTTAAAGAATCTCTTTGGTATCTGGCTCAATCAAACACAGATTCTCCTACCTGCTTCTGAATTAAATTTGTTGCAATATCACATATCACTTAACTTCTTGAAAACTCCACCATATAATCGTGGGAGAAAATGAGAGCGGGGGAAAAAAAAGCAAAGCATTTTAGGATTATCGTGAAAATAGTCTTATTCTTGTAGATCCCCTGAGAGGGTCTCCTGAGCTCCCCGGGCGCCCAGGCGGCCCTGGACCCACCGTTCTGTGCAATCAAAGTAGGTCCCGCTTCTCCCTCAGACTGTCATCACCTTTCGTCGATGCCACCAGTGATCAGTGACCTGAGCGGTCTTCTAGAAGTATCTACACATACATGTAAATATAGGGATGTAGAGGTTTTTTAAATTAATCTTCAACAGTCAAGTATGAGCACACTCTATATTTCACCTAGTTTTCCATTACGCGTGTTGGGGGGCGTTGCGTTTTAGTGTTTGTCACTATGTCATCTCTGCAGGCCTCTTGTACTCCACTAAATGGATCTAACAACACGTAGCTTGGTACCGCGCCACGGTACGCAGGCGGGTTGCTGGACAGCCACGGTGACTTGCCACTTTCTTCAGTGAAGGACACAGGACTTAATGGGAATGAAGTGGCCACATGGAGCAAAAACCAGGTGTCACACGTATTAGCACAGCTTTCTTGCAGCTTCTAGTTTCCTAAGAAGCCATGCAGCTGAAGTCTTCAAAATTTGAGAAAATATCCCATTTTTTTGCCATATTACTGGGGTCACCCAGTATTATACTTGGGGCTTACCTCACTGTGCCAGAAAGACTCGTGTTGACAATCCCTGTGCCTATTTTTACAGGAATGTTTACAAACATCAACCTGTCTGGAAACACACCTGCTACCATCAGTGTCACATAAGTGTGAGGCAAGAAGGCCGGATCGTAGTCCAAGTGTCCCCGGACAGTATTTCTGAAAACTATTTCCCTGTGGTGCTAAGTTAACGGAGATTAACCCTGTTAGGTCACAACTTCCCTGACACAGAAACACAACACCCCTCACCCGCAGGAAACCCGCCCCTCACGGGGATACTTTGGTCCAGTTACGTCGCACGCTCCAAATGCTAGAACTGATGCAGACCATGAGGGTTCACTTCCTCTCTCTGAGATTTACCAGCCATACAATCGTAGCTCCCACTCACTTGTAAAATGGAAGCAATGACACCTATCTCGTGAAGTTATTAAGAGCACTTCTAATTATCCAGGGGGGCCCGGGGGGCTCGGTTAAGCATCCGACACTTGATTTTGGCTCAGGTCATGATGTCAGTGTCATGACGTCGAGTCATGTCCCCCCCACCGCCCCCACATCGGCTCCTTGCTTAGGGTCTAGTCTGCTTGAGATTCTCTCTCCCTCTTCCCCTCTCCCTGCTCACTCATATGCTCTTTCTCTCTCTTTCAAAGAAATTAAATCTTTTCTAAAAAAAAAAAAGTTATTTTAATTATCTATAGAGTGTGCCTACCACATAGTAGGTAGGTGTTCAATGCTTGACCATTGGTAACCTCCTTCTATTTCTATGAACAGAAATAAGACAGGAGACTGATCCTAGGTCCTGGACTGGGCTGGCTCTTCACTGAAAACCCAGGGGTGCAGCCTTTTAGGAAGCCTGGAGATCTAAGAGACTGGGGCAAGACAGGATGGTAGAGATTTTTTTTCAAACAAAAAGGATTTCATGAGATGTTTGTCTTTGTCTGATTCAAAATGAGAGACGCGGGTCTGCTTTCCTCCTCCCTGGCAAGGAAAACGGGCACCAACACTCCCTGCCATCCTGTCTCGACTGTCCCGTCTGCCTCTGAAATCACCTGGGACAGTGTGGTTGGCACTTTTAGATCCACAGAACCTAGAGGAAATCCACCAGGTTTGGAGGAGCCCCTCAGGTGAGGATGAGAAATGAGGGACTTACTCCTGAACAATTCTCGGGAGTAGAACCAGCGTCTGCAATAATTACAGGACGGATGTGTTACGACCTCGATTTACAGATGAGGAAACTAAGGTTCCTGTGGCGAAGGGGCAAGGCCAGCGGCTTCACAGGGATGGTCTCGCAAGACAGACAAGTCCTCGTTAACTGTAATTTAATGATCGTCTGAACCCAATACTGTAACCAAAATCAAAATCAAGATTCTTCAGAAAATCATCCCCGCACTAGACACAGAAGTTAAGAGTGGCGGGACACCAAAGCCAAGATTTAATTAGTTTGGGAATTACAAATTTTATTGTCTTATTTAATTAGTATTTGATTATATCAGTTATTGAGATGAATAGGTTGTTTCAATTTATAGATGATTATTTTGAATAATGAGTAAATAATGTCATGGTAATTTATCCAATGACATTTCTAGCTCCCAGGGGGTGTCAGGTGCTACATGTGAAGGAAACTTGTCCCTTGGCCTCAAAGAAGGTATAAGGCCTATCACATGATATAAGCTATAACCATATACGTATTTGGGTTAGTGGGGAAATAAGATAGACAAGAATAAGGTGCTAAAAGAAGGAGACATGCAGCCAGTGGTGTGTTCAGGGAAGGCCTGAAGGAGTGAGGCACCATTTAGCTCCCTCTTGAAATATAAATAGGATTTTGCCAGCCTCGGAAGAGAAAGATGGCAGGTTCAGGAGGCTACAGGCTTAATCTGGCATGAGGGATGCTCTAGAGGGGAGACAAGGGGCAGAGAGACCGACCAGATCCTGGCCTAGAATCATGGCCTCAGGAAGGAAGAGAAAGAGATAATAATGTGGAGAGAATTGAGGGTTGGCCAGTGGCTGGCTACAGCAGGGAAGAAGGGAGGGATCAGAGAAGCCTGAGTTTCCAACCTGCACGTGACCAGCAGCATGTCACTATTCATAAAACCGGGGCAAACCGGAAGAGGAACTGGTATGTAAGGGGAGATGGTGCGTTTGGTTTTGAACATAAAGAATTGGTTGCCTGAAGGGGGGTGGTTCAGTCAGTTAAGCATCAACCCCTGATTTTGCCTCAGGTCATAATCTCAAGATTGTGAGATCGAGCCCCACATTGGGCTCTGCGCTGCGCACGGGGTCTACTTGGGATTCTCTCCCTCCCTCCCTCCACTCGTCCCTGCCCTAAAGAAAAAGAACTGGCTTCCTTAAGATGGAAACAGATAAACACACCAGGCAGAGAGGCAGAAATTTGGGTCTGGCGTTCCAGAGAATTGGGTGTTAGAGATAAATGTTTGACCATCAAATGAATGAAGGAGTAAATGAGGGCTGAGGCAGACGAAATGATGTGGGAATAAGGAAGAGAAGAACAAGGAAGACAACCCGTGGGGCCCATCTGCCTTGAGTGGGGGCAGAAGACCAACCTCCCCAGGTGAGACCCAGAACAACTCAAAAATAGTTCCCCCTCCCAGAACATCAGGAGCCCCCGATCTCCCCCAAATCCCTTATTTCACAGATGAAGAAAACTCAGGCCCAGGCGGCTGATGTATCTGAGGCCTCACAGCTGCCAAGCCGTAACTAGATGGTTACGTGACCCCTGGGAATTAGCACTGCCTTGGCGACGTAGCCTTGCACGTGCACCACAGGACACGGCCGGACTCAGAGAAGCCTGAGAACCAACTGGAAACTTGTTTTATCTCCGCTACGTGAGTCCAGCACTGTCACTGTGCCCCACCACATAGTCAGCTCAGGGTTCAAACTGCATCTTACTCATCTTGCCACGGACCCTCTGCACCGACTTTTCCCCAGCACCGTCTCTGCCACCAGTATCATTACAGGGTAGAAAAATCAGCGACAATGTTCTTCTGAACGTGCACGTGACCGTAGGCCTCTAGAGCTGAAGGAGCTTGGCAGTTTGTCTCACATTAGTGCAGCCTCCATGGAAACAGACCCCGGGAGGTTCGGTGACCAGAGGAGCTGTTGGTAGTAGAGCCCAGACCAAGATTCCAGTCTCCCGTTTCTTTCCATTTCACTACCAACCTTTAATGCAAGAGACTTCTTAACGATTTATGTATTTATTTGAGGGAGAGAGAGAATGCGAGTGGTGGGGAGGGCAGCGGGAGAGAGAGACTCTGAGGCCGACTCCCTGCTGACCGCAGAGCCCGATCCCAGGGCCTTGAGATCATGGCCTGAGCCGAAGTCAAGAGTCCGATGCTTAACCATCTGAGCCACGCAGGCGCCCTGCCAGAGACTTATTCCCAAGACAAACTCTTTAGTCTCTAATTTTTCCAAATGTATGCAATGAAGCCCTCTCCTCTAAAGATACTTCTTTAAAAAGGAACTCCATGGTCCAAAAAATTTGTGGAGGGGCACTTGGGTGGCTAAGTGGTTGAGCGTCTGCCTTCGGCTCAGGGCATGATCCTGGCGTCCTGGGATCGAGTCCTACATTGGGTTCCCCAGAGGGAGCCTGCTTCTCCCTCTGCCTCTCTCTGTGTGTCTCTCACGAATAAATATGTAAGATCTTTAAAAAAAAATAAGAATGCTTTTAAAAAGAAAAAGGTTTGTGGAGTGCTATAAGCTACCCCTCTCTTGGACGGCCAAGATGCTTATTACCATATTAAAAGATCTTGGCAAGTCCTACAGGAAAGAAACCTGGGTCATTCTCTAAGAATATTTCCCCAACTTATTTGACCGCAGAACTCTGGCCCTTGCCCTGCCCCTGCTGTTATCTATTTAAAAACCCACAGGTTTCCAAGGATTGTACTTTGGGAGACACCATCCCTGTCTAATTAGCAAGAGTTCTCTGGTAGGTCCCAAGCATAAGTGTCAAGAAGCCTGGGAACCAGGCGGGGAAGCGACAGGAGGCAGAGAAGGATGGAGGAACGACAAACAGTCCTAGTGTCTTCTGAGCCATCCGCTGTGCCCACAGCAAAGGGTGAAACATCTACTTGAGAAATTCTGACTTGGGGTCCTGGTCAGAAGCATCAGACACTGGTCTCCAACGAAGAGCTCTTATGGGGAAATGGTGCTCACCCCACCCATCACCAGCATGCAGGCTTCACTGGGCTTCCGCACCGTTACCAGCAATGAGCTCTCCTTGTGTCCTTTCCAGTTCCTTCCACAGCCACTCGGGCTTTTTTCCTCGCTCACTCTGCCACCGTGGTCCAAAGCCAACCACATCTGGATGATTGAGAGCAGCCTTCTAATGGGTCTTCTGACTCAACCCCTTCTCCCCAGCCGTGTACCTTACAGGCTACAGTCACATTAATCTTAAAACAACACATGATCTGCTCCAAGACAAAAAGGAATGTTCCAAACCCCACAACACCCAAAGCTCCCCTTCATGTATGAAAACACGCCTGTGCAATGCTGTTTCTCCATGCTCCCCGGTGCACATTTCTACCCCTGCAGGCGCCCGGCCCCTCTGCTAGCTGAACCAGCCGGCCACAAGCACTGTGGCTGCCAAGGCGCCACGCCTCCTGCCCTCTGCTTCCTGCCTGTCCGATTCAATCCAGTCTCGTGCCACTTTGGGCTCCAGGGCCCTGCTGTACCAGCGCCTCCGTGGGCTCTTGTGCTTCCAGACACTGAGCACCCAGCCCCGCACACACTCGCATGGCTTCAGTGTTTCCTGAGTTTTCTGATGGGTATTAGACTCAGGAAGAAAAAAAAGATCAGGCCTTAATACATTCAAGGCACTTAGTAAGCATTCAAAAACACTCTTGCTGAATAAAGGAATTAATCCACGCTGACCTCAGAACTACAAGTTAAGCAGAAAACGTCACGTCTATAAAACACTGGGGGAAACTAACCCTTTCCTGGGCCTCAAGGCATTAAAATGTTTCTAGCTCAGTTGATCTTGAGCTTCCTCTTTTATTAAAAGGAAGACAGATTCAATCCCATCCTGAAGGACCCAGTGAGTTTTTGTTCTTTTTCTGGAAGACAGAGCTGTGCTTTCCACCACCTTCTCACAGGGGAGAGTCTAGCTTGACCATATCCCGTGATATTTAAACAGGAGCTCCACATTTTCCAAAGGTCTGGCCAAAAGAGTGTTCTTCTCAAGAAGAACATTCTCTATTGAAAATTGTTTCTTCATTCATTCCCTGATTTATTCAACAAACACTTGGCGAGCAAGGCCTTGGGATGCAGAGGTGGTTAAGAGACAACCATGAGGCACCCACGGTCAGACCCTCTTTTACTCAAAGTGCATCAGAAGAACACCTGCAACAAAATCCCCTGGGGGAGGTTGTTTCAAAGGAAAATGCAGGTTCCCCAGATGCTGCACAGAAAAGTTCTTATTCGGGCAGCCCGGGTGGCTCAGCGGTTTAGCGCCGCCTTCAGCCCAGGGCCTGATCCTGGAGACCTGGGATCGAGTCCCACATCGGGCTCCCTGCGAGGAGCCTGCTTCTCCCTCTGCCTGTGTCTCTCTGCCTCTCCTTCTCTCTGTGTCTCTCATGAATAAATAAATAAAATCTTTAAAAAAAAAAAAAAGAAAAAGAAAAGTTCTTATTCACTGGTGGAGCCTGGGATCTGCATTTGTAAAAATCCCTCCACGTGATTCTGATGCACACTCAAGGGGAGAGCCCCACTGGCCAGCGGAAAAGACGGGCTGCTAAGGAGATCCTTATAAAATGTGATGCCGGCTTCCAGCGAAAGGGAAGTTCACCATGTGTAACGGAGGCGAGCGGAGAGTGACTAAGTGGTGGGGAAGGGTTAGGTGTGGGGTTAAGGGAGACCTGCGTGCAAATCGCCGTGTGATTCGCGCCACGTGTCCTCCTAGATAAAATAGGAAAACAGAAAGACACCCACCCCACACAACTACCACGAGGCTTCCACAAGGTTATGCAGAGAAAGGGCTTTGCCTAAATCTTGGTACACACTAAACACATCACCCTGAATTCATCATGATTGTTACTGTAATTACTAAAACATTTGAAAGAGACCCGGGGAGATCAGAATGTCTTTGCTGAGAAAAACTGGAGTCTGAATTTAGTTTAAAAGCAGTGTCCCCAAACATGAGAGACTCCTAACTCTGGGAAATGAACTAGGGGTGGTGGAAGGGGAGGTGGGCGGGGGGTGGGGGTGACTGGGTGACGAGCACTGAGGGGGGCACTTGATGGGATGAGCACTGGGTGTTATTCTATATGTTGGCAAATTGAACACCAATAAAAAATAAATTTATAAAAAAAAAAGGCAGTGTCCCCAAGTGTAAGTTGCCACCTACAAAATTTCCAGCATTTTAAAAATTTTGTATCTATGATTCTATCATTTGAAACTCTTAATGGGAGTGGGAACCAAGTTCTGCTGTGTAATTTCAGTGCCTGCCTTTTCATTTGTGTTCACCGCTCTACAAATGCCAAATGAGAGCCAGATCAAGTCAAGAACCAATCTACAAACAGAGGACACGCGGGGGGTGGGAGGGGGCACTGAGTCACCGAATGGCACCGGGCAGTTCAATCTGCTCACCATAGACGTCAGTGCCACGTTCATGCTGTGAGCAGAAGTGTGATGTGGACTCTGACTTCTCACATACCAACACCTCCTGGTTTGTACGCAGAAGCCCAAGGCATAAATACACAAAGCAGAATGGTCCTGTCCCTCATTCTCTTAATTTTAATGTCACCACCATGCTAATCTTATCCTCCAGTGAATAGACAATTAAACAAATTATCAAATGATACCTTATTAAAACTGACATCTGGGGGCGCCTGGGTGGCTCCGTCAGTTTGAGCCACCGACTCTTGGTTTCAGTTTTCTTGGTTTCGACTCACGATCTCAGGGTCACGAGATCCAGTCCCATGTCGGGCTCCACACGCAGTGCGGAGTCTGCTTGCCACTCTCTCTCTGTTCCTCCCCTGCTCGTGTGTGTGCTCTCTCAAATAAATAAATAAATACTGACATTTGACCATTTCCTACTTTTAGTGTTTGGTTAAGTATGAGATTTTATTTTCCTGAACTCATAAACCCCTGAGACTATCATTAACAATTTAGCATACTTATCCTGATGGGCATTTTCTGCATGCATATTAATTACATTTAAATTACACTTGTTTCAGACCCAAATGACACATAGACCAAGCCCTGAGGCCACATGGTTCCACTCTATCTTTACCCTCCACACTAATGGTTCGTTTCAACTAACCACATCATTTGACCAGTAAAATAATGTTTTCAATTTATTTTATTGAGTTCATAGTTATATTTGATTTCATTTATAAATTTGGTTTGGCTTTATAGTTGCAGGAGAACTATAAGCACAAGAAGTGTAAACCTATTGTCATGTGTATTCATATTTTAATGACATCTAAATAATCAATTGTCCTGAGGAACTGAAAAAAAATCCTATAAAATATGTCTATTATATATTGTTCAGATTTGAGTAACATCAAACTGGATAATCCCAAGAGAAGATGTTTAGAGAGCTAAGTTTATCCCATGAGCACCTGCCTCCTGTGAAAAGCCTGCTCCCGGCCTTTTCACCAAGAGTAAGCAGCAGAGAATCTGCTCCTTCAGAGCCCCACACCCAAAGCCACCCCTGCAGGATGTCTGTTCCATACAGCCTTCTGTACCATTTTGTTAACTTCCCAAAGCCCCCTACATTGGTATCAGCAAAGCTACTAGTCTGGTGGGGGGCAGGGGGGTGGAGGTGAGGTGGTCAAGAGACTCTCCTTGGAACACCACTCACCTCGCCCTTGAAGCCACTTGCCTGGCCCTAAGAGTTGTGGTTAGTGGTGGTGCTGGGAATTGCTGAGTTCTGATCAAAGGAAAGGACGTGGGTCTAGACGTCACCATGCTTCATCAACACTCTCATCTAACCCTCATTTATTCAGAAGGAAGTGTTGGAACCCCCCATGATCAGTGGGATGGATGTTCTTCCCTAATGCTGATTGCTGGATCACTCAGTAGAAACTACAATAACCTCATCACAGGGATAGATTTGGGTGTATTTTTGAATAGCATCACAGTGTTTCTCCAACGGCCCTACGGAACTGGGGCTGAGTAAATTTGGGAACAAATCAGCGATGACAATTATGGCTGATACTCCTATAAAGGGCTGGATGAAGAACCTTTAGAGGCTCTGAGCACTGAAGTATTAGAGCACCTTCCCCACTCCCACCCCACAAAGTACTTTGTTATAAAACACACACACGCACACACACACACTAAAATATAGCATTAAGTATAACAGTATTCAATACAGTTTCTATTCCTTTTCATTATGACTTTTTCAATACTTCTTTGGAAAACCTAATATCAGTTTATTTCCAAAAGAAATTGGAGGTACCCCAGCTCGTGCCTTAATCACCTTTGCACAAAGCAACATCGTAAGTGTATCTAGACTTTCCACATGCACCATCTCCCTCAAAACCAGGACTCGTGTGTTACACGGAGTCTGCAGATAACAAATGTGGAGCCATTTGTAAAGTGTCAAACTCTTTTTTTTTTCCTATTTACCTAAGAACTTCGCCAGACTTTTCCTTGCCCTGCTCAACTCAAGTGAGGACTTAGATCTTAAACACTGAAAGTCCTTTCAAGATTCATACTACTTGAGAAGTTTGGGCTGAAAATGAGAACTTCAGCCTATTTTGGTGCTCCTTCCATCTCCTAGATTGCTCTGCCCAGGGCGCAAAGCTCCTGGTAGTAGGATCATCAGGAAGTACAAAGTCATTTGAAGTTTCACAGGATAACTTTAGACACTCTGAGTGTCTTTGATTGAAGACCCATCATAAATGCTGGCAACTACATGATCAATTAGAAAATGAAAGCCAGGAGACCTGGTATCCTAGAGCTAGAATTTCTTCGAGCTAAGCATACAGCACAGCAGAGCCCCTCTTTTTCCTGGAAGAAGTGGGGTGCCTGTGGGCCTTTGTAAAGGGGCCAAAGTTAGCACCTGAAGTCATGAAAATGAGGGAGGCAAGTAAACATCAGAAAGTTGTGAAGAGATAATAGGAAGGCCATCGATCCTTGGCCTTCTATCCTGCAAAAACAAAGTTTACCACCAAAAGCACAGGAAAAGAGTTAGAAAATAACTTTTCATACTCCTTTGAGGGATCCACATAAGTCTAGAATTTACATCCTAGCTTGACATCCCCGTGGTAATGAATAGCTTTTAAAAGGTTTAAAATTTTTTTCACCTCTAAGTATGATCTAAAGCAGCAGTTAATTTGCTTCTTATGTGACACTGAATGTTCAAATGAGAATTTTTTAATAATTGTTTTAAATGAAAGCTGCTTCAAAGAAGAGTGAGCACTAGTGTGCGAAGGGAAGGTGAAAGGTAAGCACTTCTATCCCCAGAGGTCTGAGCAAACGCATGAGAGAAAAAGCATGATCCGAAGAAAGACACCAGCTCTGCCCATCGTCAAACCAGGAGAAGCCAAATCTGGGGCTGTATCCTGAAACCTGAATCGACTAGTCATTGGTCTCTGGGAATAACCATTCTCTACTCACTGCTTTTTAAAAAATTAGCCCTGTGTACATTGTATACTCAGTGTACCAAGTGTTCACATGTGACTTTATTCCTTCTCATTTGTACTCACAGAGACATTCATTCGTTCCTTTCTTCAATTTCCACCGTGCAAGAGAAGCAGGAACTGAGTCCAGTATGTCTGATAGTGAGCCCAGTGCTTACACCATTTCTCCAAAACCTGGCTCTCTGGACATCCTGATCTTACAGAATAACCAAGTAATAGAAGTCTATTGAGCTCCTTTACATCCTCAAAGACTATAGTATATGAGGCTTCAGTTACAGCCCTCTAAGAATTTTCCCAGCAACAAATAACGCTATGTGAGGCAAATCATGAGACCTTAATAGAATATATATTGATAGCTCAGCAAATACTTATGGATTATGCCACAAGGTGACTTATAAAAATTACCTAAGACATTTTCCTTGCTAAACTACATGATTGTGACCCAAAGAACCAGGGATTCCAAAAGGAAGGTCTGAATTGGCCAGAGGATCTGAAACTCAAGCTGACCTTTAGAGGAGGGTGGCATTTAGCTAACATGAGAGGACAGAAGAGGATATTCAGAGCACATGGTAAGAACTACAGTTGAGACTGCAGTGATCGAAGACCTAGCTATAAAAGTGAAAATGGGAGAATGGGTGCTGGTATGGACAGTGATTAGCATACTTGAACAAGAAGATAGAGAAATTTCATATTGCCCAGATGAGAATATTGAAATGCAGACAGGTCTAAAAAATACTTGCATAAAGTCCAATTGCTAATGTGGCAAAGTTAAAATTAAAAACTAAACACCCCCAAGATGAATAATCCAATTTAAAAATGGACAGAAGACATAAATAGACATTTTTCCAAAGAAGACATCCAGATGGCCAATAGACACATGAAAAGATGCTCAACATCACTCATCATCAGGGAAATGCAAAACAAAACCACAATGAGGTATCACCACCTCATGCCTGTCAGAATGGCTAAGGTCAACAACACAAGAAACAATGTTGACAAGGATGGGGAAAAGGAAACCCTCATGAACTGTTGGTGGGAATGCAAATTGGTGAAACCACTCTGGAAAACAGTATGGAGATCCCTCAGTAAGTTAAAAAAAGAGCTACCCTACAGACGCGCAATTGTGCTACTAGGTATTTACCCAATAATACAAAAATACTCAAAGGGATACATGCCCCCGAACATTTATAGCAACACTACTTACCAGAGCCAAACTATAAAACAGCCCACGTGTTCATTTGTTCATTGATTGATGAATGAATAAAAAAAAGATGTCACACACACACACAATGGAATACTACTTGGCTATAAAAAAGAATGAATCTTACCATTTGCAGTGATGTGGATGGAGCTAGAGAACATAATGCTAAGTGAAGTAAGTCACTCAGAGAAAGACAAATCCACATGATTTCACTCATATGTGAATTTAAGAAACAAAACAAATAACCAAAGGGGGGGGAAGAGAAAGAGAAAGAGGGAGAAAATAAAAACCAAGAAACAGACTCTTAACTGTAGAGAACACACCGATGGTCACCAGAGGGGGCGGGTGTGGGGGGGGATGGGTGAAACAGGTGAGGGGGATGAAGGAGTGTACTGTTGTGATGAGCACCGGGTGTTGTATGGGAGTGTTGAGTCATTATATCGTACACCTGAAACTAATATTACACTGTATGTTAAGTGGAATTTAAATAAAAACTTAAAAAAAAAAAGCTTATTCTTTTAACCTGAACTATCCCACTCTTGCTACCACACTATGATTTTAAGCGAGAATATTTGTGTGTTACATTAGTTAAACAAATGACTCTCCTTTCAGGTGATAGTTATTATAATTTGAATGATGTGACAAAGAGATTTCCCAAATATCTGCTAGTAAGCTGTTAAATCAGTCTTTACCAATCGTTTTAACCACTTATAGCAAAAGTTTTGCCTCCATTACCTTTAATAAATAAGATATTATTCATTATTATTTATTTTTATTATTATTAATTATTATATATTATTCGTTAGGGTACAATAGCAACAGTTATCTGAAAAGTAAAAATAATTTTTAAATAGAAATGCTCACCGTTATAACTATGATACGAGGTCTGCCTCCAAATAGAAAGGAAGCCAGAATTAAATCAAAACACTGGAAATTTGGGATTTGAGACTTCATTCTGCAGAGCAGTTTTCAGCTCACAGCAAAGCTGAGCAGACACTAGAGCGTTCTCATATACTCCCTGCGCCCCAAACACGCATCCAGCCTTCCCTACGTCAACATCCTGCACCATCGTGTTACATTGTGGGGCCTGAACTTACGACCCTGAGATCAAGACCTGAGTCGGATGCCCGACCGATTAAGCCACCCGGGCGCCCCAACAGTGGTACATTCCTAACACTCCGTGAGTTTACGCTGACACGTCATTATCACCCAAAGTCCATAGTTGACATAAGGCTTCATTCCTGGTGTTGCACATTCTGTGGGTTTGCACAAAAGTATAATGACATGTATTTGCCATTTAGTATCGTACAGAATAGTTTCACTGCCTTAAAAATCCTCTGCGCTCTTCATGTTCATCTCTCCCTCCTCGCTAACCCCCAACAACCACTCATCCTGTTACTGCCTCCATAGTTTTGCCCTTTCCAGAACGTCATGGAGTCGGAACCACACAGAATGCAGCCTTTTCACATTGGCTTCTGTCACTTAGTCACATGCATTGAATGCTCTTCCTTATTTTTTTTTTTTTTCGCGGCTTGGTGGCTAATTTCTTTTCACTGCAAAGTAATATTCCATGGTCTGAATGGACCACAGTTTGTCCGTTCAGTTTATCCATTTGGCGATTGCAAATAAACCTGCTATAAACATCACAAATATCTGAGGCAGGTTTCTGTGTGGACGGACATACGCTCTCAACTCATTTAGGGAAATACCAAGGAGCATGATTTGTAATCATGTAATGAAGGATCATAAACATCTAAAATCTTGTTGGTCTTCTTGATCACTAACACCTAGACTAGCACCTGGCAGAGAGCAAACCCACAACAAACATCTGCTAAGACATAAATATATGTATTCAGCAAAAACAAAGCGATGACAGCTTCCCAGAATGCCATAAAATTCATAATGGATAAAAAAAATTGATCTTTTAAAAAATCAGTGCCATTGGAGTAAAAATTGGTGAGAAACTACTTCTCTTAGACATAAGAATTCAGGATCCTTGGGTGGCGCAGCGGTTTAGCGCCTGCCTTTGGCCTAGGGTGCGATCCTGGAGACCCGGGATCGAATCCTACGTCGGGCTCCCAGTGCATGGAGCCTGCTTCTCCCTCTGCCTATGTCTCTGCCTCTCTCTCTCTCTCTCTCTCTGTGACTACCAAAATAAATAAAAATTTTTTTTAAAAAAGACATAAGAATTCACCAAGATTTTAATTGTTGGATTTTTCTGAATTATAGTGTTCAAAATTTTTAAAGAAGAAATGAAAAAAAAAATTAGATTATTTGTCCTTTTCTACAACTACATAAAAATCTATAATCAAGATACAAACAATAAATATATTTACACACGTGCATATATGGCAAAGGAACTGCTTCGTAATTAGGGCATATATTTATCAAAATTATATATACTCATAAGTTTATTTAGAAAAACACTATAGGATGCCTGGATGGCTCAGTGGTTAAGCATCTGCCTTCAGTTCAGGGCGTGATCCCGGCATCCTAGGATCGAGTCCCACATAGGGCCCCCTGCAGGGAGCCTGCTTCTCCCTCTGCCTGTGTCTCTGCCTCTCTCTGTGTCTCTCATGAATAAATAAATAAAATCTTAAAGAAAAAGAAGAAAAACAGCAACCCCCCCTTTACTACTCCTTGACTTTCAAGTTCTAGACATTATTCCTCTTTCACATACTCCTTGTCCTTCTTTTTAATCCATTTCCCATCTCAATTCATTTTTGGCTGCCTAAGCCATGAAGACCCTAAGGACAATCTTGCATATGGAAAATTTTGCTGGATTAGCTACCTCTGAAATGTGTCCAAAAGGACAGGCCACCTACCATCTTCGTAGGCATAGGCACGGTGCTTTCCAGTATAAAGCTTCTTACACATCATCTTAGATGAACCTAAGGAGGAGGGGATAAAAACTCAGGAGGGAGACAGATGAGGACATTGAGGCCCAAGGACGTCAAAAGACTTCTCTGAGGTCAAAAATCTAGAAAATTGGGCAGCCCGCGTGGCTCAGCGGTTTAGAGCCTGCCTTCAGCCCAGGGTGTGATCCTGGAGACCTGGGATCGAGTCCCACTTCGAGCCTGCTTCTCCCTCTGCCTGTGTCTCTGCCTCTCTCTGTGTGTGTCTCTCATGAATAAATAAATAAAATCTTTAAAAAAAAATCTAGAAAATGATGGTGCTGAAACCATCATGTCCTCCCCTCCGACCCACACACCACAGTGCAGGTACTCTTAACCTCTGAGCAGTAGGTCCAAGGGACCCTCCAACATCTCTTTGGTGTCTGTCTAGGCACAAAACACAATCCACAAGACAGGTGAATGAGTGATCCATTGCAGACCCTCCCGGTGTCCAGGAGAAGCCCAGCTGAACCCAGGGGCTTTGAAGTGAGTATGAGCCCAGTTTAGAACTTCTTCACCTTTTCACTGCTCCTCCAGGACTTAGTGACACTTGGGCTGGGTCAAACTCGACCTTTCTTAGGCGAGGAAGGCCAAGGTGAGATTCCAGCTAAAAAGTATATACCCTGCCAAGTGCTGGGAGCCTCCATTGCTTGAGAATTAGACAAACTTGGAAGCATCAAATAGTTCTACGCAAAACAGAAAGGACAGAAAGCAAAAATCAGAGAGAAAACCAAAAGAAGAAGAGAATTATTTTCAACTAAGTCATGTCAGAATAATATGGGCCCAATCATAACAAATCCAAATGCATGCATATGAAATGAAAAGAGACAAAGAAAGTTTAGGGAGACCGTTGCTTTAGCCACTAGGTGATGAGTGTTCTGGTGAATGTCCCTGGGCCGGCGTCTGGACATCTCAGTTCCCTTATTAAGCTGCGGTTATTTAAAAATGTTAAACAGAGTGTCTTACACTAATAGGCAGTGAATAAATACTTGTTGAATAGACGCATTTATTGAAAACCAAATAAAATAAAATGGAATTTCCGAGAGAACCCAGAACAACCAGAGAGAAACAGATTAGAAATTCCCGAGAAGTGTGGGGATGGGGAAGGGAGGCAGGGACTTGGGTATGAGAAGGAGGGGAAAACAGGTCAACACAAACAAGTCAAGGCCAGTGCCCCCAGACCCCCACCTCCTGTGGTCCCTCCAGTTTGGAACCCATGGTGGGACCAGTCTATTATTGGAAGATTCCTACGGAAGCACAAAACTTGAATTTCTCTTTGGTTAGCTCATCTCTCCCTTTCCTGAATGCATTTTGCATTCAGCTAACAGCAGTCGACATTGTGACTCATAACCTCTCATTGTAATGGGATTATCTTCTCTTTGTAACAGCCTCTAAATCTTTTCATTGTAATGGGAGTGACTTGCCCAATGGCTAATATATAATATCCCTCTTCCCTACCTGCCCCAAACTGCCAATTCTTTTTTTCTTCTGGTGTCATGTAGACCCCCAGCCATGTAACCCACTCTTTGATCAGTTCCCCATGACAAGATGGTATTGGGCACAGGTGTGTCCCGGGTATTAGGGGAAAGGTTGGGTAAAGGTGCAGTGGGGGAAGCAGGGAGTGGGGGTGAGGAGATGACACAACGGCTGTCATTTCAAATTCAAAAAGGCTAATTTCCAGCAAATCTCATCCATGACCTAACCAAGGTGTTCAGATGAAAGGAATCAATCCAAGGCATTGGTCCCCAAGGTTCATGCAAAGTGAGCCTGTGGCCTGTGAGGAACCAATGGTTGCCTCAGAACAAGTAAGAGAGGCGCCATTTACTGAGCGTTCACCCCACCATGTGCGAGGCTTTGCACGGGCCTCCCTGCATATCTAGTGGCACCTGTTCTTCTATCACACCCGTGAGACAAGACGAAGGAGATTCAAGGAGGTTGGGTATCTTGTCTATGGTCATTTGGCTAATACACAGTGGCCAAGCCAGAACTTGAACCCACGTCCTCTGCTCTGCGAGCGCACCTTGGGTGCTGTTGCTGGCAGAGGCCGACTTGGGCAGGTGAGTGCTGGGAATGGGCCTCGGGAAAACAGGGAGGACCACACAGCAGTGCTGAACTGGTGATATCCGCATCGACCTCGTCTATTAACTGTGTAGTGCTCGGGGGCGGCGTTTGCAATGCCTATTAAATGGGAATTATAATCCTGACATCACAGAGTGGGACACTGAGACGTAGGGGGTTTGAGCAGGTGGCCCAGGGGCCCAGCGTGGGTGAGCGTGGCCCGGGTTGGGAGTCAGGTCTATCTGACTCCACACTGGGAAGAGTCTGAGGCCTGGACAATTTCCACTTAAGGGGAAAAGCGAGGTCGGACACAGCATGAGGCGGTCTGTGGGAAGCTCACACGAGGCAACTGGAGGAGGGAGGCACGAAGCGTTAGATTGCTTGTAGGACAACAGGAGAGGGGGGTGCAGTCCGGGCTGCCCTTCATGCCTGCCAAGGAGTGGCTGAGGCAACCGAAGTGGATATTCAGCAGGGGAGGTTCACGGTAGAGCCACTCTGCGGGCACTTCAAAGTACTGGTTCCCAACCCCCAGCTGGAGATGCTCTGACATCATTGGCCTGGAGGTCCTTAAGTCCCACTGGGGTTTCTAATTTCCTGGGGAGCAGTCCTCACTGCGGACGGGCTGCTGAATTCAGAGACGCTCTTGGATGCCTGGGGATGTCGGGCACATTTCTGGACTGAGTCGTCATCGCTGGGAGAGAGTCGATTCACACGGGGCACGGCTTCCAACAGGGCAAGGGGCATAAAGAGCCCAGTGTGTCTGCACCGCGACGGTCGCCGCTGGGGCGAGCCTGCACAGGACTTGGGCACGTCGAGGAAGTCTGTTTTTAGATGGGGCGGGGGTGAGCCTTCTGGATGCCAGTGAGACACGTGTTTGGGTTGCGTGTTCGAGGTGTGGGTGATGTGCCTGAGAGGGGATCTCATAAAGGAGCTCAGGAAGCGAGTCTGAGAACGATCACTAACCTAGAACCGTGTGGCGTTAACAAGAGCAGGGGGGGGGGGGGGCTCTTATTTGGTAGCCTGTTAGAAAGGCAGTCGGAGTGGGAAGGTCTGCACTATGCACTATATTCTTGACGTGTCATAGGTAGCTCATGTGCCTTGAAGCCCAGGGAGGGACTGTGGAGGAAGAAGACGGTGCGCTACCAGAGACGCTAGAGGAGAGGGGGGCTGATGGGGCTCCCTTGGATGATGCTCCCACCCTGTGCTCAGACATCGTCCAGGAAAAACTCCGTTTCCTCCGCTCACGCACTCACAATGCCTCTGCCACCAGCTGTGTGGGTTTCCGCACCCAGAAATTTTGACGCAGGCCTCCTGGAGCTGGTGTGGACCCCACAGGGTAGGGCTCAGGCCCCCGAGACCGTCCCCCTCCAGTGCAGGCATCAATGGCAAACACCAGGTCCCCAACTTCTGTCTGACTAGGCCCACGAATCAGAGGTTCCCACGACCCCATCCTTGGATTTGATCATTTGCTAGAACAGCCCATGGAACTCAAGGAACCGCTTACTTCCTTTTACCAGTTTATTATATAAAGAAAGATACGAGAAGAGAGACGGATGAACAGCCGGAAGAAGAGATACACAGGTGAGGCCTGGGAGCGTCCCGAGAACGGGAGCCTCTGTCCTGGGGTTGGGGCGTACCACCCCCCAGCAGGTAGACGCGCTCGCCGAGCTCCCCCTTGCATTCTGCGGGGATTCTCATGGAAGCTTCCGCGTGCAGGCAGGATGGATCATTGACTCACCCTCCAGCCTCTGGGGCTGATCAGGCTTCTGATCAGGGCTGTCTTTCTGGTGACCGGCCCCCATCCAGGAGCCCACCCAGAGTCACCCATTAGAACAAAGGACACTCCTGTCACCCAGGAAATTCTGAGGGATTTAGGAGCCCTGGGTCAGGACATGGGTCAGAGACCGAAGGGCTCAAAAGAAATGCCCCCAGTGCTCTCAGCGCTTGGAAAACTAGGAGGGCGTGAGGCGCCCTGTGCCCAGGGCCGGGGGCAGAGACCAGGCATGCATTTCCTATCATCCCACAGGCACAGACACTGTGGGCACTTGCAGTGTGAGGATTCTTAGTAAGAGATCCTGAGAAGGCCCTCCCCCTGCCCTTACCTTCCGTGTTTATAAAGCAAACAGATCTTAACCAGAAGCAGAGGCAGAGGCCTCCCCGCTGCCCGGGCCGCCAGCCCCACCCCCGGGAGCAGCTGCATTCCTTCTGGCTACAGGCACAGCCCGGGGGACATGGGGTGCAGAGCCGCTCTGCCAAGGACAAGAAAGCCTCGGGTCAGGGATCCACCCTCAGCCATGAAGCCCCTCAAAGGCCCATCTCCTTCAAGGAGAAACCAAGGGACGACTACACACCCCCCTGGTCAGAGGTGGTGGAGACCGAAGCAGGAGACCCAAGGCCAGCATGGTGTCCTCCGGTCCCCGCTGTGACCTCTGGGGCGAGGAGCGATGGCCAAGCCAGGCCACCGGAGGGGAGCCTCAGATGGAAAGACTGGAACTGCTCCCCCCACGGAGAGGGGCTGCTTCCATCCGAAGGAGGCTGGGGCTGCGGCCTCCCATTTCAGGGTTTTAGACAAGTACATGCCACAGGCGGCCCCACGTTGTGGTCCTGGGTTTGCAGTGATCATCGTTACAGGAATGGGTATGGTTAAGCCCTTCCCAGCCTCCAGGACAGATATGGTTAAGCCCTTCCCAGCCTCCAGGACACACTCCTGTCCCATATCTCGTCAAACAAGAACACTGGGAAGTCCTGCCGTCGTCCCCGGGTAATAAATACAGAGGCCAAGGTGCAACACTGCCAGGAGGTAAAAAGTGGAGCCGGCACCTGAACTCGGTGCTTCCGACTCTAAACCCCAGGCTCCTTGCACGGCAAAGGGAAGTATTTAGGGAACGTGCAGAAGGAAGCCTGCAGGGGTGCCCACTTGCAGCCCCTGTCTGGCACCAGATAAATACGCAGCCACGTGCACAGGGGCGCACCCCGCAAGAGAATCCGAATCCGTCCCGGCCCAGCCTGATGCCTTCACCTCCTGGCCACGGAGGGAAACGCGGAATTCGACCCGGAAAGTAACCACAGGCGTGTGTGGAGGGGTGAGGGGGGCATGACCGCCCAGGGACTCGAAGCACAGATTTCAGCTCTCATCACAAGGCAACGCTTCTGTGGGGCGATGTGCGGAGACGGACGGGGACTGAACGAACCGTGGTGATCACTTTGCAAGGAGTACAAATATCTGGCCGTTATGGGTATACCTCAATGTAAGAAAGTAAAATGCAAAGGATGTTTTTAAAAAAAAAAAAAAAAGAGCACAGGCTTTAGAGTCCGGCGTACGTGAATTTCAGACTTCTTAGCTGCATTTCCTTGAGCAGCCCGCTCCGCTTCGCGGAGACTCGGTATCCTCACGTATGAGATAGGAATCGCGTCTTAGGGAGCTGAGGATCCGTCCAACGCTGCATACTGAGCTCTGAGCGTGGAGCCTGGTGCATAGTAAGCACTTGGATGTCAGCTCCTTTATTTTCCACACACACACACACACACACATGCACACACACAACCAAATACAGCTGACCCTCGAAAAACACGGGTCTGAATGGCGTGGGTCTGCTGATACAGATTTTTTCTGATTAAAAAAAAAAAACGTACAGTACTGCTAATGCTTCTTCCTCTTCCTCAAGATTTTCTCGATAACATTTTTCCTCCAGTCGACTCTATTGCGTGAATACGGCACGTAACAGACACACATATGCGAACACACGACACACAGTCCACGCGCTAACCGACTAGCTGTTGCGGGCAAGGCTTCTGGTCCACAGTGGGCTATCGGTAGGTAAGTTCTGGGGGAGTCAGAAATTATACATGAACTTCCGACTGCAAAGAGGTCGGTGCCCCAACCCCTGTTGTTCAAGGGTCCCCTGTGTGACCAGAGATACCACGAGCTGATGAGCCACCGTTAGCATCCTCCACGGGCGGTAACGAGGGTCCCTGCGGGGACTCGTTCATTGAAGTGTCCCCATAGTCTCGGCCACGAAATGAACAAGAAAGTAGAGGTGGGGGGGGGACGGAGGGCTGCATTCGAGGCGAGGGAAGCCCCGATTCCACGGCCAGGCCCACCAGCGTGCGCGGCGCGGCCCCGGCATGTCAGTCCTGCTGCAGCTGCGGATCAACGGGCTGGGTGCACCTCTGAGGCTCCTCGCGGGGCTCTAACTCCGGGGAAGGGACGCAGAAAGCAGAGGGCAAGATGGTGCTGACCCTCCACGGGCCCGGACAGGGCGAGCACCCCAACCCCGAGAGTTTCAGCCGCTTGGATGGGACTCCTGAACATCAGCCAGGACGCAGGGCTCCCAACTGCAAACAGCCTCGAGCTGCGGGGTAACAAAGGGAAAGGCACCCCCGGGCCAGCCAGGCGGGGTGAGAAGCCCCGCTCCACACGGGCCCCCTCCCAGCCACCCGGCCAGACAGCCCGCAAGCTGCCCTGCTCCCAGTGGAGTTGGCGACGCTGCTGAGAAAACGAAAGTGCAATCAGTTGTCCTCTCCCGGACTCAGGACCCTCGGGCACCGCGCTTACTGCACCCCAAAACCAGCTCCCGCGCTCGGCCTGTCCAGGCGCCGGAACCAGCGGTGCCGTGGGCCTGGCCTGCCTGCCACACGCCACCCCGCCATGCCCTGCACTGGAGCTGCCACTGAGGATGCGGCTGGTGGCTCCGGGCCGGGCGCTCTGGCTTCGGCTGCTTTTCTCTTCCCTCCGTAAAGATAAATCCAGGACCCCTCCCCGCACACCGTGAGAGCTTGGATCTCTCGGGTCTACGGCGCCCCCGTTCCCTCCCCGGCCTCGCCTGGCTCCAAACCCCCCTTCTGCCTCCTTTTGAAAACTTTTCCTGAGCCATCAGAAGCAAATTCAGAGCTTTCGTTTTTTAGAAAAATGGGGGGGTGGGGGAGAGGAAAGAGAAACAAAAACAGTAACTTACGTTCATCCAGGAGTACACAGATTGGGGAAGAAGAAAACAGAGTTTATAATCCACTGCGTCCCCCTCCAACCCCCCCCAAAAAAAGAATCTGTTGTGAAACGCTTCTTTTTCCACTTTGCCGGCGAAGGAGCCCGGCGGTAGGCATACATCCACAGGCTGATGCAAGATGCTTTGAGAGAAACCTCACATTCTGAGGATTCCTGGGAGAGCGCCAGGGATCCCAGCATCCAATATATTGCACATTTGGTTTCAATTAGGAAGGGGGTTGGGAGGGGAGAAGGAAAGTCACCAATCAGAGCTGTTTTCTGTTTAGAGACTATTTCTTTTGACCCAAGGGACCACGGGCAAAGCTATAATTTACAGCAAAACCCATTCATAGAAGAAAAATATGTATAACCATAGGACAGAATTAAAGACATAGCTCTCTTCCGCCTCGTCCCCACCGCATCCATCCCCAAGCCCTCCCCCGCCACCGAAGCCTCGGTCCCCACCCTGTCCCCCCCCCCACCTCATTTTTCTTACTTGAGCTGAAGTTATAAGCACAACTGAAGGTTTGGATTCCCTTCCAGCTGAAGTTTCCAGGACAGTTGGGTCACACACATGGAGTTGATCTTTAGTGTTTTATCCATGAAAGCCCAGAGCTGAGCCCTCCCCCAGAAAGATTGGACTTAATCCCTCCCCCCTACTCCCTCTCCCACCAAAAAAAAAAAAAAACTGGACAGCTCTCGGGTCTAGAATTCCTATTTTCTTTCCACTCAATTCCCAGTTGGTTATTGCCTCCAAGGGTCTATTGCTGCCTGGGATTCGTGCTGCTGGTTGAAAACACAAGCTTGTACAAAGACCTTCTAAATTATTTTGAAAACCTTTTTTTTTTCTTCCTTTTCCGCTTCTCTCCCCCTCCTATCCGTGGCCATGGCCAGAGATCATGTGAAAGGGGAGTGTAGGCGGCAGGGAGAAACCCTTCCTCGGCTCCCTAAATGATAATTAATAATCTTCGGCATCCATCAGGGCTCCTGTCCTTAACCCTTCCCAGCCTGGATCATTTCTGACCAAGGCCAGGCTTGGGCCGCCCTGGAGGTCCTGATGGTCCGAGAGCACAGGGAAGGAAAGGCAAGCGGAGACTCCAGGCCAGGAGATCCATGGAGGAAGGTAGACGGCAACAGAGAGGTTCTGAAGGCCTAACCCACCTGGAGGGACTTGCTTCCTCGGGGCTCTGGAGCTGTGACCACCTGGCCTCTGCTGTGCGGGCAGCCACTCGGGGGCTGCATGGCCCCCCGGCGGAGCACGAAGAGAGGCAGGGCACACGGGAGACAGTGAGCGGAAGGGGACCGTGGAACTGCATTCTCACAGGGAGCGAGGAGCAGGAGGGATGGGGGCCAGGACACCTCCACGGGGACGGCCACGAAGAGCCCTCATGCTCACTCAGAGACAGGCCTTCCGTGGCTGTGCCTCCCTCAGAAGAGGACACAGGGAGCCTGCAGGCGGCTCAGGGGGGCAGCCACAGAGGGGACCCAGGGCACAGAACACGACCCAAGAGAAAAAAAACTAGAACTGGGGCTATTTTACAAAGAGGAGAGAGAAACTTTGTAAGAAGTCTCTTTAATTAACTCAGAAAATCTGAGGTCACGTCTGACGGCGACTCAGGTCACAATCTTTGGCTTAACCCGGGAAACATGTATTGAGCACTTAGGGCACTTGGCTGGGTGCTTGTCCGAGCCAACACCAGGCATTGGTTATAGAAACGGTCCTAGATTCCTCCCCCGTGCTCAATCAGCGGTGGAGCGTCTGCCTTGGGCTCAGGGCATGACCCCGAGGTCCTGGGATCGAGTCCCGCGTCTGGCTCCCCGCAGGGAGCCTGCTTCTCCCTCTGCCTCTGTCTCTGCCTCTCTCTCTGTGTCTCTCGTGAATAGACAAATAAAATCTTTAAAAAAAATAATAATCCTCCCAAATATCTCTGTCTATAGTGGTTTCTCTCTTTGGCATCGCCATAAAGAATGCACCTTGAGGATGACCTATGATTTCACAGATGCAGTGACAGGTCAAATGTGGAAAACAGTGTAGTAATTCCACAAATTGGGAACCTAATAAAGAAGAGCTGCTCCCTAAAAGGATGTAGCCCCAATCACCAGCTCTGAAGGCCGTCCTACCCCACGGGCAGGGTGTCTTGTCCACGTGTACGTAGAACCAGGCTTCCAGCTCCAGCCAGCGATGCTGAGGCTCCAGAACCCAGACGCAGGGGGTTCTGCATTGAGGAAAGATGGGCAGCTCTGTCAGGTGTCTACGGGCACACGCACCAAGGGGCCCCCCGGGAAGAACTAACTCACCGAGTGAAGAGAGACCCGAGGGACGAGAGACAGCCCCAAGTGCCACAGAGCGGTGTCAGAAGACAGGAGGAGCTCTTAGAAAAATACCATGTCCATCGCTTAGGTTATTCTCGGCCGAATCTGAGGTCAAACCTTGAACTCTAAGAAGATGTTACCCCCCTCCTCAAAAAAAAAAAGGCAAGGAAAAGCTGAAAGTGATGTTTCACCAAAACATTTGGGGGCCATTTAAAGCATTAAGAGGAATAATGAGATTGGAGCCTCCGTTTTGGAGGACAGTTCGGGTCGGGGGACAGGGAGTGTTTCCTCAGCCTGGATAACAGCCTTTGCCCCGGGAAGCCAGGGCTGGAAGCAAAGAAAATGCAGAGGCCGCTGCAAAGCCAAGAAGAGTCACTCATGGAACACACAGGGAACACTTCTCGGAGACTCTCAGAACTGTCTGATGGAGTTTTGAGTTGAGGCCGGAATTCCTGAAATTGTGGGAACAGATGCGGAGAAATAACCATTTTGCTACTCTTGTGTGAGCGGACTTTGCCCCCCTGGCTTGGCTCGGGCAACATGAGTCACTGCGATCAGAATCACTTACGTGGGCCAGCCCGGGTGGCTCCACGGTTTAGCACCGCCTTCGGCCCAGGGCGTGATCCTGGGGACCTAGAATCGAGTCCCACGTCGGGCTCCCTGCATGGAGCCTGCTTCTCCCTCTGCCTGTGTCTCTGCCTCTCTCTCTCTCTGTTTCTCATGAATAAATAAATAAAATCTTAACAAAAAAAAAAAAAAAAACATCACTTACATGGCACAGGAGCGAGCACCTTCTAGTCACGAGGGCTGTGTCACGCCTCGAACGAACTGCTGATGAACGGTATAGAATCCCACTACCTGGGGATCCCTGGGTGGCGCAGCGGTTTGGCGCCTGCCTTTGGCCCAGGGCGCGATCCTGAAGATCCGGGATCGAGTCCCACGTCGGGCTCCCGGTGCATGGAGCCTGCTTCTCCCTCTGCCTGTGTCTCTGCCTCTCTCTCTCTCACTGTGTGCCTATCATGAATAAATAAAAATTAAAAAAAAAAAAGAATCCCACTACCTGGACTTTACTGAAAATAGGGGAGATCTATCTGGAGTGAGTAAGATGTGGTATTAATTAGAAGTAAGGAAACGTGCCGGGTGACTTTTCAAGATCTCTTCTACCCTACAAGCCAAGGTTCAAGTGAATACGAGTGTCAGAAATGGAAATAACTATGGTATTTCTGTCTCCAAATGGAGTTGGACATCTTTGTGATACTTTAGGAAATAAAATAGAAGTTGGAAGTAAAGGGTGTCACTTAGTTTAAGACCCGCCCACACTAAAACACGATGAAATATTCACAGAAACCAAACCCAGTTGGTACCTTTAAACTTCACGAGGAATTAAAAGTACCTATTAGCCTCCTGGAACCTAGTTCCCAGTTAACTGCACCCCACCCCCCTGCTTATCCCTATACATCTTGCTTTAACCTATTCTTTTTCAACAAATCCGGTTTTTCTGATTCTTTCACCTTCTATTGAAGATGGCCACCCTAAAATGATGCCCCGGCTCTCAAATGGGTAGCTCCTTACTTTAAATGAAGACGAGAGGATGATGAGTTTTACTGAAGCCCGGTCCCCAGAACCCTGAGAGGAAGAATTTCATTGGTCAGGGGTGTTTCAGGTACTTGGCCTCTGTTTCTAAACGGGGGCGGCAACGCGTCATGTCATGTGAACACAGCTCCATCCCGCTCACCAGTGGGTCGCAGCTCTCAGGAAAAGGGTGTCACATACTAGAAGACAGGTCACATCAATAATTAACAAAGCCTGACAATCCCTGGATTTTAAAGAAAGTATACTTCACCAACCCAAACCAGACAACACTGTCTACAATGGAGTCATGTCATGCACATATTTAAATGCCAATTTTAGAACCTAATCCTTAAAATAGGATGCCTTGTTATTGGTTAATCTGTCCACAATAGGCAGGTCCATTGCCATATATTAAGGCATAAAGGCTTAATTTTTAAAATCAATATGAAAGAAATCCTGTAGGCAATAGAAATACTGTGGTTTTCTTTAAAGCAGAATGGTTTGAACATCCAGACGGCTGCACGTAGGCTCCCCTTTGGTTTTTTCCTAAGTTCAGCTCACCATCTGAGAATCTTAGTGTGCTTAAGAATTATTCTGTGAAGCCGTGTCCATAGAAGCATGAATACTATGTTGAATAATGAATACTGTGCGGTGGAAGCACAGGTACTGGGGACGCCTGGGTGGCTGAGGGGTTTAAAGATCAAAGATCAAAGATCATCTTCACCCTATATGGGCTGGGTCCTAATCCTACATGCTACTAGATGTAGGGTTAGGTGACAGACGGTGGTAAAAGATGATCCGAGTTCAAACTCCTAGTGAGCAGAGCAACCTTGGACAAGTCACTAACTTTTCCATCTGTAAGATGGGGGACGATACCAGCTGACAACTCACAGGCTTGTGAGGATAAAGTGAAAACAGGAGAGAATAATTTATTGCCTTTTTACTAGTTGCCAGGCACTCCTCCACGAACTTTAACTTATTTCATTTCTCATGAGAATTTTATGAGGCGGGGAAAGGGGGTGCAAGGTACCACGATTTCCCCAGCATCCGTACAAAGAAACTGATGCACAGAAAACGTTAATGTGCCCAAGGTCAATGTGCTGGTGGAGCTGGAATACGGGTGTGTATTATATGTGCTTCGCCGACAATAAAGCATGTGTGTTACGTGCTGAGGAGCAGAGACGTGGGAGGGTAGAGGAGTCGGTTCCTCGGGCGCCTGGGTGGCTCAGCTGGCTGAGCGTCTGAGTCTTGACTTTGGTTCAGGTCGTGACCTCAGGGTCGTGAGATCCAGCCCCATGTCAGGCTCCGCACTGAGCGTGGAGCCTGCTGAGGATTCTCTCTCGCTCTGCCCCTCCCCACCCCGCTCAGTCTCTCAAAAAAAAAAAAAAAAAAGTCAGTTCTCAGGTTTCAGGGATGGAAGTCTTATCCATATGGAGGATCATCTACATCGTGCTCCTTTCCATCCTCTCCCCCAGCTGCTGCCCATCGTTGGGTCACTGTCCTTTACTACCTCCCCTGGAGATAGAAATGAGAAATTTTTTAAAGAATTAAAAATCACTCTGTCTGTGACTCTTGCATGGACGGGCTGAACCAAGTCAAGTGAAGAGGAAACTGAGGTTAGCGGCCGGGGCCAGGTTCTTATTCGCCTGCATTGTTAGCGATGCCACGTGAGATGGTGGCCGGCCGCGGTGCTCTGCGACGTGACTTCCTCGGGTCCTCAGACGGCCCATCACGCTCGGTGTGGATGCCAGCAGCCTGGTGAAGCTCAGGAGCGAGGTGCTTGCCCGAGGCCTTGGGCTGCTGCACGGCAGCGCCTGGGCCTGAGGCCGAGGCCTGCTCCTGCTGCTCCTTCTGCCCGCGGCCTCCGCGACCAACCTTCTCGGAGCCTTCAGCCTCGCTCTCCGCCCCGATGCCAGGAGCCAGGTGACTGGCTTCCCCAGCCACTAGGCTGTCCTCCGTCCTCTGGGCACAAACGCGGGGACACCCGGGTGGCTCAGTGGTTGAGCACCTGTTTCCTGCCCAGGGCATGATCCTGGAGTCCCAGGATCGAGTCCCACATTGGGCCCCCTGCATGGAGCCTGCTTCTCCCTCCCTCTCTCTCTCTCTCTCTCTCTCTGTGTGTGTCTCTCCTGAATAAATAAATAAAATCTTTAAAAAAAAAAAAAAAAGGAAGTGCAGGCATGGGAGCTCAGAAGCAGAGCCTGGGACCATGACGGTGAGCAGAAGAGCTGCAAGACCAAGACTCCCACGTCCTCCTGCTCCCAGTGTGACCCCTGTCCAGGCGGAAGGCGGGAAACCTAAACTGTCCTTGTCAGATGAGAAGGCAACCTACTTCCAAGCGGCCCTAGGGGACAGGATCTCTGGACAACAGGTGCCCATCGGCACTCAGCGTCAGACGTTCTGCTTCGTATCTGCCCTGAGTCTCACCTGCTCCCATGGGTGCTGCGGGAAGACCCGCTCCGAGCCCGCCCATGACCGCGGCCCAGAGGCCGAGGAGCAGCCGGCTGATGTTTTCCACGCCCAGGCCGCTTGGAGCCACCATCCTCTACATGATGACCCCGGCCTCCTCGGGAGATCTGAAGACCCTCAGCTGCCTCACAGCTGGGGTTTTCCCCGTGTCCGGGAGACAAACACCTAATCCCCACTGACCGTCCTGTTAGGGAGCCAAGAAACTTGAAAAATCAAGGGGTTTTTAGTTATTTGCATCTTGCTTTTAGGGAGTCATCCTCCCTTGTCTTGCGTCTCGAGGGCGCTGGGAAGTCTGAGAGGTTGATACCTGTGGGCTCCTGGTGGGGCGGAGCTCCCATATAATTATTAAATATCATTTTATCTTCTGAAACATCTCATGTTAGAGACTTTGTTTGCTTCACGTCCTGTCATTCGGCTCTCAGTGCATAACTCCATCCCATCGCCCTGAGTTACACCGTAAACACCACCTCTCTGTTTCTAATACACAACATATTTCAGAGCAGAAAGGAATTTATAGAGCCAATGCTATTTTTCCATGTACAATTCCAGTTTGGAACGTCCCGCGGTGCTCGAATTGCCTTTCAAAGATAAAGACCAGATCCCGATTCTATGTAATCCTTGTGCGCTTCTGGGAAGGCTCAGATGTTAGTCTTCTGGATGGAATCCGCATTCTCCAGGGCCCTTCACGCCCCCGAGAGGAACCACTTTACACCAAGCCAGGCTCCGGCAGAATTTCGCGGTGGCCTTTAGCCAGAGTTCTCACAGCCAGGGAGGCAAGTTTCGGTTCTCGGACTCATGCAACAGGAAGCAAGGGCGAGTCCTTCCACCCCGACCTCAGGTGCATCGTCAGCTGCAAGGAGCCTTGAAGGTCCACCAGGCCAGCCCCCTTGTTTCATAGCTGAGTCTAAGCACAGTTACGTGACTTATCTGAGGTCACACAATATGGCAGCGGAAAGCACAGCACCAAACCCATCCCTCTTGAGTCCCCATCCATTAGTCTTCCCCAAACATCATGCAGTTGCAAAAATGCTTTTTATTTTAACCACTTAAGAGATGTGAGGCCAAGAAAACAAATAGGAAAAATCAGGTAAAGCATCCTCAGACCAATGAGGGGTTAGGGGAGAGGCCAGATGGGAAAGGAGTCTTCAGGTCACCACCCCATGGGATGTCGGCAGGCTCTGAGAATGCAGGTCAAGTCCTTCGAGCTCTCATTCCTTGTTTAGCCTGTGGGGAGCCTGTTTCTTCAACAGAATGAAGGTTAGAGTAGAATTTTTTTTTTCCATGAGAAAGCTGGAATATACTTGAGAGACATCTGGCAGAGAAGAATGGAGAAATGGGTCCTGAGTCTGCATCCTTCCCACCCGCTAGAGTGGAGGCCCCTGGATCCTCACCTGCAGATTCAGTCTCGCTCCCTTCCCCCACCTAGTTAGAATAAATCCCCACCACCCCACCACCACCCCACCCAGCCCCCTGCCACCTCCACCAAGATGGGAGGATCCAGCTAGTCTGTCTGGGATTAAAGACTTACATCTGGTCATGGCCCTGATTCCAAGTTTTATCAACATTCCTGAGGCCCGGGATAGTAAATACTTATAGGTCTGCTCAATCCACAATGACCTCAGTGCTGCCCCTCCCTTTGGGGAGTTGGGGGGGACCACCAGAATCCATGTTTATATTACATAACCTCCACTTCCACGGCCATAATTGAAGGGACCAGGATTGGACAGCTGATCCAAGCTGTTTTTTGAATTCTATTTCATAGAATGCAAGAAATCGTTTCATAAAATTTGAAATTGGAGCAAGGCGTGGCAAGTCCAGTCTAGACTAGTTACATGGAAAGAAGAGGTATTGACTAAAACAGTTATGTGGTAATTTCTCTGCAGAACATGGACCATCAAGGCAAGGAAAGCTGGTCTGCAGGAAGAAAAGAATGACATCAACGTGACATGCCGCAAATGCAAAAACAAGTGAGAATCCTGACCGTTTTCTAGCTCCTGAGATCTTCCCAAGGCCAGGATGTCTTTCATTCCCAGATCCCATAAGACATTCTGCATCCTTCTAATGCATTCCCATGTTCTTCAAACTATGGCAGGTGGGTTCTGTAACCTGAAATCACACTCCTTCCAGGTTTCTGTAAAGGCACCTCTTTACACACAAGGTAGTTATCCTTATTCCAATCACAGCAGACAAGGAAACCAGGGCAGAGACTCACACAGGCATGCCCCGTGAACTGTGGCTAGCTGTTGACCAACTACTTAGTTGCCCGGGTTCCTGAGTAATACCTCCCTCTCCAGTTCTGTGCTCTCAGGTCTACTCTTGTTATCTGTCTGGGATCCAGTCAGGAAAAAGACCTCACACTAGGCATTTCAATGAAGAGACTTAATAAAAGGAACGGGTCACACAGGTGGTGGAGGGCTGACTAATCAGAAATGATAACTGCACAATGTCCATGATAGACAAAATACAGAAAGAGCCCAGATGTCCAACAGATAGATGGATAGAGAATATATGGTACATATATGTGTGCACACACACACATACACACACACACATATGCATGAACACAACAGAATATTACGCAGCCATCAAAAAGAATGAAATCTTGCCATTTGCAACACTGTGGATGGGACTAGAGGAGATTATGGCAAGCAAGATATGCATACAATTTCACTCATACGTGGAATGTAAGAAACAAAACAGGGGAAGGGAAGGAAAAATAAGACGAAAACAGAGAGGGAAACAAACCATAAGAGACTCTTAACTCTAGGAAACAAACTGAGGGTCACAGGAGTGGGGGAGGTGGGGTTATGGGGTCACTGGGTGATGGGCATGAAGGAGGGCACTTGCTGTGATGAGTACTGGGTGTTCTATGCAACTGATGAATCACTAAATTCCACCTTTGAAACTAATAATACATTATATGTTAATTAAGTCAAACTGAATTTTAAAAAAAAGAAGAAAAGAAAGAAGAACTGCAGAAAACAGCTATCACCCAAAGGCTAGGGGAAAACCAAAGGAATCTGTGACTGTTGTTTGCAGAGATCCACCTCCAACACCACAGAGAAGAGTAGAAGAATGGATTAGAGCTAAGAGACAATAGACAAATCACCATGACTATCTCCCCCCACTGGCTGGACACCCTCCACCCATGACCGACCTTTTGTCTGACTGCCACCCATGTGTGTCCTTCTTCCTTAGATGTGTCCTTCTTCCTTAGATGCCCGTCTTTGCGGTGCCACCTAAACTTTCCTTCAATTGCCGCATCTGGCGCAGCGGACCAGGCACCAGTTCCTCTCCACAAGATGTTTCTAGTCCTATAATTTTACCTGTAGTGTAGCGTCTTTACCCGGCCTTGGTACCAGACTAAAGCTGGCCTCATAAAATGAGTTTGGAAGTGTTCTCTCCTCTTCTATAGTTTTTTGGAAAAGTTTGAGGAGGATTGACACTAATTCTTCTTTAAATATTTGGTAGAACTCACTGATGAAGCTATCTGGTCCTGAGCTTTTCTTTGTTGGGAGATTTTGATTACTGATTCCATGTCCTTATTTGTTATTGATTTATTCGAACGTTCTATATCTTCATGATTCAGTCTTGGTACATTGTATATTTCTGGGAAATTTATCCATTTCTTTTAGGCTTTCAATTTGTTGGCATATAATTGTTCATAGCAGTCTTTTGTTTCTGTCTTTGTATTTCTGTAGCATCAGTTGGAATGTTTTCACTTTTTAAAAAAGACTTTCTTTTTATTTATTTATTTGACAGAGAGAGAGAGAGAGGATGCATGAGTAGGAGGAAGGGCAGAGGCAGAAGGAGAAGCAAGCAGACACCCCACCGATCAGAGAGCCCAACATGGGGCTCCATCCCAGGACCCTGAGATCATGACCTGAGTCAAAGTCACTTAACAGACTGAGCCACCCAGGTGCCCCATGGAATGTCTTCACTTTCATTTACAATTTTATTTGCCTCTTTTCTTAGTCTAGCTAAAGATTTGTCAATTTTGTTTATCTTTAGTAAACAACCAACTCTTAGTTTCATTGAACTTTTTAATTGCTTTCTTATTCATTATTTCACTTATTTTCTGCTCTGATTTTTATTTCATTCCTCCTGCTAACTTTGGGTTTAGTCTGTTCTTTTTTTTCCTAGTTCTTTGAAGTGCAAAGTTTGGTTGTTTCTTTGAGATCTTTCTTTTTTCTTAATGAAGGTATTTACTGCTATAAACTTCCCTCTTAGAACTGCTTTTGCTGCATCCCATAAATTTTGGTATGTTATATTCCCATTTTTGTTTGTCTCAGGATACTTATTTCCTTCTTGATTTCTTCTTTGAGTCCTTATTCACTGTTCAAGAACATGTTTAATTTCCACATTTGTGCATTTTCCAAGTTTCTTGTTATTGATTTCTAGTTTCCTTTACTTCAGTCAGAGAAGATACTTAATACAACTTTAATCCTCTTATATTTGTTAAGACTTGTTTTGTAACCTAACATATAATCTATCCTGGAGAATGATCTATATGAGTCTAAGAAGAATATATATTCTTCTGCTGTTGGAGGAAACGTTCGATCCCTGATAGGTCCATTTAATCTATGGTGTGTTCAAGTCTGCTTTTTCCATATTGATTTTCTGTCTGGATGATTATCCATTATTGAAAGCGGAATATTAAAGTTTCCTACTATTACTGTAATTCTATTGATTCCTCCTTTCTGCTCTGTTTTTATTTAGCATATTTAGATGCTCAGATGTTGGATGCATTTATATTTATGATTTTTATGACCCTTTTATTATTCTTTTGAACCTGAATTGTCTTTTGTGACAGTTTTGATTTAAAGTCTACTGTGTCTGATATAATTACAGCCACCTAGGTTCTTTTTTGGTTACTATTTGCATAAAATATCTTTTTCTATCCCTTCACTTTCAGCTATGTGAGTCTCTTGTAGGCAATATATATAGTTGGGTCCTGTTTTTTTACCCACCAGTCGCTCTATCTTCTGATTTGAGAATTTAATACGTTTACATTTAAAATTATTATTGACAGTTAAGGAGTTACTATCATCATTTTGTTAACTATTTTCTGTTTTGTAGTTCTTCTGTTCCTTTCTTACTTGTCTTCCTTTGTGATTGATGATAATCTTATAGTGGTATGCTTTGATTCCTTTCTCTTTCTCTTTTGTGTATCTACTAGATTGTTTTCTTTGCGATTATGATATGAGGCTTGCATGAAACATCTTTTTATGACAGTCTATTTTCAGTTGGTAGCAACTTAATTTCAATAGCATACAAAAATTCTTTTACTTCTATGCCTCTCATATTTTTATATAACTGATGTCACAATTTACACCTTTTATACTGTGTATCCATTAATATATTATAGTACACTATATTATTTTATTGCTTTTATCTTTTAACCTTTATACCAGGGGTAAAAGCGATTTACACACCACAATTACAGTATGACAGTATTCCAAATTTGACTATATACTTTCCTGTACCAGTGAGTTTTACACTTTCATATGTATTCATGATGCTAATTAGGGTCCTTTTATTCCTACTGGAAAAATTCCCTTTAACATTTCTAGTAGGGCAGGCCTAGAGGTAATGAACTTCCTCCACTTTTGTTTGCCTGAGCAACTCTACCTCTCTTTCACTCCTGAAAGACAACCTTCCTGGGTATAGTATTCTTGGTGGACTTTTTTTTTTTTTTTTTTTACTTTCAGCACTTTGATTATACCATCCTATTCTCTCCTATCTTGCAAAGTTTCTGCTGAGAAATTCACTGAGAATCTCATGGGAGTTCCCTTCTATGTGATAAGTTGTTTTTCTCTTACATTAAATATTCTTTTTGTCTTTGACTTTTGACAATTTAATGATAAAATGTCTCAATGAAGACTTCTTGATGTCCAGTCTATTTGGGGTTCTTTGAGCATCATGAACCCAAATGTTCATTTCCCTCTGCAGATCTGGGAAGTTTCTTTCTTTCTTCCTTTCTTTCTTTTCTTTTTTCTTTCTTTTTCTTTCTTCCATTGTAGTATAGTTGACACACAACATTACTTTAGTTTCAAGTGTACGCAGTGATTTAACATGTCTATACATTATGCTATGCTCACCACAAATGTAGCAACCATCTGTCACCACACAATGCTATTACAATACCATTGACTATACTCCCTATATTGTACCTTTTATACATGTGATTTATTCATTTCATAACTGGGAGCCTGTACCTCCTACACCTTTTACCTATTTTGCTCATCCCTTCACCCCCTCCCCTCTGGCAACCATCAGTTTGTTCTCTGTATTGATGGGTCTATTTATACTTTTTTGGTTTTGTTTCGTTCTTTAAATTCCACATATAAGATAAATCATATAGTATTTGTCTTTCTCTCACTTATTTCACTTAGCATAACACCCTCTAGGTCCATCAATGTTGTCACAAATAACATGATCTCATTATTTTTAAAGGCTGAGTAATATTTTGTGCAATATATATCCTACATCCATTCATCTATCAATGGACACTTGGATTGCTTCCATATCTTAGCTTTCTAAATAATGCTGCAATAAACACAGGGGTGCATATACCTTTTCAAATTGGTGTTTTTGTTTTCTTTGGGTAAATAGCCAGTAGTGGAATTACCAGATCATATGGCATGCTGTTTTTAATTTTTTGAGGACGCTCCATTCTATTTTCCATGGTGGCTGCACCAATTTATATCCCCACCAACAGTACATGAGGGTTCCTTTTTTTCTACATCCTTGCCAACGCTTGTTATTTCTGACATTGTTTCTTTAAATAAGCTTTCTGTCCCTTTCTCACCCTCTACTCCTTCTGGGGTTCTCATAATGAAGAGATTAGTTCTTTAGCTGGTGTCCCATAAGTTATGTAGGCTTTCTTCTCTTGTCCATTCTTTTTTTTCTTTTTGTTCCCCTAAATGAATAATTTCAAATAACTTGCCTTCAAGTTTGCTGATTCTTTCTTCTGCATGATTAAATCTGCTGTTGAAATTCTCTATTGAAGTCATTGCATTCTTCACCTCCAGAATTTCTGTTCAATTCTCTCTTATGGTTTCCATTTCTTTGTAAAAATTCTCATTTTGTTCATGTATTGATTTACTGGTTTCATTTAGTTGTCTGTATTCTCTTGCAGCTCACTGAGCTTATCTTGATGATCATTATGAATTCTTTATTTAGAAGTTTATGGCTCTCCATTTCTTTAAGGCTAGTTACTGGAGCTTTATTAGTTTCCTTTGGTGGTATCGTGTTTGCCTTATTTTTAATGAACCATCATGTAGTATTGCATTGATGTCTGTGTCTCTGAAAAAGCAGACAACTCTTCCAGTCTTTACAGACTAGTTTGGCAGACCTTTTCCTGCTAGGTCACTGGACTGATGAGACTACTCCAGAATCACAGGCAAGCAGAGTTGAAACTAGGCCTTGTGGTCTGCAGCTAAGTCTCCAGTTGGCAGGTTTTTTTTTTACCAGGGGTGAAGTTGGGCATGGCTCCATAGGTCCCTATACACTCTCCCATCAGATAGCTAAGCTGGTCTTTGAGAATTACAGAGTTTAAATCTAATTTCTGCCATTTTCCCCCAACTTTTACTGAGATATAATTGACAAAATTTTTAAATGTATATATTTAAGATATATGACTTATGTTTTATATATAAATACATCATAAAATATTCACCACAATCAAGCTAATTAACATATCCATCACCTCACATAGTTACTTCTGTAGGTGTTTGTGGTGAGACACTTAGGATACATCCTTTAGCAAATTTGAAGTATACAATACGGTATTGTTAACTATATTCACATTAGTACACATCAGCTCTCCAGAATTCACATATCTTACATAACTGAAACTTTGTTCCCCTTGTCCTATTTCCTCTCCCCAACTCTGTCACATATGAACCCTGATATTTGTGCAAGACTTTTACCAAAATTCTCACAATGAGCAAGGCAAGATATGTGCAAGCCTTTTACCAAAATTCTCACAATGAGCAAGGCAAGTTTTCATTCCAGGATCCCACGCAACACAACTTAAGAAGAAGCCATTCCACCAATGACCTAGACTTTTGGTGCCTCAGTTTTCTCATCTGTAAGATGGAAATGTTACACAGCATCCATCCTGTGGAAACGTTAATAGGAGTATATGAGTCAGTACACTTCAAGAGTTTATAATGGTGCTGGTGTTCCTCAGCATTAGCCATTATTATCATAATTATACCCTTATATGTTCCTTTTATAATTATTATTCTTGAATGCAAGCTTGACCAATCCCCTTAAAGGTCTATCTGCTCACTCTGGGCTCCCATCAACCCTTTATTTCAATCCTACACATATCTACACATCACAGTGTCTTAATTCTCTCTCAAGAGTTAACTGCTCCCACCTGGAAACTATTAACAATTGCTTTCCTAAATAATTCCAATAAGCCTCAAGTGCCTCCTCCAGAAAATTTCCCAAGAAAGAAAAGAGAGATATTCTATACAGTTACAAGCATGATGACTAACTAGAACCACTGGTCTCTCCAGGAAACCCTCCCACAGAGGTACATTTGCAGTGAAGCTTGTCCCAGTGCCCCTGACTGGCGCACTTCCTTCCCCCTCCCTCACACTTCTCCACATTGAATATTCAAGTGAGGACCTCCTCCTCCACCAGCCTCAAGACTTCTTGAAAGTTGGTATTATGCCCTAACCATCTTTGTATCCCAAGTATCTTCTGCTCAGAGAATGAGAGATCCTTCCCAAAGAATGACCTGTGTGACTGGAGAAGAATCCATACTCTGCTGCTGTTGGATAGAATGTCCTGTGTATGCCAGCAGAATTAAATCCATGACAGCAAAATTATAAAACATCAGTGAGGTCTAGAACAAATGTTATAATATTTTAGGGGAAGAAAGGACTTGTTGGATGGATCACCAAGGCTCCATGGAGAAAATAGCATTTTTCAAGGTCTTGGAAAACTAATATGATTTGGAATTCCAGGAAGTTAGAATTCCAGAAAGGTATCAAGGCCAGAAAGTGAACACCACATCCTAGAAATTATAAAACAAAACAAAAAAGGTGACAGGGTCCCAAATGTTGGTACCTGTGTGAATCTGAAATGGAACAGAGAGAAAGACAATTATAATTAGTATGGTAGGGCAAAGGTAAGAACCAGAGATCTCTCCATGAACAGGAAAGATAACAGCGGGAGGTGGAAGAGAGAGATACTGAACTAGGTGCTACAATTTTTTTTTTTAGGTGCTACAATTTTTAAAGATGGGAATGAAGAGTCAGTTTGCCATATGCTGAGGAATAAGAACGCAGAAAGAAGGAAAATGGTGAACAATGTTTTATACAATTTTACAGGTGAAAGGCAAAGAGCAAAACAATAGTAGCTCAGGGCTTTATTAGGCTGGAACATAGGATTTTTACACAGAAAGTGGTTTACTGTGGTGCATGATTCTGGTACCTGGCTACTAGAGTTTAAATCTTACTTCAGCTACTTGCTATCAGAGTGATCTTGAACAACTTATTTAACCTTGCTGTGCTCCATTTCCCTGATACGTGGCTTAGATGGTTGTGGTGAGGAATAAACGAGCTAAGAAATGTAGAGCAGTTACCACAGTATCTGCCTCATACTAACCACTCAATAAAGTTAACCAGCTAGAATACAGAAGATATAGGAGTATAATATGTATATTTCCATATATATTCCATTCCATATATACATATGGAAATACAGGCATCCTCTGCTTTTCAAAAGTTTTTATTACACCACTTCACTTTTTTTAAGATTTTATTTATTTATTCATGAGAGACATAGAGAGAGAGCAGAGACACAGGCAGAGAGAGGAGCAGGCTCTCTGCGGGGATCCCAATGTGGGACTCGATCCTAGGACCCTCAAGAACAGGACCTGAACTAAAGGCAGATGCTCAGCCATGGAGCCACCCAAGCATCCCACACAACTTCACTTTTAAGAAAGACCTTAATTAGTACCAATTTAATTTTTGCTGACTGAAAGAAATCCAAAGAAGGTTTCAGCTTTTACAAAAAAAAAAAAAAAGGCAAAAAGTGAAAAAAAAAGTGAAAATAGCATTCAGCATTTGTCTTCCAGGAAGCCATTATAGAGGAAGAGCACACCCTGAGCAGCAGGAGCAGCACAGCCAAGCCCCTTCCCCAAGAATTACTCTCAGCATCGCAGCATCAAGCCGCCACAGCTTGGAAATATATGTGTGAGCATCTGTGTTTTATGTCAATTTATTTTGTGTATCCATTAGCAAGATGTGTCCTGAGGTATCAGAAAAGTCAAAGAGAGGTTATTTTTTGAATATGGGATTACTCAAAAAGTTTCTCATATAAGTTGATGGTGATTGCTTCCTTACTTTGCACCATTTCAATTTATGAAGGTTTCATAGGAACCCCTCTCAGGTAGAGGAAACCTGCATATAGAAAAAGGTTGACTATCAAGAAAATTAGGAAAAGTCAAAAGCACTACACAATTAAGGCTTATATTGCATAACCACAAATATTTTTCTTTTGAGTCATACAAAAATATACCTGAAGTTCATTGAGCACAACTTCTTCCTCCACACCCCCACCAACACTCTGTTCCATTCTATAGAGGAGGAAAGCTGAGGCTCAGAAAGAATAAGTAATCTGGCCCCAGGTCACTCTGGTCAGTAACATGACAGGATGAGGCCCCAGGCATCTTGATTCCCAATCCAGCCAAAGGAAACCATCTCATTAAAAAATGCTGCAAAGGTGACCCAACCATTTGACCAAAATCTTAAGTGACTTATCAAAAGAGTAAGAGGGAGACCCGGAGAAGTTGAGGGGTAAAGCTTATTGAGGACCAACTGTACTGATCTGGACTATCTCTCCATCTCAATTCTCCAGGATTTTTAATTCTATTTTGAGGTTGAATTAAAAAACATTGTCTCTAGAAACAACCAACAAAGTATCCAAACCTGAAACGCAATATTATATAATCATAATCATATCCTAAAATGTACATTTGGAAATTATGTCTCAAAAAAATGAAAAAAAAAAGTTAAAAAAGAAACTACACCAAAAAAAAACTTGCTGTGGAATTATAAAAATTAAAAAAAATATTAAGCCTTTAATTTTCCACTTTCAAATTTCATCAAATTATATAATTTCAGTGTGTCTTATTTTGTACTAAAGTCTCTACTGTCTATGGGAAGCTAGATGAGAATTGAGATATATCAATCTCAAATATATTAAACAATTTGGTAACCCAATAGGTCAGATTATGTTTCTGATTAAACAACTTGCTGGTTAAATATAGGACTTAAACCAGCAACAGATTACCAGTGGTTTGCTATTGTTCGGTTCTTCACAAAGGAATAATTATTTGAGAAACCAGGGATGGAAAAAAAGAAAGGAAGCCTGTTTTTAGAATAATATAAAGGGACTTAATTTGTAGTTTTCAGAGAAAAGAAGAATCAAATCAAAATAAAATTGGTGTTCTGGGTTTGGGGACCTAAACAGCCCAATATAAAAAAAGAAAGGGATTGTAGAAATGTGAAACTATCATCATTTCAGTTGCACATTTGAAAAAAATAAGGGAAAAAATGTCTAAAATAGAACTCTTATTTGGCCTGCCAACTGAAAATTGATATTTTCATTATTTTTTCAGTCAAAGGTCAATTTGTAAATACTAGGTAGAGGAGTTTTGTGTTTTTTTTTTTTTTTCTTCTCCATGAGCTAAATAGCTTTTTCCTATAGAGAATCTTCTGGAGAGTATGGGAAATAAGAAAAAAATGTATATTGGGAAATTTTTAAATGGCAACAGAGATTGGGGCCCCTGGGTTTCATCTTTTGCATTCCTATAGGGTGAAGTAAAGTTCCTGTGTCCAACTTCAACACTCATTAAGTCCTTACTAAACCAAGTAAGATGAACAAAGGCTAAAGGAATCATGGTCCTTAGCTAACCATTGGTTATAAATTATTCTGGTCTGAACCATGAAATTTGATACTTCAGTTTTACCAATAAAAACAGAACCCTGTAAGAACACTGCCTATATATGCTTAAGGAAATTGTCAAGGCAGAAATATATTTATATCTTCTAAATGGTATCCTTTAAAAATGAGCTATATGGATGCATCACCACCCACTAGTTTGTATTCTTTCCAAAATCAAACTCACCAGATCAGTCATGAGATGTGTTCTTTTTAAAGCAAATATTCCAGGTTTTGAGGTTATGCTCATAAACCTTGAAACGTGATTATAAAATAATTTGCCTGTGTTGAGATGTGTTGTGATGTGTTATGGCTAGGAGGATCCAATATTTTAAAAACCAATTTATCCATTTCAAGATGACATATTTACATGCACCTCTATCTCTTTCCACTTGAGTTTGCATCCAAATGTTAGCAAAAGGAGAAGCTCTTTCAGAATGGTGGAATAAGCATAAGCACCTCTAAAAATCTGCTCCTACATAAAATCAAAGGAACACTGGGAAAACGGTCAAAATCAACTTTCTCAAGACTCTAAAGATTAACCAAAGGCTTATAACCATCTGAGGAGTGTTTATTGAAGAAAAATAGCTGAAACTAGGTAAGAAACTAAGTGAGCTTTATGGAGTTTTAACTTGTTGTAGTCTCATCCTCTTCTGCCCAGCCCTACAGTAGCTTTTAAAACAAATAGCCTCAGGGTGTCTGGCTGGCTTAGTTGAAGAAGTGTGACTCTTAATCTCAGGGTCATGAGTTTGAGCCCCATGTTGGGTGTAGAGGTTACTTAAATAAACTTTTCTTAAAAATAATAAAACGAGCAGCCTCAAAACCAGGATGTAAGACAGAGGGGTTTAGAGCTCCCCCAACAAGCAACATCCCCAGAAAATTGTTGCTATTTTACCGTCTAGTAACTCTCTGAAAAAGGTCCATTCAGAGGCCTTTATCTCAGGTCTCATTCAGTAAAAAAACCCATTGTCAAAAACCATCAATGGCAATGGTTTAATGTTGTAGTGATATAAAGCAGTAGGACCAGCTGGGGCAAAAAGAGGCTGGCCAAAAAACTGAAAAGGAAAATCTGGGTATATGATGCTCATAGGAGACTTTGAAAGCCCCAACATATTTCCAGGGATACAGAAGGCCACGTACTTCTATTTGTAAACATACTCAGGAAAGATGTGAGAAAGAGTTAAGCTCTTGCTTCTGGCCAACCTCGAAGTTCTGAGCAAGCAGCAAGTGAAAACTAGTAAGAGTTGTAAACTGCTGGCCAATGCACTGAATGTCGGCCCCAAGACAAAGACCAGCCACAAAGGTGGGAGACTTTTTGGCAAAGTGCTTTTTAAAAATCTCTTTCTGATCATTCACAAACCACTAAGTTAACATAGCAGACTCCAGTGGCCATATCTGCAAATATAGACTGTAGAATTAGTTAAGAAAAGTCACTAAATGAACAAACAGCAACAACAAAAAAACAATAGCAAGCCCTTGGAAGAGAGGGGACCCTGATTTCTAGATTGCCACACTGTATTTTATGAGTTGTCCAGTTTAAAAAAATAAAAAAGACCCATGCATACAAATAGGAGAGTATAGCTCACACAAAGAAAGAAAGCAGTCAATAAAAACTATCCCTGAGAAAAACCATGTTCTGAACTTACTAGCCAAAACCTTAAATCGGCTACTATAAATATTTTCTAATAACTAAAGGAAATCATACCCAAAGAATAAAAAATATGAGAACAAGATAAACAGATAATATAAATAAAGAGGTAGAAGTTATATTTAAAAAAAAGAACTAAGTAGAAATTCTGGAGTTAAAAAGTATGGTAACTGAAATAAAAAGTTCACTAGAATGGCTAACCAGAAGATTTGAGCTGGCAGATGTAAAAATCAGTGACCTTGAAAATAGATCAACTGTGATTACCTAGTTTGAGAAACATAAGCAAAACAATAAAGAAAAAGCAACCAAGCCTCAGATCTCTGGAACACCACAAGTTTACTAGAATATGTACATGCTAGCCCTGGAAGAAAAAGAGGGAGAAAACAGCAAAAAGAATATATGAACAAATAATCCCCAAGAACTTGCCAGATTTGATGACAAATAAGAACTCCAAGGAGAATAAGTATAAAACATCTGTACCTAGATCCATTATAGTCAAACAATTCAATGCCCAAAACTTTTAAAACAAAATCTTGAAAGCATCAAGAGAAAACTGACCCATCACGCAGAAAGATCTAAATTAAGATTAAATGTTGACTCTTCATCAGACACATGGATGGCAGAAGGCAGTGGGATAACAGATTTAATGTGCTGAAACAAAGAGAATTTTATGTCCTGCAAAACTATCCTTCGAAAATGAAGGAAAAATTAAGACAGCCAGGTTTTTAAAAAACTAAAAAAATTCACTGCTAGCAGACATTCTCTGCTAGCAATAAAACACTAATAGGAGTCCTTCACACTCAAATGAAAGGATTCTAGATAGAAACTCGAATACATATGAAGAACTAAAAAAGCACTATTAAAAGTAACTAGACAAGTATATATGAAAACGGTATAAATGTATTTCTGTTTTTAACACTTTTCTTTTCCAGATTCAGACAACTCCATAATGTAAGAATTATAAAAATGTGCTCTATAAGTCGTGATCCTGGAGACCCAGGATCGAGTCCCACATTGGGCTCCCCGCAGAGAGCCTGCTTCTCCCTCTGCCTCTCTCTCTGTGTCTCTCATGAATAAATAAATAAATTTTTATTTTCTTAAATAAATCTTTTAAAAAATAATAATATAGTTAAGGAAACTGTCAACAAAGAGCCAAAAGGCAAAGAGACACAAAATAAGTAAATACTTAAGTCAAAGTCCAGAAGGGAAAATATTAAAAGGTGGTCTGGAAAGACAGAGCAAGGAATTCAAGAGGAGGTGGGTGGTGATTAAGCTCCACCTCCTGGAGGAAGGAGTATCTACATATTTTATTTGAAATTCTTCTCTAAGAAAGATTGTCTCTGCTCCCCATTTTTTTATTTACCGACTTATATACTTATTTACTCATTTATTTATATCTGTATGAACTCATGTATCATTTTTTCATATTTTAGGTTATAATACAATACTGCATTAGTTACTCAGATCATTCCAGCTTTGACCATGAGGAGCTCTTTCAAGTTGACTCTTGTGTTCCTTTGACACACCCCATCCTTTTGGTTACTTGTGCACTTCCTTACTTTCTGGTACCACAAGATGTTCCAGGCTCATTCTTGTTTTCCTTGCCCCAGCCACAGCATCAGCTGATTCTCCAAGAATCTCTAGGGAATGGTATTTGGAAACTAAGATCGAGGTACTGGGTGTGCTTATTGCTCCTGGGTCTACTCTACTTTTACGTTTCATGTATCTACACTTTTGCTTTCTTTATAGCTTTAAAAAGCCTCTAATCTTTGTCTCAATTCTGGGACCACTCAAGATCTTATAGCAACCCTAATGTCTTTGCAGCGGCTACTGAAAAGGTATTTTTTAAATACCTTTCTATTTTCCCATAACTATAAATACTAATTTCTCCTCCCAAGTGTTATGACTAGCATGCTGCCCCTTAATATTTCTCCACAAAGGAGTTTTGTTTGTACTTTAAATTTTTCTTAGAAAGGTGGCATATGACATTCTGCATTTATAATTCACTCCTAATTCCTCTCTGAGTCAAGCTGCCCTCACCCGTTCATCTGGTTTCTCTGAAAAGACACTCTTTTTCCTTCTAAACTACAAAGAGGCAGCAAATAAAAAAATTTTATTTTCCCTTGTTGTGTTTTCAATAAAGATTTCTTTACAGACTCCCAACACCCACCCATCCACACAAAAATCTCTTATTATTTCTGAAAATACATGATTAAGAACTCTTTCTCTGACTTAAAGTTCCATCTATTGCTACAGTATAAACACAATACATCCTAATTAAATGTGGTGGGTTGACCACATGGGAAAGGAAGCACAGGGAAAAAGAATTTCAACAAACTTCAGTAAAATAAATTAGATTGAGGATTGTTAACTCATTTAGTAGAACAGAAGTTTCGTTAAAACTGAAGTGCCTGCACAGGGAGAGATGGGTGAGAAGTGGGACACGTTGTCCCCATGGGGCCCTTAAGAAATAGGACTAAGAAGCCCCACAGAACCAAGCAGGCAGGGATGAGACACAGGGCTCCTCCACAACACATAGAAGCTTCAAGATAAATTCTGTCATTGTGGAAGAAAGCTGAGCAGTGACACTATACATAAAATCAGAACTGGATGATATGTTTTAAAAAGAAGCCTAATAGGTTAAGGAAGAGTTACTATAAATGTGATAGACAAGATAAAAAAAAATTCAGGAAAGGGATGTCATAAGTGAAATATAAGGAAATCCTCCAGCAAAGAGAACAAAAAGAAAAAAGAAATTGGGAAACATGAGAAATTAGAGGATAAGTTCTACAGGTTCAGTATCTCACCAGATTTCAAAAAAAAAGAAAAAAATGTTGAAAGTTTGAAAGAAACCCTCTCAGAAGCCAAAAAAATTAATGAGAACTGTCTCATGCCAAGGAATTTTATCATGAAATCAGAACAATAGAGATAAAAGAACCTCAAAGCTTCCCAGAGAGAAAACAATACATGCAGAGATCCATCTCACACCAGATTTCTCAATAGCAATGCTGAACGTTATAAGATTATAAATCAATGTCTTTCGAATCTGCAGGAAAATCTTTTTCAACCTAGAAGACTGTACCCAACCAAACTATGTATCAAGTATGGCAGTAAATAAAAATATTTTAAAGTCTGCAAGGGCTCAGGGTGCCTGGGTGACTTATTTAGTTAAGTATCTGCCTTTGGCTCAGGTCATGATTCTGGAGTCTCAGGATCAAGCCCCACATCGGGCTCCTTGCTTGGTGCGGGGTCTGCTTTTCCTTCTGCCAGCTCATGCTCGCTCGCACATTCTCTCTCTCAAATAAATTAATAAAAGCTTTTTTTAAGATTTTTTATTTATTTATTCATGAGAGACAGAGAGAGAGAGGCAGAGACACAGGCAGAGGAAGAAGTGGACTCCCTGTGGGGAACCCGATGTGGGACTCAATTCCAGGACCCTGGGATCATGCCCTGAGCCAAAGGCAGACACTCAACTGCTGAGCCACCCAGGCGTCCCTAAATAAATAAAATCTTAAAAAAAAAAAAAAAAAGTATGCAAAGGCTCAGCAAATTTATGTATCATGCACCCTTATTTCCAAAGCTACAGGAATATGTTCTCCATCACGGCAAGGGAATAAGCCAGCAAAGAAGACATGCACAGAATCCAACATAGTAAAGCCCTCAAAGACAAAACCTGAACAAAAGCCATGAAGTGAGCTTAGAGAACACTCAGTTCAGGTGGGAGAACAGAGGGAAATGGAAGGAATGTCTGATGTGTTTTGAAAACACAATTGTTTTGCATTGGACAGATCTTTTGGAACATTTGCATAAAATAGCAAGCAAAGAGAAAGCTAAGCATGTGCAAAAATGAGGATATTAATTTTAAGTTAAACAAAAAGTTGTATCTAAAAGAAAGCATAATCATAGTATACTGTCTGAAGCAATTTGGGGATGTATTTATATATTATAACACTACAAATGTGAATCTTGATTTGATGAAGCCTTGTGCTATAATCATACTGAGAGGTTATTAGAAGGGTAAAGAGGGACAGTAACTACACCCGGGTGGCTCAGCGGTTGAGCGCCTGCCTAGAGCCCAGGGCCTGATCCTGGAGTCCTGGGATCGAGTCCCATATGAGGCTCCCTGCGTGGAGCCTGCTTCTCCCTCTGCCTGTGTCTCTGCCTCTCTCTCTCTCTCTCTCTCTCTCTCTCTCTCTCTCATGAATAAATAAATAAAATCTTTAAAACAAAAGAAAAGGCTAAGCCCTTAAACACCATACAGAAAATTAACAATGCCTAAAACTGACAAATTAATAAATCAAAGACTATATACATAGAAATACACATATATGAAAACACGGAAATAAATACCAGAAGAAAACGCTACAAGAATTTAAAAGTGGTTACTTCCGGGGCCGCCTGGGTGGCTCCGTCGGTTGAGCATCCGACTCTGGACTTCGGCTCAGGTCATGACCTCAGGGCCGTGAGATCCAGCCCCACGACGGGCTCTGCCCTGCGCACGGAGCCTGCCTGGGACTCTCTTGCTCTCTCCCTCTGTACCACGCCGCTCCCCGTCCCCAGGCTGTGTGCCTACATCCTCTCTCTCCCTCACTCTCTCAAGTAAATAAATAAAAATGAAGTGGTTACTTCTAGGAAACAGGACTGGGAAGAGGTTGAGTACAGGTGGAGCAGAGGATGGGTATTTTTTAAAATAATTCTTTGGGTATCATTTAATTTTCTAAACACATCAAGAAAGGTGAAAAATTAAATCTGTCAAGCAACATCTTAGTATTCATGAATTTATCAGACACCGTTTTCAAAAAGGCTTTTGATGGAGTGAAATCTGGAGAGACTATACATTAATAAAAATACAGTTTCACTAACTTCCATAACCCATACTGTGGGTGCTATTTCTAGGACTCGATCCTGGGCCCTGTCCTACCCTGCCCATCCTTATCTTACTCGATAGTATCTACCATTTTGTCCACACCTGGACCTTTAATTACTCTCAATAAATTAATGACCCCTAAATTCTAACTCCAGCTCAGACCTGAGTCTAGCCTGAACTCTGTCTCTAACTAGCACCGTGACTCGAGGCAGTGGCCGCTACCCTTTGGCCCTCGGTTGCCTCATCCGTAAAATGAAATGCTCAGATGAAGTGATGGCTTAGGCCTCTGCACGTGGGAGTGCTGACAACAGAGACACGTTTGTGTGGGCCAAGCTGGGGAAGGACCACTCCGGAAGTGTCGATCTGGAGTGGGAAGTGGGCCCCCAGAACATGCTGGCTGGCATTCTGGGGTAAACACACAAGCCAACATCCTAGACCCTCTGGTTTCCAGTTTTGTCCTCATGCCTGAGCATTTGAAGCTGCTGCCCTCTACTGCACAGAGGTAACCCTGCCAGGAAGGTTCCCAAGCCCTCCAGCAGCTACAGCCAGGCACGACGAGGCCCCCGGGGAGCAGCTGACTCACAGGAACTGGCTATAATGCGCTCCCAACCTTAAGCGAGAAATCAAGCCCTAAAAATCCGCTAAAGCAAACACATTCTGCTCCAGGGTTTCACATGTGACCTCATCATTCCTGTTGGGTCGTGCTTACCCCAGCCCCCCTGGCAGGGGAGAGGATTAGGGCAGGACACTTGGGGCCAAGGGCTGCTGCCGCATTCCAAAGGACTCTAGACAGTCCCCTGCAGTGCCACCGTAGGGGTACAGTTCTTGCCGAGGAGACGCTAGTCGACCGCGAACTGTGGGTCTTTCATTTGCTCGCCATTTCCATCCTCTCATCTGCGAGCAGGCCACTAAGCAAGGCCATCAGTCTTCCCACTTCATTCTCTGCAGCCGCAGAGCTCTCAACTTCCACCTGCGACCCAAGGCACAAATTGTCGGTCGTGTCTTCTTCCTTTCGATCCCCAGAAGCAAGTGATCAGGATTCCACCCCATTTCCCAACAGCTCAATATGTGGGAGGGAAGAGAGTTCGGCGTCCTCGGGGCTCTTTCCTCCGCCAAGACTGACCTGCGCCAAATGCCGCCTGCCAAACGCACTGCCCCTCAGTCTGTCTTTTATGAACAGTGGACAGATGTGTGCTGAGGATATAATAAAGGGAGAGAGGAAAATCTGAGAAAAACTTTTCCACTGAAACAATTATTGCTTATCTAAATATAGCCCAATTCTACTGATGATTAGTTATTCCCAGAAATGCTCTTGGTATTCCCTGCAACTACACACACACACACACACACACACACACACACACACATTTTCCTATAAATAAAGAGGAAATGAAGCATAGGCTCAAGGACACTGACTTGGGGCTGGTGTTGCACAACCTTGTTGTGATTCCCCTTATTTCACACTAACTTGAGCATGACCCTGGTGACAGCCATCTGGTCCTGATCATCATCTGGTCTGTCTCGCGGTGCTTGTGACCCGACCCCATTTGGGACTGCAGGCCAAACCAAACCCTTACCAAGAGGCCTTCCACTTGAATTGATAATTGTGAACTTCAAACTGCCAATTGTGCAGTCGGCCGAAAGCAACTGCTCTCCCGTCGTTATTAGCTGTTTCCATTCCTCCTCCATCTTGATAGATTAAGAACTGCAGCAGACAACTATTTCTTTCCTTTCCTCAAGCAAAAGCTACAGTTGGTGGAGAGAGCATTTTTCAGAATGTTATTAGGATCAGGAGAGCAGAGCTTAGTAATTAAGCATGGATTTTAGGGTCACACTGATGGGATTTTAATCCCTACTGTGCCATCATACTAAGTTATGGAATCACAGATAGGTTATTTAAACTTTCTCCTTGATCAATGGATTATTTTTAAATGTATTTTAAAACTTCAAAATACACAGGAGAGCAAAATACCAATTTTTCTTCTTGATGTATGACTTCAAAGAGATGAACAAACTTTAAGGGTTCAGCTTGAATTCTTATGAATACATGCCCATCGATAACCACCACTTGTAAAAATAGAGTATTTCCAGCACTCAGTAGGCTCCCTTGTATTCTTAATTCAGTGGATATCCCTTGCATAGATATTATTATCCTGACCTTTGTTACTAACATTCATTTTGCTAATTCTTGATCATCATATATAAGTGGAATAGTATAGTGTGTACTCTTTTGTATCTACTTTCTTCCGACATTATTGCTATGCAACAGGCTTAACTTACGTGCAACTTTTTTTTTTAATTTTTTTTAAATTTTTTAAATTTATTTATGATAGTCACAGAGAGAGAGAGAGAGAGAGAGGCAGAGACACAGGCAGAGGGAGAAGCAGGCTCCATGCACCAGGAGCCCGACGTGGGATTCGATCCCGGGTCTCCAGGATCGTGCCCCGGGCCAAAGGCAGGTGCCAAACCGCTGCACCACCCAGGGATCCCTACGTGCAACTTCTTAAGAACTTGCTAAACTATTTTCCAACATGGTGGCACCATTTTATATCTGCACCAACAATGTATAAGAGTTCCACATCCTTGCCAACTGTTGGTATGGTCAGTTCCTTTCATTCTAATAGATGTGCTCTGGTGCCTCATCATTATGGTTTTCATTTCCATTTGCCTAATAACTAGTGATACTCAGCACCTTTTCATGTGCTTAGGTGCTATCGATAACATACTTTCTGCCCACTTTTAAAGTTAGGTTTTTTTTTCTTATTATTGAGTTTTGAGAGTTCTTCATGTATTCTGGAAGCAAGTTCTTTTTTTAAATATTTTATTTATTCAGGAGAATACACAGAGAGGAGAGAGAGAGAGAGGCAGAGACACAGGCAGAGGGAGAAGCAGGCTCCATGCAGGGAGCCCGACATGGGACTCGATCACGGGTCTCCAGGATCACACCCTGGGCTGAAGGCGGCGCTAAACCGCTGAGCCACCTGTGCTGCCCCGGAAACAAGTTCTTTACCAGATATGAGGTTTGCAAACCTTCTCTAACAATCTGTGGTTTATGTTTTCATTCTCTTAGCAGTGCCTATCAAAGAACAGAAGTTCTTAGTTTTAATCAATTTTTGTTTTCTTCTACGGATTATGGCTTTTGGTGCTTGCTATAGCTAAGAAATTTTTATCTAACCACGGGTCACAAGATTTTCCATTTTCCTCTAGAAGTTCCATAGTTTTAGGTGTGACATTTAGGTCTACGACCCATATTGAGTTGCTTTTTACATATAGGACAGAGAATAGATAACAGTTCACTATTTTGCCTGTGGGTATCTAATTGTTCCAGGATCATTTGTTAGAAAAGACTGTTCTTTCACTGAAATACCTCAGCACTTTGTTGAAAATCAATTGACCATATATGAGATAGTCTATTTCTAGACTCTATTCTGTCCTGTTGATCTCTTTGTCTACCTTGTCATCATTACCATACTATCTTGATTACTGTAGTTTTACAATAAGTTTTAGAGTCAGTCATAAGTTCTCTGCCTTTGTTCTTCCTCTTCAAAGTTGTTGAGGCTTTACATTTCCATATACTCTTTAGAATCTTGTTAACTTCTGAAAAAAAAAAAAAAGGTTGCTGGGATGGTACAATAACTGGGATTGAGTTGAATCCATCAGTCAATTTGGGAAGAATTTACATTTTAAACAATATTGCATCTTCTGACTTGTTTCTAAAACTTCACTAAGCAATGTTTTGTAGTTTTTAGCATACTAGTCTTTCATATATTGATCAGATTTATCCGTATCTCATGTATTTTGACATTACAAATAATATTGATTTTTAAAATATCAATGCTAGGATATAGAAATACAGTCAATTATTGTATATTGATATTGTATCCTACAACCTTGCTAAACCAACTTAATAGTTTTAATAACTTTTGTGTACATCCCATAGGATTGGGATGATCAGGTCATCTGCAAATAAAGACAGGTTTACTTCTTCCCTTCCAATCTGGATGCCTTGTATATTTTTTTCTTGTCTTATTGCACTGCCTAAACCTTTCATACTTCTATTTAGTTCCAACATTGAATAGAAGTAGCAAGGGAATCAGTTCCTGAATCAGTTCCTGATTTCAGGTGGAAAGCACAGTCTTTCACCATTAAACATGAAATTAAACTGTAGGCTCTACATACATGACATGTTTATCGCATTTAGCCCTCTATCCCTAGTACAGTGAAACTTTTGATCAAGAAAGGATGTTGGATTTTGTGAAATGCATCTTCTGAATCTATAATTTGTCTTTTTTAGTCTGTTAATATAAATTACATTGATTAATCTTCAAATGTTATGCATCTAGGATAAACTGTTTTAATACATTATCCACTTCATAGATCACTGAATTTCATTTACTAAAACTTTTTAAAGAATTTCACATCTATGTTTGTGGTAGCCAGCCTCTAAGATGATCAGCCTATTGTTCTCTGCTTCCCTTGAGTTGGCCAATACTGTAGAAGTCTTGCTATGTCACTTCTGACACATTAGCTTATAAAAGACACTGTGGCTTCCATTTTGCTTGCTCTCTCTTGATGGATCACTCATGTTGAGAGAAGCCAGCTTTCATGTCATAAGCTGCCCTATGCAGAGGCCCACATGGTGGATGCACATGTGGCCTTTTGCCAATAGCTCTAAGAGTGAGCTTAGCACCAGATTCTCTAGCCCTAGTCAAACCTACAGATGAGTGCCACCTTAGCTGATTGCAACTTCATGAGAACCTGAGCCAGAACCATCCAGCCATTCCATTTCTAGTCCCCAGAAACTGTAAAAAAAAAAAAAAAAAAAAAAAAAAAAAAGTCATATGTAGCAATAAAAATAATAATACAGACACCATGAAATTACACAGAAGAGTTTGATCCTTTAAGGTCTTGCTTTTATGCTTTGTTAGGTTGGACAGGAACTGCATTTAGTCTAGGCAGGTCCCTTCTTGGTACTCTATCCAATAACCTGTGAATTATGATGTTTTCTTCTCAGGACACGGTTCATCTTTTCAGACAGTTCTTTCCTCAGCCTCAAGTGTTTTGTTTTTCACCATTTATTTTTTAAATTATTTTTATATTGAAGAACAGCTGACACACAACATCCCATTTTTAGGTGCACAATATGGTGACTCAACAATTCAGACAGAAAAGGACAAACATCACATGATTTTAATTATATGTGGAATCAAAGTTTCTTTACACACATGTATGCTGATCATACTCAACTGAATATTCAAAGATCTTGCAGATCTCCAGCCTCTTCTTCATGCATCTCTTTATTCTAGTATGCTACCCTACAAACTCTAGCCACTTTGGCTTCCCCAAGCTCCTAGCTCCATCCTCTCAACTCAGGTAGATGGTCAGGTATTTCCTGGTTCCTCCGTGCTGTGGTAACGGCCTGAAAATTCTCTCCAGAAAGCAACTTGGGACAACTATAAGGCTTACTTCATTTGTGCCCTCTCTTCCAGGGATAACAAACCATCCTTGCCTGATGTCCAACGTTTTCAGTACCATTGTTTCATTTATTTGGTTTATCAGTTGTTTCAGATGGGAGGGACAAATCTACTCTCTGCTTATTCCATCTTCATTAGTAGTGGAAGTTCTGGTAAGTTTCGCTTAAGCTCCAGAGAAACAGAACCAAAAGCATGTGGGTATATAGAGAGAAACTTAAGGAGTTAGCTCATGTAATTGTGGATACTGGTAAGTGCAAAATCTGCAGGGCAGTCCAGCAGGCTGGAGATAGGGAAGAGCCATTGTTGCAATTCAAGTTCAAAGGCCATCTGCTAACAGAAATCCTTCTTGCCCAGGAGAAGTCAGCCTTTGTTCTACTAAGGTCTTCAACTGACTGGACAAGGCCCATCTACATAGTGAAGGCCAATCTGCTTTATTCAAAATCCAACAACTTAAATGTTAGACTTACCCAAAAGACCCTCACAGATACATCCAGAATAATATTTGACTGAGTATCTGGGCACCGTGGCCCAGCCAAGTTGACACATAAAATTAACCATCAGAGTAATCTTTTTTAAAATAAATAATTATATCATTAGGAACCAAGGCTTTCAGCTTAAGATAAAAAGAGACATAGTCAAAGAAGTACCTTATTTTTAAAAACTAGAATTCTAGTTATAGAAAAACTAGAATTCTAAAAACTAGAATTATCAGTATAAACTTGTCATACTTTTTTCTTTTTCAAAACAAGATGTACTTTCTCAGTTCTCTGAAAAAGGCCTAAAACTTCTAGCAATAAATATTCCTAGTACTCAGATTATAGCATCTAAATACCATATCCTATTATAAGGAACTGAAGCTTTATGGAGAAACGGCTTCCTTTGGCAAGCTGGACTCCTTTCCAGTGCTCAGCATCCCTGATTACCTCTCCTGACAGAGCTTGCAGTCTCATTTGAAGTAGGAATTATCGACATTCAACTTGTTCTAGGTTGAGTCCCAGACTCTGGGAACACAAAGAGAGGAGTGTGGGTACCACGGTTCCTAGAAGCTGACTACTGGCACATCCCCTGACTACAGTCGTTATTTACATTCTCAACCCAGAGGGGACTGGATCTTTCTAGGATGTGGTCTCAGCCCTTCGGTCCAAGACAAGCAGGCTTGCTTACACATGGAAATTTTGATTTACGAATCTAAATTTTTGTTGCAAGACTTTCCCCCTAAATAAAGTCAGAAAAGTGCGTCACAATAAGTGAGTTAATAAGTAATTTTATAAAATATCTAAACTGGTGTTCAAAAAAACCCAAATCTGTCTAGGGTAGGGCTGGAAATGTTCTAGTTGATCCTGAGACATCTTCCCACAACAGAAGGCAAAGAAGCTACAAAGGAATCCTATAGTTTTGTCAGAAGGACACAGGAGCCAATGCAAAGGGGTTCACTTGCCGAAACTAATAATGTCTATAATGGATGGAAACACATCAGAAACATTTTTAAAAAATCACTGAGTTCATAATAACATTCAAGATTAGGGAGGACTTCACTGGCCACCTTTGGAGAGTGCTAGGGCAGAGCACATTATTCTAGAAACTGGCAAAAGGAAAAATTCAAGCATTTATACTGTTTTGTTATACTAGGTAATCAAGTGATGGAAATGTTTTTTTATAAAGAATTCTTGCTAATAAATACAAAAGAAGTGATAGAAAAATCTCATTTTTCAGTCCCTAACGAAATAATGGGTCTTGGAACCAAGCCTCAGTAGCTGCTAAGACATTAGATGAAATGGTGGGGACTTTATGATGGCTGGATCGGGCCTACAGTAAGAACCCCCCCCTAAACCTTTCATACTAGTTTATGAACTGGGGCACCTGGGTGGGTCGGTTGGCTGAGCATCTGCCTCAGCTCAGGTAATGATCCTGGGTCCTGGGATCGAGCTCCATGTCAGACTCCCTGCTCAGTGGGGAGCCTGCTTCTCCCTCTGCCCCTCCCCCTGCTCCCTCAAATAAATAAAATCTTTAAAAAAAAAAGAACGCAAATCAATCTCATGCCACAAAGACACTTACATGCCTTCTAGTGGGATTCAATAGAAAATATGGAGAACTATCTATAAAGTGATTTTTATGGGGAAAGAAAATGAACCTGAATCTGACCAAGCCTCAGATACAACTAGTTTTCAAGAAATACAGAAGACAGAAGAAACTGTTAACATGGAAATGAAATCTAAAATCTACAAAATAAGACTGAAAGAATTACCAATTTTTTCCCAAATAAGTAAATAAACACACAAACATATATATTTAATAAAAACGGAGGATCTGCACAGGTTTAAAAAACATTTAAGAGGCATAACAGTCAAGGCAATAAGTGAATTTTAAAAGCTGATTTAAATAAATATTAAGAAGAAATTTATGTGACACTTGCGGACTAATAACACTTGTTGGATCTTATTAGATGATGTCTTAGTCCATTCAGGGTGCTATAACAAAAACACCACAGAAAGTGACTTGTAAACACAACTTTATTTCTCCCGGTCCTGGAGGCTGGAAAGTCCACAGTGACGGCACTGGCACATTTGATGTCTGAGGAGTGTCGCTTCATGGTTCACACACGGATGGTGGTCATCTCATCGAGTCCTCAAGTGGTGGAAGCGGTAAGGGAGCTCTCTGGGGTCTCTTTAATAAGGACACTGATTCCATTTATGAGGACTCCACCTTCATGACCTCCCAGAGACCTTACCTCCTAGTATTATTCCACTGAGGGTTAGTGTTCAACGTATGAATGGGGGTGGGGGAGCGGGGACACAAACATTCATTCAGCACACGGCAGATGATATTGAAGAATCACTATTATTAAGGTTTTTACAAACATACACAATTGTATCTTAGATGTACATTGCAGTATTACATCCAACAAATAGAACTCATTATAAAGTAATTCCACTAGGGCTAAATGAAGTAGGATTAGCCATTGTTAATAGTTAACAGAAGGTCATTATTCTGTTCTCTACTACTGTGTATATTTTAAGTTTTTAAATAAAAAAATGAAAAAGAATAGGTCTCTGGATTCAGACTTTGGGTTCAATTTCCAGCTTGGCTTCTTACTAGCTTACGGACTAGACAATAGAAGTTCACAGCTCATAGGAAAGTAATAAGGATTTAATGAGACAATGTGGATAAAGCCCCACCCAGCACATGGCCGTAAGATACTGGCCACAGCTATCTTTACTTGATACTACGTTATGTTCATGAGATTTAACCTCTTTGTCAAATTTCAGACCTTTCAGAAGTATATAAATTAGGAGAAATTTTAAACTTTAAAAGGAAATTCAGGGGCAGCCTGGTGGCTCAGCGGTTTAGCACGGCCTTTAGCCAGGGCCTGATCCTGGAGACCCAGGGTCGAGTCCCACGTTGGGCTCCCTGCATGGAGCCTGCTTCTCCCTCTGCCTGTGTCTCTGCTTCTCCCTCTCTCTGTGTCTCTCATGAATAAATAAAAATAAACTCTTTAAAAAAAATTAAAATACAAATAAAAGGAAATTCATCAACTCTCATCTCAATCTCCTACATATCACCTATGCTACTCTTTATTTTGCTGTATAAAATATGTACATTGAGTTCTATACATCATGTTGTAAAACAAGCTTGGCCCACTAGAAGAAAATCAGAAAAGGAATACTTCCTGAGAAGTAGCATCACTCAGAAAGAAATGAGAGAGCTCATGTGGAAACAGTGAGTCACGAAACTATAATAATAGACTTTCTGTTCTTACGTTGTCCCTCTAACTGGGTTCAGAACTTTGAAAACACTGTCTATATAAACATACTTGGTGTCACCACTGACTCACTGAGCTTTTGGCAAGCCTTAGGCCTCTCATCTTTAAGAAGGCGTAACGTAATCCTGAATTCATATATTCCACCAGAGGACTCCTGTTAAGCCTCCTGCAGAAAGGCTTCCTCTCACAGCTCATTATGGTATATTTGCTTTGTATGTCCCTCCAAATTAAGACATTATCACAGGTCACAACTGAGGACGCTCCCAGTAATGGCAAAGGTCAGAGATAAAAGTGAATGAAGACCGAGCTGCCTCCCGCTCCAATGGTGCCCTGTCCACATTCCACTATCCTAAGGTACATCTATATCACCCTCACTTCACCACAGCCACTTCTACCTCCTGGTTAAGGTGACTACCTGTAGTGTGTTTATCCTTTGAGCCTTTACAAGATAAAACTTATCATAAAATTACTAAGAATGCATCACCTAAAAATTTAGGAAATACAGAGGAAAAACCCACCCATCGTGGCATCACCTTAACAGATTTTACTTTTTCTCATTCAGCCTAAAATTCCTCTATCTTGAAACCAAATTATTCATTAACTTTTTTTCCCCTACCACCCTCATCCTAGCTTTAGGAAATGCTATGAATTAGACGGGATAAAATTTCAAAAGAGCGTGGGTCTTTAGCAGTCTGAGGTATGTGCAAAATAGAATCATCTCCAGAATACGTGTTCCCTGGCCTCGGCCACCTCTCCTGTTTGTGCTGCTCTTCTCAAGTGAAATGTTCCTCACTTTTTGCTTCCCCTCTCTGATTTTTCAAAGCCAGAACACATCCAAATTCCTTTTCCCCTCATCCTCGAATGCTGATTTCTAGACCAAGTCACGATTCTCATTCCTAGCTGCCCTCTGGAATCATCTAGTGCTTTTTATAAAATTAGCTACTCAGGCCTTCCACCAGACTGAGAATCACAATCTCTAGAAGTGAGTGTTGCTGTGTGTTTGTTGTTGTTGTTGTTTTAATTTCTCCAAGTGATCCAGGGAATCCAAAAGATTTAGAAACCATCGTTCTAGCAATTCCAACTGTCCTGGTCAAGTACAATTCCCTGGATATTTCAAAGAATAAAGCTCATGTAAGACCTACCTATTTGGTTTCCTGCTTACCCTATTCCTGTTCCAGGAACACTGGCCTCTCTGTTTTCCCCTCGCGTAAGTTGTCTTTCTTCTGCCATCTTTCACCTTCTGGTTAGCCTTCTCGGAGCACTGGTTCCCAAACATTGGGTGGATCAGAATCATCTGGAGGGTTCATGTGAACACAAGTTTCTAGGCCTCACCCACAAATGTGTACTGCAAGGAGTCTGAGAATGTGCGTTCCTAACACATTTCCAGGTGACAGAGATGAATGTACCTGGTCAGGGGAACACACTCAGGAAATCACTGTTACAGGTCTGCTCATTAATCCCAAACTTGGGCATCACCTGGCAACTTTGACGCAACTAACCCCTTCTCCCCACAATAACCAAACTCCCTTTAATAATCCATATCTGAATAACAATACACATTTGATTTTAAGGCAATTAAATCCAACAGATCAGAATTAAATTATCTGAGAGCTTACTATGAGTAAAACATGGCTCTGATTAGTAAACACCTCACTGGTTTTTCATAATACATGTTAGAATTCTTAGGGTACATTTTTGTTAGAACATAAATCTCTGACCCTAATTTGAGAAAGCAATTGCTCTACTCTCAAAATGACAGAGTTCTTTGTTGACAAGTTCTGCTATACCACACTCTAGTTCATAATGATGACCTTTAACTTCTATTGAACTTGATTCCTTACATTTTAGTACTAAATTATCTTTGCACTGTTTAAGGGGGTTAATTTTATCCCTTGAACCAGAATGCAAGCCATGTAAGGAGAGGGCTCTATGTTACGTTTTCTATCCTCGGTAGTGCTGGGCACGTGATTGGCACTCAGGCCTCACTGGCTGACTCCATCACCTCCCAACATGCCTTTCCTAAACTGCGGCTCTCAAGCAGGCCAGGAGGAAAACAGCCTTCGAGGCCAACAGAACGACTTGTGTTTTCAAAACTCTCTTGGATTATGCACTTTTCCTCACTTCATTTTACCTGGATAACTGAGACCTGACCGTACCATGACGATGCGTCAAGAGGAAACACTGCAGAGAGTAAGCTGAGGTTAGCAATGAACCGACACTGTTGCCAATAACAGCCCAAATTTGGGGGGAAAAGAAGGGCTAGAAATTGGAAATAAAATTTTGGTCATCTTCCTATAAATGTCCTTAGCCATTCCTTTATAGGTCAATTTCAAGATGCAAGAGGGAAACTGAGGAACAAAAATCAAATACTCAACACAGCCCCTGGGCTTCCATGTTGACTTGTAAACAGTAAAGCTACGGACACATTCACATGGGTGATTTCAACCAAACTCAGAGATGATTAATTCTCATGTAAATTTTACCACCCTGCTGCCAGATGATTCTAATTCACATTTTTATAACCATTTCATCCAATTCTGTATTTTCTGAATTAGAATGATCAACAAGGACTCTGGAAGGTGCTCCATGCTGCTGCTGCATACTTTCACAGCCCCGAGGCTCCCAGACCTCCCGCCCTCACTGGACCCAGTGTGCCGGGGCCACCACTCCTCTCCAGCAAAGCCACAACCCCCATCCCACGCTGCCTGTCCTCCCCTTCCTGGCATTAACGCCATGAGCTGAAAGGTGGGGAGAGAGTAAACAACAGACACAGGTCCAGAAGAAAGGAAATGAAGCATACCGTCCTGCTACCACTCTGCGGTTCTGTCCTCACAATCTGCTGGGAGCTTGTTCTGATGGAGAACTCAAAGATCACAAGTCTTTTTGAGAAATGGAATGGACAACACTAGCAAAACTGGGCTGTTATTGAAATAAAAGTGAAAATATGCTAGACACACTACCTAGGCCTTAGCACAACAAACAGATTTACACAGACATGAATATCATATACTATTTTTTAAAAAGTGATCCTTAAAATTTACTTTTAGAGAACAAAAGACCCATCTATAACATGCCATCTTGTGACAACTGGTCAGTGAATGATAAAATTTAGTAATTTCTTCTCTAGACATCATTTCTAGAACTTTTCATTTATCCAGGTGTTAAATTTTACGCTTTGATCAATACTTAAATGCTATTTCAAATGCACTTATAAAGTTCAGTATTCTCATGCAAACTATGTTTTTGACATGGAACACCCTTACTAATGACCAATGATCTATGGCACATATTTTAAGGACCCCTTCCCCAACACATCTGTTTTTTCATCTAGAGAATGAAACATTCCTCTAGATGAAAAAAGAAAACCTGAATGGGAGTGATTAATTCACATGGGGAAACACCAGAACTGTGTTCTTCTGAATTCCTAAGTGCCACCAAATATTTGGGTAAAAGAGAAGAAACCAATGATATGAAACAAGGTTTCTCCACCTTGACAATACTGACATTGTGAGCCACATAATTCTTTGTGGTAGGAGGCTGCCCTGTGCACCGCAGGATGCTACAACAGCCCTGAACCACCATCCCACCACCTTGGCTGTGACGCTGCCAAATGCCCTCTGTAGGGGGCCTAACAACTCCGGTTCTGAGCCTTTGTGATAAAGTGACAGATGATAACATCCAAAGATAAGGATTTGTTCAAAACCTGTGGTGTGGCCATCTCCCCGAAGTGCAATTCTCCTTTCTTACATCTTCTCAAAGTTTCTCCCAAGTTTCGTATTTCCTAGTGAAATAATTTCCTCAAGGTACAAATGACACTTCAGAGACAAGAAGAAAAGTTTATTTTACTGTCCAATTATTTTCTTAAAAAAATTTAATTTCTGATAAAATAAAACAAACTTTTAGTACCATAGAAACCTTTTGACACATACAAGAACATATTATTACTATGTACAACTTTGAAAACAAACATTTCCAGCTCCAAGTACAGTGATGTTAAACACCCTGACTATACCCAAGCTGTGGGAAATTTCCTGGATGGCCAATGTTTTCCTTGGCTTGGGAAAAAAAAACAAACATACAATTAAAAAATATAAATAAGAACTTCAATGAGTTTGAGAATCATAAAAATGCTTTCTGAAGCTCAGTCATCTGGATCTTGGGGAATAGGGAGTAGTTGTAAGAGTTCAACAAGCAAGGTGAAACCCTGTGCATATTCAAATGTGAGTATTCCAGGAGAGGTCCTGAGGTTCACAGTTGGTCTATCAAAAATAAAAGCCATTCTTACTGTGGTGAACTTGATTTCTGGTTCATATACCATTCTTCACCAGCTCATGGACTCCATTCTCATCAATGATTAAAGGTGCATGGAATTCTTTATCTGCCACATAACTTTCTATTCCCTGAAAGAAGGGTTGAAATGAAACATAGTTAGAAAATATGTGGGCACTAGTCATATGATGCTGGATTTATTGACTATAATAAAGGATTAAAGCATGGATGCCACCAGAAGGTTGGGTTGAGATGTAGAATTTAAAAGTCAATAAAGAAAAAAAATAAAAAAAATTAAAAATAAATAAATAAAAGTCAATAAAGGGGCAGCCCTGGTGGTGCAGCGGTTTGGCACCGCCTGCAGCCTGGGGTGTGATCCTGGAGACCTGGGATCGAGTACCACGTCGGGCTCCCTGCATGGAGCCTGCTTCTCCCTCTCCCTCTGCCTGTGTCTCTGCCTCTCTTCCTGTGTCTATGAATAAACAAATAAAATCTTAAAAAAATAAAATAAACAATAAAAAAAATAAAAGTCAATAAAAACTTATATAGTATACTTTTTAAATGGGGCTTACTGGCCAACTTACAGAAGTATAAGACAAAAAAGAATGGAAAGTTGCTCTGACTATATTATAATTTCTTAAGTTAATAAGATGTTAGTCATTCTTCCTATCACCATCACCCAATAGAGTTAACTTTCTAAGCAATGCAGCTGCCTCTGATGCCAGAATTAAGCAATCTGACAAGGACCTCCAGAAAAATATCACATATGAAAAGAATAGGAACTCCTAAATCTCCCAATCTTAAAAGTGAAAGTACCAAGTGTATAAATAAAATAACCATTTGAGAAGAAAAATTATACATTTTAAAAAGCCAGACAACCTATAAATATAGACAATCTGATGGTGGCCAGAGGGAAGAGGGTCAGGGTATTACAGGTAAAATGGGTGAAGGAGAGAGGCAGGCAGAGGCTTCCAGTTATGGAATGAATAAGTCACAGGGATAAAAGGCATAGCACAAAGAATATAGTCGGTGATAGTGCGATAGCGTCGTGACAGATGGAAGCTACACCCACGGCGAGCATAGGAGAACATGCAGACTTGGTGAAGCACTATGTTGCATACCTGAAATTAATATTGTGTGTCAATTATATTTCAATTAAAAAAAAAGAAAGCTAGATGATTTATCTAAAACACAAGGCTGATTTTTTTTTTGAAAAGATCATTGCATTTCAGTGTGTCAATGAAATGGATTAAATATTAAACATTCTGGGCATCCTGGGTGGCTCAGCGGTTTAGCACCACCTTTAGCCCAGGGTGTGATCCCGAAGTCCCGGGATCGAGTCCCACATCAGGCTCGCTGCATGGAGCCTGCTTCTCCCTCTGCCTGTGTCTCTGCCTCTCTGTCTCTCATGAATAAATAAAATCTTTTAAAAATAAATAAACAAAAAATAAACATTCTGTTCATGGCAATTAATCTACTCGTGAGATAGATACGAAGCTGTAGCAGGAATTCTCAAAGAGAAAAATTCAGAATAAATCCAACTTCTTTGCTTATTCCCAGGATGAGCAGGGCAGGGCACTGGGAAATGGGCAACTCTACTTCAATGTGAAACAGTCCCTGGATCTTACTTTTAAAAGAATAGAGAAAAAAGCAAATCAAACTTACTTCTCCAGCATAGGAGATAAGAGGAGATATTTCACACTGGATTGGTACATCATTGGCATCCTTCAAGCTAAGAAAAAAAAAACACAAACATGTTAAAGGTTTTGCTTCTCATGTTATTGCCAGAGTGAAAGAACAGACCATCATTTTCCTCTGAGAAGCTTGCAGATAACCAAATTTTCCCAGTCAGGCAAAGAGAAGAGACTCTACCCTGATGGTCACCAAATTCCCTGAGGATTAAGTTAACATGAATTTGTCATGGTCAGAAGACCTTATTTGGGGCAAGTGCCAATAATTCAAAGCACTTCACCTATATTGATACACTTATCTGCTAATGTATATCTCATTTTTTTTATCATTTCTAAGTTTTAATGTGATAAGGAAGGGGCTATTTATAAACTATGGTTCAGGCCCACTGCTAGGTACTTTGAATCCTTCCTATTTCACTTTAATCCTTGCCACAAGGTTGAGAGCTACGTACTACTAAGGACAAACATTCTCAAGCTGCACTGTCCAAAATACATTGGCCATTATGTGGTTACTTAATTAAAATTTTTTAAATGAACTAAAATTTTCAAATTCAGTTCCTCAGTCATAAAAACCACATTTCAAGTGCTCAGTAGCTGTCAAATCCGACAGCACAGCTACAAAGTATTTCCTTCACTACAGAAAGTCTACTGGACAGTCCTGTCCTAAAGGTCAGTTATTTCCCAGTATACCATTTTCTGTACAACCCAAACCTGCTGGGTTAGCTGAGCTGATTTATCAATATTCCAAAGTGTTTCTCTGCTACTTTCACCAAGGTCTCTTTTCAAAGAGCTAAGGGCAAGTGAAAACAAGGCCAAAGTCACTATTTGCTTCCTCCAGGTCACATCCTAACACATACAGCCACTCAATTGTGAGTTTCTAAAAGTTCCTAATATAAAAACCAATAAACAGTGTTTTAGAGGCACTTGGGTGGCTCAGTCTGGTTAAACATCTGCCTTTGGCTCAGGTCATGAGGCGTCTGGGATCCCAGGCATCTGGGATCAAGCCCCACGTTGGGTTCCCTGCTCAGTGGGAAGCCTGCTTCTCCCTCTCTCCCCTGCCTATGCTCTCTGTCAAATAAGTAAATAAGATCTTAAAAAAAAAAAGTTTTTAAATGTTTTTAATATGCTTAAAGGCATCAGACCTCTAGGATTTTTCACCAGTAGGATACCGAGCACACAAAAACTAGTCTCAGGGCACCGGGATGGCTCAGTCAGTTGAGTGCCCAACTCTTGATTTCGGCTCAGATCATGATCTCAAGGGTCATGAGATCGAGCCCCAAACCCGGCTCCATACCAGCTGAGCATGAGGCCTGCTTAAGATTCTCCCTCTCCCTCTGCGTCCCCTCCTGGTTGCTCTGTCTCTTAAACAAACCTAAACAAACAAAACACTAGTCTCTTACAGCCTCAAACCGTAGCTTTCCTTTGTCTCAACAAATATGTATCTGAAGCTTTAGTGGAGTCAATAAAACATTTGGGCTTCTGAGTTTAGCGATGCCCAAACTTCTCTCAACAGAACCACATAGTATGAATTCAAGGTGCTATTCCATACCCCACTCCAACTTACTTGTCCCACTACTTTCTACTCAGATCAGGCCAACTGCACACACCGTGGATTATTCCGAGTCATTCTCAACTATAGCCAAATAAAAATTTTGACTATCCAAATTATAGCCATTCTCCAAGATTTAGCACAAGCTCCACCCTTCCTTTGATCATTGCATTTCGTAGTAACTGCTCTCATTTGTTTCTATAAAAAAAAAGTTAACAGAAATCTGCTAAGTCACTGCCTCCTAAATCATAATAAATTATCATTTACATCATACATTTAACATATAAACACATACTGCCTGATGATGTTACTTGACCTTTTTGCATTTTGACCTCCCAGTAGGCTGTAAAAAAATGACTTTCTCTTGTGTAAGCTACTCTGGCACCTGGACACTAGCAAGCCTATAAATGTTTGTCAACTGAATGAATAAATGAATTATGGGGGTAAACGGATGACAGACTCATTTGGAGAAAAGATGAATTAAATATGGGGCACACATCTATCCAGATATGTGTCAGATTCTATCAAAAATGCTCAAGGAATCTGGTCCAGACCCTCTGAGGTAGCTTGGACTTATATTAAACCAAATGGAAAAATAAGGACCCATTCCACTGATAAGATGTAGATGGCCCAGTTCCACCAGATCCCCTGAGGGACTTTGTGTGTCAGGATCAGAAGGTGGTTTTGAACCCAAGGAACACATGGCTGACTTAAGTGTAACTTCTCTTCAAGTACCACGAAGATACTACAAGAAACTAAGAAAGTCACTCTTAATAAACAAAGTTGGATGCCCAGAAGGAGGAAAGATAGAAGCTACCATCACCAAATGCAAAATCTCAGGAGATTGGCAACTTAAACCAATAAGACCATGATCCCCTAATTCTTTAGCCAAGCATTTGGTAACTGCCTGTTCCGTTAAGTGTTAAGATGAAAAATAATGTTGCTTGGTCAAAACTTATTATCCTTGTTTCTATTCTTTGAGAATATCTCCCAGTTGTTTTTCCCTCCTCTTCTACAAAGTACTTTCCTGTTATCTCTCATTGTAATTCATCTTTTTCTACTCTCGTGAGGGCATCCTTCAGAGATAAGAATTACAGCAGGAACTATTTCTAACTCCACTATCTCATTTGGGGCCAAACTTTGATTTTAGTTTAATTGCTCTACAGAATGAAGTAAATGGGGGAAACTACTAAATAAGAAAACTCAAACAAGAACAAATGTTTAGAACATTTCGTATCTTAACTGAGATAGGGGGATGTTGATTTCTGTTATATAAATTAAACTATTTCACTTTTGAAGTTAAAAACGTGGCTCAGTGTAAAGGAAATTTTGGATCAAAAATCCATTTCTTTAGAATGCCTGGGTGGCTCAGTGGTTGAGCAACTGCCTTTGGCTCAGGATGTGACCCTGGGATCCTGGGACGGAGTCCCATATCAGGCTTCCTGGGAGGAGCCTGCTTCTCCCTCTGCCTATGTCTCTGCCTCTCTCTGTCTCTCTTATTAATAAATAAAATATTTTTTAAAAATCCATTTTTTTAATTTTAAAAGCACCTTGCTTCCACATATTAAAAATGATGGATGGGACAGAAAGTAACAAAGTGGTCTGTATCCTGGTTCCCACAGCACGACGGCCAACGGTCACCTACGGCTCCTATATGAAACTAGCCAAATCTGTGAGTCCATTTTCTTGTCTACAGACAGGGCCTCACCTGGGAAACACCGACACCCACAGGCACTTGTCTCTACTAGCAAAGGGGAGCGGCACCGGCGGGGGTCAAGGGGATCACACGGACGGAAACTACATCCCTGCTACTCTACTTCTGAGATAACTCCCATTTCCAGGTCCTTGGCTCTACACACATTTCCCAAATTATCTTCAAAACTTAAAATTCAAACTAAACCTAAGAACTTCAAATGTAGCAAGAACATCAAGCCGTCTCTTTAGCTGTAAGGATAATGGCTTTTTCAAACTCTGTCAGGACCCAGATGAGACAAGATACATGCTACTTCCAGCTAAAACTTATCTGCCAGGGATCCCTGGGTGGCGCAGCGGTTTGGCGCCTGCCTTTGGCCCAGGGCGCGATCCTGGAGACCCGGGATCGAATCCCACGTCAGGCTCCCGGTGCATGGAGCCTGCTTCTCCCTCTGCCTGTGTCTCTGCCTCTCTCTCTCTCTCTCTCTCTCTCTCTGTGACTATCATAAATAAATAAAAATTAAAAAAAAAAAAAAAAAAAAAAAAACTTATCTGCCATTCAGACAAAAAGCTTTTCTTTGGGAGCAGGATAATAACTCACTAAAATTAACACACAAAAGGGAGCTGTCAGGAGGAGAAAACCTTAAGAGAACAGTTTTCTCCAATTAGGAGCCATCAGATATGTCGGAGGCAGCTGGCCTTCATGCTGGGAGCATATATATCCAATTCAGTAAGACACATCTTCAGAACGGGATTGTGATCTAGCTTATGCTGGGATCTGAATTTGTTCTTCCCTACCTATTGCTTGTCCATCTGTCCCTGCAGGCTCAAACATCCATGGTCAAGTTCTTTAGTAGAGCATGCTCCCCATCTCCAGCATGCACTGAGACTCTGAGTTAGTGTCATCCAGATAGGTACCTGCCACCAAGTAAGCACAGTATACCCCCACCAAAGCTCCGGCCCTCCCACCCCAGACCACCAAGGCAGAGCACTAAACTACAATGCCAGTTAGTATGGAGGCAAGCACAGCCCCGTCACCATGCACTGCAGGCAGGCGGGTATATTTACTTGAGATTGACATCAGCTGTGATGGTCTCTGACTTTCCATTTGTAGCACTGCTATGTAGGAATAAATAAGCATTAATGGGAATGGAAAACAAATCAAACAATAACAATGAAGTGGAATTGCAAAATATACTCGACTGAAAAGCATGTATTTATGGCAAATTATAAACTTGGCAAAGGAAATTCTGAAGGGGTAAAAATGAACTCAATGGTCAACGATGAAGCATGAGGACAATCTGACATGCTACGAGCAGGCTTGTTGACAAGACAGAGCCGCAAAGTGGCTCTGGGCTGAGACAGCTTGCCACACCTCCTTCCTGGAAAACACAGTCACAGACCAATAAGCAGAAAGGCCCAACATTCTAACATTTACCGAGGCATGCCAGCGCTTTTGTGCATGCAGCCAGCCATTTGATCCTTAAGAATATAAAGTATATGGCACAACATCTTTTATGTAAGTATATAAATATCAAATAATTTAGAAGGGGGTAATTCTAGATGCCAGTGAAAACTTCATCATAAAATCTAAGATTTAGCTTAAAAGTGCTTTATCTCGGATTTAAATATCTAGAAGTACCTCCTTTTTTAAGCTTTTAAAAATCCCAAAATATTCCTGAAGTTTCAGTACCAGTGAATGTAAGTGCCATTCACGTCCCTTCCTGGTATCTCCCTTAGTGACCGTGGAAGTGCCATGGTAAGAAGTTTGATGGCCTACGTAGATATCATAGGTAGCATGTGGGTATCGGTCTTTGGCAGGGAGTGGGGAGGCCTCACAGATGGCACTCAGAGCGAGGTCACAGACAAAGGAGCAGCAGCGAGCAGTCCTCTTACTCTACGGTACTGGATGCTCCTGACAGCCTTTAACCACACAGCACACCAAAAGAATTACCTCCTGACCATTCCTTAGCAAGTCATATGCTAACATAGTGGACATGTATACAAAACAAGAGATGAAGAGATTCCTCTTTTAGAGGAAGTAAGGCTATCATCCTCTTTGTAATGGGATTTCACACCAGGAACTGCCCACGTCAATACTATGCTTTTTTAAAAAGATCTAGGAATATGTCAGAGAGAGAGAGGAGAAAGGTCCAAGAAGAAAAGTCCAGGAAGCATTCACACACCACAGAACAGACACTGACTTACCGGGGAATGGCCGGGAGGCGAGAGCCATTTTCATCTATGAAGTGGCCCCCTGCGTTGAGGACCCAACAGTGATGAAGGGACAGCAAAGCATGCCTTGCAGTAGTAGGATTGTCCTTCCCATTCTGACTGTCTGCATTCTTTAGTGGGGAAAACTCATCTTCTCGTAGCACTTCATATACCACAAACTTCCTAGAGTGGAACCATACAGAGACTGTTTTACTATGAAGTGAAACTGCAAACACAGCTCTGGACTCCTCTACACAGTAGCCTCTAGCCCCCAGTGTAGTCTTTTAAGCTCTCTTAACCCAATTTCAAAAGAATGCTGAAAGAAATAATGCTCATCCCTGGACTAAATGAAGTTGGAATTTCCTTCTCCAACGCAAAGTGAGAAGTTATTTTCATCCCAAACTATAAAACACTTCATCTTAAGTCAGAAAGGTAAGAAATCTTAAAACAAATTACATTAGAATCTTTTCTGGGGGGACGCTTGGGTGGCTCAGCGGTTGAGCATCTGCCTTCAGCTCAGGGCATAATCCCAGAGTCCCAGGATTGAGTCCCACGTCGGGCTCCCTGCATGAAGCCTATTTCTCCCTCTGCCTGCCTCTGCCTCTCTCTCTCTGTCTCTCATGAATAAATAAATAAAATCTTAAAAAAAAAAAAAAAAAAGAATATGTTCTGGGGGTAAGAAAAAGGCAAAAAAGGATGATTTGAAAATGCTTATGGGAAGATTAATCTTACACAGCTAATTTGTCTTCTGCATTTTCATACTGGCCAAATTTTGAGACACATACCTCCACATCAAATGTGATCTTTGATTGAGAGCTAATAATCTATAACCATGTTCCCTGAAACACTTACCACAGGTAAGGCATCCTACACACAAACTGGACCAATTCTCCATCTCAACTTTTTTAGTCCTTTAGCCAAAAAAGTGACAGTTTTAACAAAATTGCAGTTTTGCAGGAGGGTCAGCTAATGGACTGACATCAAAAAATACACTCGCAGGCAACTCACACCACAGTTGTGGGTGGTGGTTGTATACTAGAGAAGGATAATGAGTGTGGACAGTCCACTCACAATCAGAATGCTATTCCTGACTATATGCTACGCAGGGTCTCCTAAAAACAGTGTCCCTCCTAACAGAATAGCACATTTCAAGACCTGTATCTAACCTTACTGGTACTATTCAAGACATACTTTGCAAACTGGAAGATGTCAAAGACAAATTTTTCCATCTTTATTCCATTTGGTTTGTCTGGCTTAATTAACTGCCCCTGGGAATCCACATATGGAATCTTCTTTTGAGCCACATGGTGCTGCAACTGAGGTTCATAAATACTAAGCAGGAAAAAAGAAAAAAAAGACATAATCACTTTCCAAAGTTAAAATGCCAGAAATTCTGATAACCACACTCAGAATAAATGCATCAACAACCAATACCAAGATTTTCAAAGTGAAGCGCAACTGTTAAGTTTCAGTTCCTATTTAAATATTAAATGAATAGATTTCCCTATTTGCCTCCTTAAATTTTTTAAAAACCCAATAACTATCTCCATATTAAAGAATACACGCCACACAGCTCACACCAATGTCTCTCCTGTAATTTCCATGTCTTCCAAAAAATGTTCTGCTCCTTGCCCCAACTTTCGCAACTGAGAGCCCTTAAAGTGTGGGAAAGATGAGGATTAATAAGTAACTATGGATGGAAGAATTAATAGCACAGTTACAGACAGCAGAGTGGAATGGGTAATATGCTGGAATTAGAGTCAATATTCTTAAAAAGCTAAGTAACTTTTTAAAAAGTAGATCGTCATCATGAATATCTAAAAGCTATCAAATGAAGCAGCAGATAGGACGTCCTTCATTTAACAGGCTGATGGAATAAAGTAGCTCTTACTTTATCCTTTTATCCTCACACGCTGATTTCTCCTCAGGATCCAAATTCTTTTTTCTTGACCCTCTAATGTTCCTGAATGTGAGTCTGGAAACCAGCTAAAACTGTGCAGGCAGCTTTCCAAAAACAGATGACCCGCATGCACCACCCAAAATCCTGATTCAGTAGACACAGGGCAGGTATCTAACATTTCTTAAAGTTTCCCTGTTGTGGTAAAGAAACAGTGTTTCATTTCTCACTCTTTGCTTCACCAGAACCTAACACAGTTGGAGGGAGAAGAGGAAGAGAAGAAAAGGCAGAAGTGCTTTGGACTGAAGGCGACAAACATGCACCCTATAATGCAGTTTCCAGAAACTACAATGTGAGATAAATTTCCATGTGACAAAGGTGGTCCTCAGGGTGGAAGATGAATTCTGTAGAAGATGGACTTGGGGTGTCTTTCTACCTCTCCAGTGACTCAGTCCCTAATTAATGATAAAAGAACAATTCTAAAAGCCCCCATCTTGCTCATACTTGACAACATCTCTCAGAAATGGTACGGTGAAGAAATGGTTGGCAATGTTCCCCGCGTTGAATAGCAGGCGTCCATCCGAGCTTCGTTTCTGAGCTGTTGCCAGGGAAATCTCACTGTACTCCACCACCTGATAGACTCCATCCACTCGGCAAACCACTCCCACTGGCTCTGTGGGGTTCGTTTTCTCTACCACCTGCCCAAAGAAAGACAGCAGGAGGGGAGGGAATATAACCAAATGCTACATTTGACATTTGCTATTTTCAAAGGCCACATCTGCAGTTTTGCTTATACTGTCTTTAAGGCAAGGCAATCTTTATTTTTTTAAGATTTTATTTATTTATTCATGAGAGACACAGAGAGAGAGAGAGAGGCAGAGACATAGGCAGAGGGAGAAGCAGGCTCCATGCAGGGAGCCCGACGAGGGACTCAATCCCAGGACCATGGGATCACACCCTGAGCCGAAGGCAGATGCTCAACCACCGAGCCACCCAGGTGTCCCTCAAGGCAATCTTTAAATGTAGACAGCCACCTGTCCATCCGGAAATGAGCAAATTATCTCTCACCTATTATCACCTAGTGAAATCATGGAATAGAAATTCCAACATACACACAGAGCCCAGAGGAAATCACAATGGACTGAGAATAATTAAATGAGGAGTCTACCTCCCCCCAAATATGTTTCATTTTAATTAATCTTTAACTACACTCAACTGTTTTGAGAGTAAATGAAATGACATTTTTGGGGGATTCACAAGACAAAAGAGAGGCATTTTGCCTCTCATTTGTAAATGGTGTTTCTTTCGTTTTCATTCATGAATACAGAATGTTCCTTGTGTTTTGAGGACCTGGCCAGGAGGCTGGGGGCATTAGAGCAGGCAAGTCACTGGATCTGGCTCCGACTTCAATTAGAAAAGCCCATCCAAGCCAAACTGTGGACGGAGCCTCGGTGTCCAACGAAAGATGAATGGATAAAGAAGATGTGGTTTATGTATATAATGGAATATTACTCAGCTATTAGAAATGACAAATACCCACCATTTGCTTCAACGTGGATGGAACTGGAGGATATTATGCTGAGTGAAGTAAGCCAGTCGGAGAAGGACAAACATTATATGTTCTCATTCATTTGGGGAATATA